>NC_056746.1:857433382-857745882 GCF_019279795.1 Protopterus annectens | reverse complement strand
TGAACGGAGATGAAGGAAAGATAGGAAAGGTATCAGGGATAGTATAGGTTGAGTTTAAGGATTAGATTATTTTCATACAGGAAGTAGAATAGTTTGTTATGAAAGAGAGGCAGGGATACTCTTATGAAGGAAAGGGAGAGACATTAGGGTAAGTAGGCAGTGGATCTTTTATTCCAAATCACAGTGCAAAGATGAGCAGCTGAGAGTCCCCTACTGAGTTATTAGATGTAATTGGGTTCAGGGGGAAGGAAGGATGACAGGGAAAGAAAAACAGGGTTAGTCTGGGTTAGTGCGGGGGCATAGCCATTTTTTATTGAGATACTTTTTGAGATTTTTTTTTTAATAGAGGGAGAGAAGTCAGAGATGAGATGTCTGAGGGTAATTTATTCAATACTTTTCCTACTGAGTTGGAGAACAAGCAGTCTCCTGCAGAGTTATTGAGTCTAGTGGTGTTGATCAAAAGTTTTTTAGAAGACCGTAGATGTTTAAGGTTATAATAAGGGGTAATAAGGCTATTGAGTATTGGGATTTTTGTGGGTTGGTACAGGGTTTTGTGAGCTATTATACTGTTGTAGTTGAATCTGATTGGGAAGTTCAAGCCAACCTAGTTGTCTTGGATTAAGGCAATGATGTGTCCTGAATGGGGATCTGGTAGCAAATCTAGCAATGTTATTGTAGCATATAACTAGTTTATTGAGATTTTTTTTTTGAGAGATTGGTATTAACAGGGCATGCATAAAGTAAAGTAGAGATCAGATGAGTTCTGACTAGGGTAATTCTAGTGGCTGGAGTAAGAAAGGGTTTGATTCTGTATAAGCTACCTATTTTTTTGTTCACAGATTTTACGGTAGAGTTAATGTGATTTTCAAAATTAAGATTATTGTCTATAGTAATTCCTAATAATTTTGTGGTGGTGTCTGGAGAAATACTAGTACTGTTATTGAAGTAATAGTGAAATTTAGGGGGATGTGATTTTGTGTTGGTGAAAAGAGTAGTAGCTTAGTTTTCTTGGGGTTGAGTAGGAGGCAGCGTTGTGAGAACCATTGTTCTACTGTGTTAAAGGCTTTTTGGGTAAGAGTCTGAAGTTCAGTTTGAGAGGTAGCTGTGCAGATTATAGTGGAGTCATCTGCATACTGAATACAGGTAGTATGAGGGATAGCTGATTGGAAAATAGAAGTGGTCCTAAGATGGAGCCTTGTGGCACACCTAGAGAGATAGGAAGGTGGTCAGATAGTGAATTTTTCCAGAGTACCGCTTGTTGGCAGTTTTCAAGGTAAGATTTAAACCAAGTTATGCTGTGGGGATCAAGTGAGAGAGAGACGAGAATGTGCAAGAGTAGTTGGTGATTCACCATGTCAAAGGCTTTGGATAAGTCTATGAATAGTGCTGAAGAGAGACTGTTTTTGTTGCAGTTAGAGTTGATGGTATTAGTGAAAGAGAGCAGTGCAGTGGTAGTACTGTGTGAAGGTATGAAACCATGCTGACAGTTGGTAAGTAAGTTGTGTTGGAGAAGATGGTTAAGGAGTTGTTTATGGATACATTTTTCCATGATTTTGGCAATAGGGGATAGTAAAGCTATGGGACGATAGTTAGAGAAATCATTGGAGTTTCCTCCTTTATGTAGTGGGATAATATGAGATATTTTCCAGATTTCAGGGGCAGTTTTTTCATTAATGGATCTGTTTATTACTATAGAAATGGGATACGCAATGGCTTTAGCTCCTATTTGCAGGAACTCAGCAGGGAGTTTGTCTGCAGAGGGGGTGGTAGGTTTAAGGTTTTGTAGCAAGGAAGAAATATATGATGTAGAAATAGGAAGAAAGTGAAATGAGCAGGGTATATTTACAGAAGAAGGAAGTCCCTGAGGTATCGGGAGATAGGTGATTTGCAAGATTTTGTATAGTATTAGTAAAGAAGGAGTTAAAGGCATTTGCTGTTTGTATAGGGTTGTCAGGTGTTGTGGGTTGGATGTAATAGATTGGCCTGGGGATAGAAGATTATTGATGGTGGACCAGAATTTTTTTTGTTCCTTATTGGATGTTTGTTGTAAATGAAGGTAGTAGTTATTTTTGTCTAACAGTATGGCTTTTTTTGTGTTGTTTCTACATTCTCTGTAGGTTTGATGATCAGCTTGGAACTTGGTAGTACGCCATTTAGTCCAGGCTTTGTTTCTGGTAATGATTTTTTGTCTAGTATCGTTGCTAAGCCAGGGGGCTGGTTTGGTTCTAATAGTGCGAGTTGGTGCATGCTGATCTAGAATAGATAAGAACGTGGAGTTGAACTATTGTACTGCATCATTAAGAGGGAGTATCTTTATTTATTTATTTATTTAAATTTGTTGACCGGGAGTGTCCAACTGGACGTAGGTCGATTTTCAGCAGAGGCCCGGGGAGAAAAGCTCCACAGTTAAAATAAACAGACAGTATTTACACTGGATTACATAGTGATTAACAATTTACATAGCAATTACTTACAACATATTTACAGATGAAGAACATAGTACATCAGTAGACAACTAGAATCTTTACCTGTGAAGTGCATACCAGACATTAACAAATGTTACAAGAAGAAGAAGTTTGTGCTGTATAATAAGTACTGGCTTATGAGCATCTGAGCTTGCTATAATCAAGGTAGTTAGTGGAGTGGAAAGAAAGGTAGTGGTTGGATGGGGTGGATGATATTAGAGTCGGTGTTGCAAGGGTATAGCCAGCATGTTTTTAGTTGCGCTTTTAGTAAAGTTTTGAAGTGGGTGCATGATGGTATGGAGGTAACTGTGGGTGGGAGCGAGTTCCATAATTTGGCTATGGCGCAAGAGAACAGTGCTTCACCAGCAGAGTTATTGGCTTTAGTGATCTGCAAGTGATTTTTGCTGCTGGATCTTAGTGGTCTGGTGGTGCGATAGGGTTGGAGTAGATTCTGGAGGGATGGGACATTTAGTGGATGGTTTACTAGTTTGTGGGCGAGTGAGAGTTGATACCACTGAAGGAGGTGAGGGAGTTCAAACCAGCCCAGTTCAGCAAGTGAGAGACAGTGGTGACTACGGTAGGATGCCCCTGTGGCGAATTTGGCAATTTTGTGGTAGCAGGTCTCTAGCTTGTTTAGATCACATTGCCTTAGGTTGGTATATATTGGAGAGGCATAAAGTAGGGTGGAGATAAGGTGGGAATTTGCTATTGAAATCTTTGCTGCTTTGGTGAGAAATTGCTTATTTCTGTATAACGCTCCTAGTTTTTTGTGGACTTTTTTTATAGTCATGGATATGTGAATGCCAAATTTTAGTTTATTGTCTATTTCCACTCCTAGCAATTTGGTGTGTTCAGTTGGGTATATAGTGGTGTTGACTTTTGCCGTGATGTTAAAGTGAGAGTTGTTTTGAGTATGTTTGCTTTATCTTTAGAGGGGTCCAGTTACATAGCTTTAGTTCTGTTAGAAAAAGTTCTGAGTTAAATAGCTTTTTTGAACACAGTGTTCGGAAAGTGGTTGGAAAAGTTATGTTGCTTTTTTTTCTAATAATATAAGTTAATGAGTGATCACTTAGGTCATCTGGTAGGGTGCCAGAGTTATAGGTTTGTTGGGGAGTGTTTGTAAGTATCCAGTCTAATGTGGTTTCATTATTATTGATTTTATTAGTTCTGGTAGGGCCTGTTATAAGTTGAGAGAAGCCATGTAGGTTAATGTGGAAGGAAGGGTTTGAGTTGTTGCAAGAATTCCAATCAATGTTTAGGCCACCTAGGATTAATCTTTCTTGTGGAACATTAGAAGAGAGCCAAACTAAGGATGGACTCAAGAGCGTTAATGTTATTTCCTGGGGGGAGATATATACAAATTATATAAATAGCTTTGCTGTCGTTTAGTTGGAGTTTGGAACATATTAGTTCTGCATTATTGACTAAGGGGAGGTTCAGGTTTGTAGTGGTGATTTGTAGCTGTGATTTATAAAGAATTGCAACACCTCCTCCCTTTTTTTTGGGCGGTCAAGTCTTATGATTTTATATCCTGGTGGGGTGATTTCACTGTCTTTAATAGAAGGTTTTAGCCATGTTTCTGATAGGGTTGACATCAAGGAGAGCATGGAGTTGAGCAATTTTGTTACAAATACTACGTATATTCAGATGAGCTAAGGTGAGTGAGTTGGTACATTTTGTTGGAGATATAGGCCTAGTTTTGTTATTTATGTTGGTTTCTATGGTCTGGGTGTGCTGAGGGCCAGGGATAGGGATGAATGTCTCCGTCTAAAAGTGAGTGTGGGAGTGGATGTTGTTTGGGTTGACGATTTGTACAAAAATAGTTGGTGAATTTTCTAGTTTTCTGGTTATAGAATTTAATAGGAACTAGTCTGTGAAATTTAGCTAGAAATTAGTTAGATTTATAAGTGGGATTTTGGAAGGTCACAGCAAATGATGTTGTCGGTGAAGAGGTTTGAGAGGAGGGGAATGTAGAGGTAGAGTGTATGGGTTGTTCGTAGGAGGTTAAGATATAGGTAGTTGTGAGTGAAGTTAAAAGTGATAGTATGACTAGTATTTGTAGTTGAGAAGGGTTTAGTGTTATGTGCATAGTTAGGAAGAGAGGGTGAGAGATGAACTAGGAAGTAATAGTACGTTTAGAATCAGTTAGAGGAGGAGGAGGAGAGTTGTGTAATTGGTGGGTGTATTGAGATGGGGGGGGAGGGATGTTGTAGTTAGGTTGTGTCTGATTGGTATGAATTGTGTAGGGGTGCGGTTTGCAGAGGTATAAAGGTAGGACCAGTGGGGGTGGGGGAGCGGAGTGAGCCCGAAGGACGAAAGGAGCGGGTAGAGACAAGAGAGAGAATGTGGAGGAAGACAATCAGTGAAGTGAGAGGAACAGCAGGTAAGTCTGATGGTGGGGGAAAGGTAGGCAATGTTCAGAGGTTAGCAGGAAGAAAGGCAGGATGTTTGAGTAGAAGACACTGATAGAAGGATTACTAAGGGTAAGGAGCACAGGTGGGTAACTGGTGGTTATTTATTTTTCTATTTAATTGTTTCATGGAATACTGTGGTCTCTCTCGGCAGTTAATTTCCTGCCCGCCCTCCCGGTTTTGTTTTGGTATTAATCTTGGTGGCTTTGGAATTGCCCGCCCCTCCTGTAAATTTGTGTTTGAACACTCCTCCTGGGTCTATCTCATTTGCTCACTCAACAGAGTACAGTGAGATCAAATTTTGACTTCAGACACTCCTACCAGTCCCACATGTTCAGCTCTATTCCAGTCTAGAGTCACTACCCAATACAGAGAGAACATTTGTAAAGGGCAAGCCACTTAGGTCTTTAATTTTGAATAATCTTCTGTTTCTCCTTTCTCATTTCTACTTTCCAAAAAATAAATAAACAACATTTCTAAGCTTGTTTCCTGCCTTTCCTGTAACTAGTCTAGTCCAGATACAGATTTGCTATAGCCAGGACTGTTTGTAAGCTTATGAGCCCCCCCAAGCCTTTCTGTGTTGGAGGGAAGCCTTCTAGCTTACCAGTGGGAGTGGTAAGCACTGGGTAGCCTATCTACCACAAGAGTGGTTTCTGGCCCAGAAATTGTAGTTTATTAGCCTTTTGGGCAGTTTTTCCATCTCTTTCAACCTTTTGCTTTAAAAGCCCACGTTTGCGCTCATTTCCCCACCTTTCCTGTAACTAGTCTAGTCCGGATACAGATTTGCTGTGTCCAGGACTGCTTGTAAGCTTCTGAGCACCCCCCCAAGCCTTTCTGTGTTGGAGGGAAACCTTCTAGCTTATCAGTGGGAGTGGTAAGCACTAGGTAGCTTATCTACCACAAGAGTGGTTTCTGGCCAAGAATTGTAGTTTATTGGCCATTTGGGCAGTTTTTCCAACTATTTCAACTTTCTGGTTTAAAAGCCCATGTCTGCACTTGTTTCCCACCTTTCCTGTAACTAGTCTAGTCCAGATACAGATTTGCTGTATCCAGGACTGATTGTAAGCTTCCTAGCCCCCAAGCCTTTCTGTGTTGGAGGGAAGCATTCTAGCTTATCAGTGGGAGAACTAAGCACTAGGTAATCTATCTACCACAAGATCCAGGTACAGATTCTTAGTTTTTAGCACTTGAATTTGATTATTCGTGTTTGGCACTTGTTCAGAACTTGTTGTTAGAACTAAATAAGCTACAAAATTACTACAGCACTCAACCTTCCTCTTTACCTAGAGGAAAACAGTTTTTGTACTTACTTTCCTCACTTGCGAGGAAAAACAGTGCTTATACTCACTTTCCTCACTTATCTAGAGGAAAGTAGTTTTTATTCAGGCATATCGAAGGGTCAGCCCCCAGTCCTGTCTATCTGATGAATTTGGGCATCTTGGGGCAATGTAGCAATTGCCTCATGTATATTGACAACCCTCTCCTCCTACCACCCAACACCACAACCTTTGAGAGAGGCACTTATCTAGCCAAACTGGAGGTAAAGCTCTCTCCAACCAAGACTGAACTTGACAGTCAAGAGGAAGGTAAACACTTGCACCACACCACCAAAATCCACACATGGAAACACAAAAACATTCATGGAGGCTCTCAATAATAATCTGCTCAAGCAACACAGACCTCCAAAGCAGAAACGCAAGCAACCTCCACCTCCCAACACAACCCAAATGACACAGCCCACAGACTCAGTGTGCCACTCAACCACAGCCCATAAGGCAATACAACGTACCCAACATACTAGTCATAGGTGACGCTATAGTCAGGCACACTGATGTCCCACTCACCAGGCTAAACAAGGAGAAGATTACTGTCAGCTGCCTGTCGGGTGCCAGGATCTGCCACATAATCCACGCACTCAGGCCACTCCACAACAAGTACAAATATGACTCCTACATTGTCCGTGTTGGTGTGAATGACCCAAGATGTACCTCCCTCGACTACATGAAAAGAGACATGGAAGAGCTCTCAGATGTTGTAGCCCAGGCAGGTATGACCCTAGCCTTGGAGTAGAATCCTGCCATCGCCCAGAATGATACTGCATTACAAGGACAAAATGACTACAAGGACAAAATGACTGACTTCAACAATTGGCTAAGCTTCTGGTGTCATTCTAAGGGGATCCAGTATCTGTCTGCCAGGGACGACATGGTCGACAGACCACAATGCTTTGCCAGAGATGGCGTGCACCTGTCACCCCTGGGATTCCGGATACTGGCTTAGGCTCTTGCTGCTCCTATAGTGCCTTTTAGGCAAGGTTCAAATGACAAATTCACCACCGTAACAGGCAAGAAAAAACTGAGGATAATTCTACTCAATGCTAGAAGTCTAAATCACAAAATGCACTCCCTTGAGGCACTCCTTAAAATGGAGAACATCGATATCTGTGCAGTGACTGAGACCTGGTTCAAGGCACCACAGAGCACCCCTGCATTACCAGGCTATAACTCATACCACACTTTTCGGCCACCTAACCTGGACTGGAACACCAAGGCGGAGGTGTGTCCATATTCATTAAGGATATCCACACTTCCAGGCTAGTTGCTCAGCATAATACATCCAAGGTTATCCAAGTGCAACTAACTCTGGGCAAAACTGCAATCCATATTGTAGCTTGCTACAGGATCCCCCCACCATGCCCCAGGATTCACACTCCTCTTTTCTTGATATACCGGAAAATATTAGGGTTCAACCAAACACCCTAATAATGGGCAATTTCAACTACCCCACCATTAACTGGGAAAACTACTCATGTACCAACTCCTTCGCTCAACGCTTTCAGGAATTCATAAATTCCAATGCCCTGGATCAACTTATCCACACCCCCACCAGGGGCAACAATATCCTAGACCTAATCATTACAAACATGAGTGACCACTGTTCCACACCTGAAGTCAACTCCTCGTTGGTCAGATCCGACCACAAGCTACTCACCCTAGATATCCACATCCCACTCCCACCCCCCATTAAGGAAATCACGGAAAAAAAATTCTCCAAATCCAACTTCATGCTTCTTAAGACAGAAGTGGCGAATTTCATGACACCCATGCAGATGGACAATACAGTTACGACTGCTGAATCCTGCACAGCTGCACTCTATAAGCACTTACACGAGTGCATGGATCGTGCTATCCCAAACAGAACCAAGACGCTATCCTCCAAAAAAAGGAAACCAATATGGTGGTCCCCTGCCTTAAACTCTACAACAGAAGGAAGAAACTGTTGCAAGAGAGAGTAAAATCCCATGAGTGGAGGAGTTCCCTGGTCAGCCTCAGTAAGAAGCTGAGATCCCTTATAAGATCCTTCAAAGCTAGCTATGAAAACAAAATTGCCACGATTCTAGGGACATCCACAAAGCATTCTACAGCTATGTCAAGAATCTCAATGGCAACACCCAGATCTGCTCCGAGTTACAGCACAACGGCATGAAAATTACAGAACCAACTGATATTGCCAAAGTCCTGGCAGATAACTACTTTACCCCCCCCTCTCACCCCGTAAAGGGCTCATAACTATACTACTTTACCCCCCTCTCACCCCGTAAAGGGCTCATAACTATACAGGAAGAATGCGGAGTCCCTGTAATCATAACTACTTAGGTAAAAGCTGCACACTCTAAAGCCAAAAACACAGCATCCATGGGACTGGACAATATCCCAGGCTGCGTTTTACACGAACTTCAGAATGAACTGGCTCCCCACCTAAGCACCATGTTCAAACAGTCTCACATCAGGCTTTGTGCCCACTGAATGGCGCACAGCAACAGCTATCCCACTCCAGAAAGGGGGAGCCACCACCGATCCCGGGAATTATCGTCCTATTAGCCTGATGAGCCTGGTCTGTAAGGCCATGGAATGCAGCATCATAGAACTCATAAACAAAGACATTGGTAACCTCCAAACTCTGGACCCCACCCAGTTCGGGTTTGTGAAAGGCAGATCATGCCTCCTAAACCTGATCAACTTCTTTGAGGCAGTCACCAAAGCTGTAGACGAGGGTAAGGTGGTTCACACAGCCTATATTGACCTCACCAAGGCTTTCGATACCATCCCCCATTCTGGAATTCTAGCTAAACTCACTAAACTAGCTATAAATCCCTACGTCACAAGATGGGTTGCCAATTGGCTCAGTGACAGAACCCACACTGTAAATGTTGCAGACTCCAAATCTGGCTTCACATAAGGGTTCAGGCCTGGGACCTCTCCTGTTTGGTATCTACTGCTCTGAAGTACAGGCTAACACAGAAGGCCATTGGCTAACGAAGGTCGCAGATGACTGCAAACTAGCAGCCATAGTTGAGTCCACAAATGATGTGGACATCCTACAGAAGGGCCTCACTGAGACAGATGCCTGGTGTCAGAGCCATGGCCTCAAGCTCAATGGCCAAAAGTGCATTGTCACCCCCTTTGGTAAAAACTCTGTACCCATGAACTACCACATAGGTGGCAGTCTACTTAACGCTGACTGTGTGATAAGAGACCTGGGGACTCAGGGGGACAGTAGTCTCTCCTTTGATAATCACATCACCACAGTAGTCAGGAAATCCTTCTACGTGGCACACCTCATCTAGGAAAAAAAAAAAGAGGTCATTGTTCCCCTCTACTCAACACTCATTAGACCCATTATAGAGTACAATGCCCCTTTTGGAATGTACCTCACAAGATATCTGCAGCAACTGGAAAGGCCACAGAAGTACCTCACAAAAAGAGGATTTCTGGCATCAAACAGATGCTCTACACTGACCATCTCAAAAAAACTCCAGCTTTACTCCGTAGCGTATCGCCTACTCCAATGAATACAGCCACACATAACAGAGGTGGATGAATATGCCTTCATTAATGAATGCACTCATGTTGATTTGCTTTATGGTAAGTAGGGAGACATCTGTTTTGGGTTTGCTTGTCTTTGTCGAGACACTGGGTGAGGGGGCAGCACGCATGTGCTTTGACAGTCTGTGGTCTTCAATGTATGTAGCTGGAGTACTAATGAAGTGGGAGTTCAAAGCTAGGAAAATGTGTTTGACTAACAGGCCTGCAGATTCTTGAATTTTTCTTATCCAAACACACTTGCAAAATGTGGTTCCACGCCTGCAGTCTTCTAGCCCTCCGGTCACTTAAGGTCTGCATGTGCAGTTGCTAGATTCTTAAGGCCTATGGCAGACAATCCAAGTAGTGTGGGTGCTTCACTCTTCCATAATTCATCCTACTCTGTCCCAGTATCTAGTGATTGCTTTCATCACCATGTCTACCATCCTCACAGGACCGGACCGTCCCATCAGTGCTTTTTCATAAAGGATATTATCATAAGAAACTGCTAGGCAATAGGTCTACAGACTTTTAGAAGACTAGTCAGTAAGCCATACCAAAAAGTTCCATCATGCCTCAAAATAAGGCAACACAAGATAGATAGCTGAAGAATCACTGGCTGCTCACCCAGTAATCCAAGTTTACCTCAAAGAAAGCAAGGGTAAGGCAGAGGTCAAAAAATAAATAAATGAGAGCACAAGCATGAGCTCAAATACTTAATTCACTACCCCTGAACCCATCCTAATCTTCTGCTAAGGTGTATCCCCCCTTAAATCTGTTATATGCCTAAAAATAACCCTCTTCTTGACAATATGTCAACCTCCAATCAGCTGGCTTCTTTGTTGACCTTTTTGCTTGCTTTCATCTTCAAACCACTGTCTACCCTAAATTCTAGCACACATCTTTATACAATTATGCTGACACTATCCTTGTTTTCCATTTGGTCTCCTCCTCAAATCCACAGCATACAGTACTCAAACCGTGATTCATTAACATACCTTGTTCAACTCCCTTAATAAGCCTTGAAATCTCAAACACATTTCTGACTTTCTCTTCATAACTCTAAATCACAATGATATAATCACAGATGGGAGCACTTTCTCGCAACATCCCTGTCCACCCTCTGCCTCAAATAGAATTCTTGATGTTGCCCTATCTTCTCTGGTAGAGTGCAGCACTGGCCAACTAAACTCCTTACAGTCCAAGACCTTTATCAACTCCTGCTCTGTCCTCTAGATAACTATCTAATCCATCTCCACCAGTAACTCACATTCTCTCATCTAACATTCCTCAATTCTCATGGACTATCTAATCGAATTTCCATTTCTCCCATACTCTACCCTGAAGCATCCTCATTCTTTAAAACACATTATATACACCATCACCCAAAGATCTCCGAGCAGAGTCCCTGTCCCAAATCTTAAGCACATCACCCACCACTTTCCTCAACATCTCGAGTTCTTCTTTTTCCCCCCATTATTTGTCTACTAGCTAAAGAAGCATGCAAAAACTTTCCTAAAAATATGAAACTTGAGAATACACGGGATAGAAAAAAAGCAATTACTGAAGTGTATAGGAAATAAGCAGATTTTGGTTAACAACCAATGACATCTTATCCACTAGAAAAAGTGAATGGTAGACTACATCAACTAGCTGGTCCTTATTTCCCATAAAAAGAAGTTATGTACTACTTTATGTGAAGTTGTTAAATCTCGGCATTTATTCTCACTGATGGGTAGCGGCCCTAGCACCCGCAATCCTGGGTGGCTCACTGGAGTACATTTTTCAGGACTGTAGAACCAAAAGAAGCCCTGTCCCTGGAGGCCTTATCCACTTTGTAATGAGTGATAAAAGTATGAGGCTTCAATTTGGCTTGAAAAGCAGAAGATGTAGAAATGGCTCTGGTTGAATGAGCCTTTACTTTGTGTGACAAGGGTATGTTGCAGTTACATGAACAAATGAGATACAATCAGATAAACATTTTGAAAGGGTTGTTTTAGCCACTGGTCTACCTTTTCTGGCCTCCGAAAAGGATACAAAAAGTTGATCTGATTTCCTAATATCCTTAGTTCTATCAAGATAAAATCTGAGCTGTCTGTGCACGTCAAGTTTGTGCAGCATGTATTCTAATTTGTTAGAATGGTTGGGAAAAAAGACTGGCAAGTCAATGACCTGATTGATATTAGACTCAGAACAGGTCAATGACCTGATTGATATTAGACTCAGAACAGACTTTAGGCAAAAAGGAGGGGTTTGTTCCGAGAGATACTCTATCAGCATGGAAAACCATATAAGGAGGTCCGATAGATAAAGCTTGAAGTTCTGCGGGCAGAAGAAATGGCCAATAGAAAAATAGTTTTCCAGGACAGAAATTTGAGATCACAAGATGATGCTGGTTCAAAGGGGGGGAAAAGAATTATTTGAGATAGCATAAAATTCAAACAACAAGGAGAATAAGGAGACTTCAATAGGGGCCTCATGTGAAAAGTACCTTTGAGAAAAGCCTTAAATTTAAACCATCAATTCCAAGATGGAAATTGGATATAGCAGCTAACTGAACCCGAACTGTAGCAGCTGCTGCTCCCTCCTTGAAAATCAGTCAAAACGTCTAGTATGGACGACAAAGGAGCTTGAAAAGGATCAATTTTTTGTTTGCTGGCCCAAATGGAGAACCTCTTCCACTTACTGCGATATAATATTCTGGTGGAAGGCTTATGGGAAGACAATAGAATTTGTCTTGTTGTACGACAGGGAATGAAGCCTGGCTATGTGGGGAACTGGATCAGCCAAGCACTTAGCTTCAGTTACTGCAATGAAGGATGAAGGTCCCCTAACGGGTGTGTCAGCAGATCTGGAACTGGGTCCAGGATCCACAGATCCCCCAGTAGGTGATGGTGAAGAAAGGGAAATCAAATCTGTCGAGGCCAATGGGGGGCTATAAGAATGACAGTCCTTCCCAGCAACTTCGCTTTCTGTAAAAATCTGGGTATCAATGGGATTGGTAGAAATGCATATAGGAGACCCAGAGGTCAATCGTGTACAAGTGCGTCTCTCGGGGGGATGTCCTGGAGGTGGTATCAGGGCAAAGTAGCTTCTGCATTTGGTATTGATAAGACTGGCAAAAAGGTTACAGCAAGGCTGGCCCCATTTGCAGAAATCCTGTCTGCAATGTCTTGAGAGACCACCCGTGAGGCAACAAAATTACCCTGCTCAGCTTGTCAGCTATCTAACAGAAAACGCTGGGATGACACAGCCCATTGCCATATTCTGAGGGATTCTCGACAAAGGGGGTAAGACTTAGTTCCGCCCTGTTTGTTCAAGTACCAGACCACCGACATGTTGTCTGTATGAATTGCTATCATCCCTAGAGGAAGAGAGTCCTGAAAATACTGTAACTCCAGAAGTACTGCTCTTATCTCTAGAACACGGATATGCAGATGTGACTCTTGATCCGTCCATGTGCCTTGAGCCGTCTTTCCCTGAAAATGCCCCCCCACCCTATCAGGGAAGCATCCGTGGTCACAGTGGCTACTGGGGGGGCCCAAAGGGTTGTCCCACTGTGACATGAAGAGACGTCAACCACCAGTGAAGGTCCCTCTTGCATGAGTTTGTGATGAGGATGATATGGTTTGCTGGCAATTCCTGGTAAGACCATTGGGTGAACAGAAGCCATTGAAGAAATGGCTAATGTTGCTGCCGCCATCAAACCTAATACTTTCAAAACCTCTTCGGCTGGAGCTCTGTTCTTTGAAACCAATGAGACGATGTGCTGGCGAAGCAGTGAGACCCTTTTGGCTGGAAGACTTAGAGCGGTAGTTGAGGTATCCAACTCTGTTCCTATAAAGACGATATGCTGCAATGGCGACAAGGCAGACTTTTCGAAGTTGACAGTAATGCCTAATTGGCTGCAGAGTGTCAGAGTGGATTCAGTTGCCTGAATCAGTTGATGCCTGGTGGTGGGGGTAAGGAGCCAATCGTCTAGGTATGGTAACACCTGGAATCCTAGATGCCTCAGGTGAGCCGTGACCACTGCCATACATTTGGTGAACACTCTGGGAGCTGTAGTGAGACCAAAATGCAGGGCTCGAAACGGATAGGGATTGGCTCCCAGCCGGAAATGCAGGTGCTCTCTGGATTTACCTGTCACTGTCACCTGTTACCTGTCACCTGTTGGGTGATTCCCAAAAACGCAAGAACCTTTACCACATACCAAGTACTTTTAATCCGCCATTACTCCCAGCTGTTGGAATTTTCGAACAATTGTGTGATCTTGACATCCGCCACCTCCTCAATTCAAGGTGCCAGGCTCATTTTAATATTACTAAGGAGGAGAGGGCCTTGTTAGAGGCACTCAGGTTTGAATCAGTTAGACTTATGCAACCCGACAAGGGAGGGGGATTGGTGGCTATGGATATGAATGACTACAATGACAGGATGTTGGCTATCCTATCTTCTGATACTTACCAGGAGGTTTCTAAGAATGAATTGAATCTTAGCTTGTGCCACATCCGGTCATTTTTCGAGGAGATGTTCATCAATTGCATTATTGATGTGGATGTATATAATTTTGTTTCTGTGGCATCACCTAAAATTCCAGTCTTGTTTGGGAACCCCAAGATACACAAGAACATCTATGATCCACCTATGTGGCAACTGGTCAGTGCCAGAGGAAGCATTACGTATGCAGCGGCCAAGGTGGTGGACGAGATTCTCAAGAAGTAGGTGGACAGAGTTCAATACATTGAGAGATTCTTGGGCATTTTTGGAAAAAGTGGGTTCTGCTCCATTTAATGCTGATTGTATTCTCTTGACCATTGATGTTGTTGACCTGTACTCATCTATCCCCCATTTGGAGGAGGTTGAGTGGATCCAATTGGAAATGGTTTTTCACCATGCTCCTGCAGAAGAAGTTACGATGGTCAGCAAACTATTGGAGGTTATTCTTACCAGCAACTTTTTTACATTCAATAACCGGTGGTTCCACCAATTGATTGGGGTCCCTATGGGATCACCCTGTGGAGCCAGTGTGGCCAATTTAGTTATGACCCACTGGGAGAGGGTATTTGTTTTATCCAATTCTTTGGTCCAAGAGAAAGTAGCGTTATACACTAGGTTTTTGGATGACATTTTTGTCATCTTCAATGGTACTCTAGATGATGTTAATAACTTGGTGTCGTTTTTTAACGGCTCCACAGAATTTTTGAAATTCACATCTGAGTTTGCCATTGACAAGATTACTTACTTGGACGTGGAACTACAGAAAGATAGGAGCCTAAATCTCTTCGTGGCCAGCATACATTGGAAGCCGAATTTCTCGAATTCTTATCTACATTTTGACAGCGAACACCCATTACACCAAAAGAGGGCTATCGTGAAAGGCCAATTTGTTCGAGCAGCCCGTATGACATCAGAAGACAAGAAATTTCATGAGGAGTGCAAGTTCATCTTTGGCATGTTCGTCAACAGAGGGTACCCCGCCAATTTTGTCGCAAAATTGAGTTTGGAAGTGCAGGGGAAGAGGGCCAATGGCCACTTCCGCCCCATTTTGGGGAATATGGAGGATGGGTCTTTATGTTTACCTTGCCAGTGAGTCTGATACTTTCAATTTTTCTTTTGTAATTTCATTCAACTTGGATGCAATGGCCATTGTGTCCATTATAAAGAAAAAATTGGCGCTTATTAACCACCGAGTCAATAGGAGCATTTGGACTATTATCGCCCCCTAAGGTTACTTTCAGGAGGGGCCTTAACATCAAAAACATCCTGGAGTCCAAAGTCGCTGGTGCCTCCCCCAGATCTGGGATGTTCAAATGTAACATGTGCAGGTACTGCAGACACATTAAAGCAAGTTCAGCTTTTTCCATGAGGGATAAGAAATATCTCATACAAGGAAGATTCAATTGTGCCAGTAATCGGGTGGTATATTTAGCCAAGTGTTCGGTCTGCCCAGGTTTCTACATCGGCAAGACTGATAGGAAACTACAGGAATGAGTATACGAGCACTTATATGCCATCAGGAAGGGGAAGGTCGACAATGCTCTGGCCAAACGTATATTAGATAATCCAGGTCACGAATTTTCGTTTACAGTCATCGATCAGCTAAACCAAGAGTTTATGGGGGGACCAGATTCTTTAAGACTTGAATGCAAGGAGTTGATGTGGCAACTTAAGTTGGAAGCTTACCATTTACCTGGACTTAACAGTATGCTTTCCATCAGTTGCTTTCTCAAATTGAGAAGCCTAGTGAGGTGAAGCCCCCTGGAGTGACTTAATGCCATCTGGGAACATATTCTTGGGTTTTACCATTTTTTATTTCACTTTTATTTCACTTCTGTGTTCACTATTTATTGTTTATATTAATGTTTATATTAACACTTGTGGGAATTTTCTTTCCACTTTTATACTTATTTTTAAAATACATCATAATTTTTCTTGTGGCTATTGACACATTTGATCATATATGTATTTATGGTGGCTTTAAAATTCAATATTTGGAGCATCATAGGTTTACCAGCATTGATGGCAGGTATGAGTAGTAGATAACACATTGTTGAACATTTTGGCCGCTTCTTAGTTAAAAATTTTCAAAGCGTAATTATGTGCTTTTTACATGGGAGCCGCTAGGGGGCGCATTTGAGTGGAATAGTGATGTATTTATAGCGAGACAAATGTGTGGTGCAGTTTGTTTTTCTGAGGAAGTTGGTGCAGAACGCCGACGAAAAGCTTGTTTTTAAGCTTAATAAAATTTCAATTTGGTTTTTCGTTTATTGGCATTCTTGTTTACAACATAACCTGTGGATTATAAAGAACTTCGCACACATCTATCTGAATCCAGGAGTTTAAAGGCGCTGGGCCTGCAAGGGTGTTTTTTTCACCAGAAGTGTCAGAGCAGACAACAATTTGGCAAGGCCTGGTGCCCGTAAGAGCTTCTGCACCAACCGGTCCATATCCAGATCTGAGAGGCTAACAGAAGACTTCAATGAATACACAGACTGTGCCGATTGAAGCAGAGAAGATGATGGAGTCTCAGATACCGGCTCCAAGGCTGTGAGCTGGCTCCGACAGGAAGGGACACTCGGTTCCAAGGCCAGTGGAACCGATGGCCCTGAATCCTCCATTATTTTAACCTTCTTAAATCCCTTAGAATCTGCTGAGGATTTTGAAGACTTTGAAAACTTGCTGGCACCATCCTGGTCACTCAATGCTTCAGAAAAGGGGTGCTTTAGCAAGCCTATATCTGCCAATTTTCTCTTTCTTTCTAACAATAACCTGGATGAAAAAGAATGGCAAATGCTGCAAGATTCTTATAGGTGCACCGCTCCCAAACAATATACACACTGAACGTGCTCATCAGTGACTGACATCTTTTGTCCACAGTCTGGACATTTCTTGAAGCCAGACTTGGTAGGTTTTTCTTTCCCTTCAGACGTAATGTTTGTATACACAACTCTATCACAACTAACAAGAAACAGAAAAAGTTTAACATACACTTAAACAATGCCCAAAGAGGCAGCACTAAATAGACACACATATATGTAAGTATATATATCACTAACAATAGACTATTCTAATCCACTAAAGACCAAAGCCAAAACTAGCTGAAGAGGCCACTAACACAAAAAAAAAAAAAAGGGCCAGAACAACTAATATTATATGGAAAGGGCTAACACTAAATAACACTAACACCTAAAACTATAAGTATATCAGAAAAAAATTGTAAAACTTGCTAATTTGTAGAAAACGGTCTCGAGCAATGCTGGAAACCAAGAGATCCGTGCCGCGGCAAACTAGATCTGGGGTAATTCCAGCAGTACATCATGGGATAAGGGGCTTGGTCTCGAGCTATTGCTAAACCTTGAGCTGTGCTATCGGCTGTGTCGGAGCTGAGGATCGGCTCCGAACCCATCAGTGAGAATGAACTGCGAGATTTAACAACTTGACGTGCTGTATTTCACTGCTCTCAGTTTACATCTTCAACTGCCCATCAAGTTTAAGAACACCCTTTCAGCAATCAGATGGAGACACAAAGATGTGTCCATTACAGGCACAAACACTGCCTGACCCCATCTGATTAGCAAACTTCAAAAAACAACCTAGACCATACTGCTCAGATGTTTTTAAAATTACAACGGAACAATGGCATCGAATGAAGCCTAAATTTTACTCACAGAAGTGCAGCATCTCATCCACTCCTGGGTACACAGGAAGGCTGAAGTACAGTTGTGATTGCTTATCATAATTGTAGAGGTTTCACTGTTGCAGTAATAACTCATGGAATTCAGTGTTGTGGACGGCCTTCGCCGTCATGAATACCAAAGATTTTGTCTCATTCTCCAGGTCTAGCAAACACCCTCTCCTCCGATGTCAGCATATCATGGTATACAGGTAATCAGCTAGCACCCTTCTCACAGCCCTAGGCCAGGAGCACAGCCAACCTATACTGACCCCCATCAGAGTTAGGGTAAAGGAAACCTCTAGGTTAATTCAGGTGGAGAGGGGACCTGAAGCAGAAGAAAATAGGGAGCTCACACCAATTCATAACAATGACAGAGGGGAAGGTGGGAGGGAAAAGCTACAGCACAATGAAGACACGCAGCATTTACATCTATAATAAGCAGACAATTATACTATGCTCCTAGTGTTTCACTGTTGCAGTAATAATTCATAGGGAGGATTCCCAAGGCTGTAAAAGATGGGTGGTTGGCAAGATGGACTCAAAGCATAGGATAGGAGTCCCAGTAGAGCTGAACTGGCTCAGAAAGAAGAGGACAGGTTATAGCATTTGTAAAGGTATGAACTGAAAGCCAGGTGGCTGCCTCTAAGATTAATTTGGTGGGCACTTCCCTGATAAAAAGCAGCTGCAGTGGCTGTGGCTCTGGTGGAATGGGTTTTAATTTGGTTTGACATCTTTTTGCCAATGTGCTTGTAGCAAAAGCTAAAGCAGTTAGACATGCACTCACAGATAGTCTGCTTGTTAACTGATTTGCCCAATTTATTAGTTGCAAAGTCTACAAAGAGTTGGTCTAACTTATTTTGTCTTGTACAAATAAAACCTGAGCCACCCATGTACATCCAAAGAATTAAAGGTTCTCTCCCCCTGTACTGTGGGTTTAGGGAAAAAACACAGAGATGTAAAGTAAAGTAAAGGAGAGTTCAGTAACCACTTAGGCATAACAGATGAAGTAGGGTCTAAGACTGTCTGTAACTCTGAGATTCTCTTAACTGAGGCGATGGTCATTAGAAATTTAATTTTCCAGGATAAACATTTAATCTCTGCAGAGACTGACAGTTCAAAAGGGAGCACAGTGAGCTTATCCAATACAAAAGGTAGATTCCTGGAAGGTGCAGGAGCTCTCCCAGAGGCTTTAGGTGGATGGTGTCCTTGAACTGTTTCACCATAGGCTGAGAATACAGAAGGGCTTGCATGGGTGAGCAGGGAGGCAGAGGTGGTAGAGGTATGAATTTCAGTACAGGAGTAGGACAGCTCTTTGTTGAAGAGCTCGAACAGATATGTCAGTGTGAAATCTGCCAGCCTAGCCAGATAAAATTTTATAGATAATTCTGTCATTTGTAAATATTAATGTAAATCACAGGCTTGTTGTCTTAAATGTGAAATGACTGCTGCTAGATGTGGAACTGCAAAAAATGTAACAACAGTGCACTCTGCTGGCAGAAAGCTGACCAAGTAAAGCATGTTGTGACCCTTTGATCTAAAACACAGTGCCGAAATGTCTAAATGAAGACAATCTTTCTATTGTTTTAACCAAGAGTTAAATTGCATGCAAATAGATTTTTATTGCTCTGCTTCCTGACCAGCTGCAAGATAACAAAAAGAGATGTTAACAATGTAAATGTAGTTTCTGTTAGCCAGGGAAATGTGAAGAATGATGTAATGTGAACCAGGAATGTGATTTTAAAAACCGAGAGAATCAGAAAGCATTAAGCATGTTTGTCTTGACCATCCAACTCAGCACTCTGCCTTTGCTCTATATGTAAGTTTATCTTAGACTTGTGTTTTCTCTTAGAAATAGCTTGAGATTAGAAAGATTAGACAGTTTTTCTGTGATGTCAGAACTGTACTACTAAATTACTTTAAGTATTTCTCTGTGATCTCTGAACTCTTGACTAGAACTGTGTAACCCTTTTAACTGTGGATGTTTTCTGTAGAGATAATTTAAGCTCTAGAGTACATTGCATGTATACAGTGATCCTGTACCAAGTCACTCTAATAAGCCTTGACTGTTTAGTCACACTTACCAGTTGGATAATAATATTGCGCAATAATAATTGGGCACCCTTTTAAGGGCCTTTGAGTAGCTGATAAATATTAGTGGGTGGTGGCAGCTGATACTACCCTACAGTCTGGGAAAAAGGGGCACAGCTGGAGAGCCTGTGCCAGCCTTCCCCAGGAGTGTCTGTGTGGTTGTATAAACTCTTCTCAAAGTGTGTGTGTGTGTGTGTGTGTGTGTGTGTGTGTGTGTGTGTGTGTGTGTGTGTGTGTGTGTGTCAGCTACTTGGGCAGAGACACGAAGCAGTGGTTGGATAGAGAGGGTGCTGGAGGTTTTAGATTGCCCACTAGGCTGAGAGCTGGACCCTAGAGCTGCACCAGGAGTCTTACTGGGGACCTGGAGAGCAAGGGAGCAACCAGCCCCGGACGGACTGTGATCTCTGTGTGCTCTTAAGGGAAATTGCACTTTACTATGTGCATTTGTTATCCTTTCCTCCTTTATGAGACACCCCTCACTGGTGTTAGTGGTGAGGATGGAGGCTCCTTGATTGCTGGGCCAGGGCACAGGCGTCACAGTCAGTACCACAGAGAGGACAGCCAGTAAAGGTGGCTGTGCCCTTGGTCTAGCACAAAACACAAAGACTTTTGCACTTTGAGATGTAGGATTTCCTAGTACTGGATTTTCTGGATTCTTTAGAATACTAAGACATCCTTTTCTAAAAGATGGCCCTGGGGTAATAAGGATCATATTCTCCAGGCTGTCAGCTTTAGGGTCTAGATTTCTCAGGGCAGGGAGTTTTGCTGCAGGAAGAGTCTAGATTGATACCATCCACAACTTCTTGAATTGAAAGAATAGTTAGAAATTTGTGCTCAGGAAGCCAATGAAATTCTCATTTTTTTTTTTAGATGGAGGGCAATCTTGAGCCTCCCAAATGAAGAACTCCCTCATCCTATGGAACACCTCTCCAAAAGAAAAGTCATCAAGTGGTGAGGCTCAGCAAGGTTTCCAGCTAACTCAGACTCAGTATATACCCTAAGGATATCTGACCCCCAAACCCAATTCATCTGATTCACAGGAATCAGTAAATTCCTCTGAGGAATGACCCTCCTTCCTCTTGTCAGGGCAAGTTCCAGAAGCAGGGCTAAGCCATCTTCTGGATCTCATAAAATCCAAGAGATTCACAGTTATCCTGAATAAGTCTTGCTGGTGGGCCTAAACTGACTGAGAACCAGCGAAAACCAAAAGAAACGGACTTGCTTGACGAAAGTGTAATGGCACAAACCCACCAAAAATGAGTATCCAACTTGAATAGTACTCAGCTAGGGTTTAATAAGAAAATCCACGATGCATAAAAAAAAGACAGTTGAAGTTAGCGCTTTCGTTTGGCTCATGCCAAACTTTTTCAAAAACAGTTTTGCATCACTTCCTGTGGTTTAAATAAATTGAGTCAGTGATGTAATCAATTAAATACATTCAAAAAATTAAAGACATAGCATGCTTTAAAGCTTTTAACAATATAAAACCAATACGTAAAATAGTGCTGTAGTACTGCAATAAACAATACAAGTACTATCTCCATGAGCACAACGCTGAAATCAGTACTGTACAAATACTTATATGATTAAAGCATACACCCAATAATACATCTAAAATGCATACACAAAATGCATCAAATATGCATCAAAACGAAGCAGCGTATCATCAGTAAATAAGAAATAAATGAAGGATCATTCTTTTCAATGATCATTTATTTCTTATTTACTGATGATACGCTGCTTCGTTTTGATGCATATTCGTTTTGATGCATATTTGATGCATTTTGTGTATGCATTTTAGATGTATTATTGGGTGTACGCTTTAATCATATAAGTATTTGTACAGTACTGATTTCAGCGTTGTGCTCATGGAGATAGTACTTGTATTGTTTATTACAGTACTACAGCACTATTTTACGTATTGGTTTTATATTGTTAAAAGCTTTAAAGCATGCTATGTCTTTAATTTTTTGAATGTATTTAATTGATTACATCACTGACTCAATTTATTTAAACCACAGGAAGTGATGCAAAACTGTTTTTGAAAAAGTTTGGCATGAGCCAAACGAAAGCGCTAACTTCAACTGTCTTTTTTATGCATCTTGGATTTTCTTATTAAACCCTAGCTGAGTACTATTCAAGTTGGATACTCGTTTTTGGTGGGTTTGTGCCATTACACTTTCGTCAAGCAAGTCCGTTTCTTTTGGTTTTCGTTGGTTTATTTACACTCTTATTGTCTTGACTGAGAACCAGAAAGCCTAGGCTGAGACAAGCCAGAAGACAGGGGGCTGTGCTGTGAATTCCTCTCAGATACAGGGGTCTTTTATAAGACTCAAAAGCTAGAGTCTGCAGAGCAGTTCTGGACTCATCCAATGCCCTATGTTTTTCAGCCTGTGCAGAGGGGGCCGACACCCTTAGTGGGCTCGAAAGGGTCTCATCAGAGACCTCAGCCACACACTCAAAGTGACTGCAAATTTGAGTTTTAGACTTCATTAGAAAAATGCATATTATATCATGACCCCCCCAAAACGTGCACGCTGATTGGCCAGTGTGCCCGTTGTAAATCGAGTTATACTAATGGAAAAAGGTCTGGTCGCCCGAACTTTTTTCCATTAGTATAACTCGTTTTTTTTAAAACACTGTCTCGCTATGTTAAATGGGTTTAACATAGCGAGACAGCTTTAAAATAAGCAACGGAGATGTCCGTTGCTTATTTTAAAGCTGTCTCCCCATTTTTAACCCATTTAACATAGCGAGACAGTGTTTTAAAGCAACGGAGATCGCAAGATCTCCGTTGCTTTATCTCGCTATGTTAAATGAGTTTAACATAGCGAGACAGTTTTAAAATAAGCAACGGAGATGTCCGTTGCTTATTTTAAAACTGTCTCGCTATGTTAAACTCATTTAACATAGCGAGACACTAAAAAAAAAGCAACGGAGATCTTGCTTTCTCCGTTGCTTTTGCCCACAGCTCTGATGTACTGCGCAGGCGCGCAGTACATCAGAACTGCCGCGGATGCCAGACATCTGCAGAAGGGCAGTAAACAGGCATTATACTATGCCATTATTTAAGAAAAGTAACAGTTTCTTTTCTTAAATAATGTCATATAATAGCAATAACCACTTCTGGGTGTGGGTAATGCTACCCACGGTTGGCTTTGTTTGGTCCTCGGGCTTACTCGGGACCAAACCACGCCAACCGTGGGTAAATTTAGCATTACCCACACCCAGGCGTGGGTTATTGCTATACTAACACACATTTTGTTATTCTAGCTGATTTATGACCAATAAATGCTATTTTGTATGCATTTTCTGATTAATCAGTCATTTGTTTATCCAGCCTAAGGTCCGGTCCCAGTGAGACCAGATAAGAAGGAGTCTACTGTATAAGCAAACTAGCCAAGAAACTTCTCCAGAGGAAAGAAAAGATGTGCAGGGGTGCTAAAAAGCAATGACAAACTGTACACAAACGAAACATAGATGGTCTCTGGAAAAAAAGTGCCATCTTCCAGTGATGGAAACCAAGCTAAATGTAATTTCTGTGCTCGTTTTTTCAGAGAACCACATGAATAACAAATAACAAATATTAACCATTAAAACAGAGAAGGCCATAGCATCTGGTAATTTTTCCCCCAACATTGGTAACTGCACGAATGTGCAAATGACAAATACCAAGAACCAAACAAGCAACAATTTGAGAATCCTAATGTACTGCTGCAGAAAAAAAAAAAAAATTGGGCAAGACTGCAGTCCACATAAAAATGAACTACAATTTTTATTCACTTCTAACATGGAACAAGAAGAAAGACAGCAAATAAGTTTAACTTTGAACATATACTTATGTAGTCAAACAAAGGAATACCCTCTGGGCAAGCAGACAAGTTGTACCATCTTGTTCAAACTGCTTCCTCTGTCAAATACAGCCATCCAAAGGCAACTCTGAAGGATAAAATCTTCATACTGTACTTACACAGTCATACATTACAGCAAAATCTATCTGCTCCTATGAAATCCAGTCCTTAATGTAAAGTAATCAACAGCATATCAGACACTCAGGTTAAAACAGCCCTCTCCAAAGCCAAAAAAACAGCATCAATGGGACCGGATGGTGTCCCAGGCTGCGTCCTACATGAGCTCAAAGATGAACTAAACCCTCACATAACACACTGTTTAAACTCAGCCTCTCCACAGGCTACGTGCCCACAAAGTGGCGCACAGCAACGGTTATTCCGCTCCACAAAGGTGGAGTCACAACGGACACCGGGAACTATCTCCCTATAAGCCTGACTAGCTTGGTCTGCAAAGCTATGGAGCACATCATCATGGATCTCATTAACAGAGACATTGGAAACCTCCAAACACTGGACCCTACCCAGTTCAGCTTTGTTAAGGGCAGATCATGCCTCCTAAACCTGGTGGGCTTCTTTGGAGACAGTTACCAAGGCTATAGATGAGGGAAAAATGGTCCACACAGCCTACCTAGACCTCGCAAAGGCCTTCAACACCATTCCCCACTCAGGTATTATAGACAAGCTCACCAGCCTGAACATAAACCCCTACGTCACAAGATGGGTTGCCAACTGGCTCACGGACAGAACCCACATGGTAAGAGCTGCGGGAGCTAGGTCTGACTCTAAACTGGTTACAAGTGGCATTCCCAAGGGCTTAGTCCTAGGACCCCTCCTGTTCGGCATATACTTCTCAGAGGTACAGGCAAGCACAGGAGAACTATGGCTGACCAAGATCGCAGACAACTGCAAATTAGGGGCTATAAATTGACTCTCCAGCTGACACAGACATCCTCCAAAAGGGTCTCACTGAGACAGATACCTGGTGTCAAAACCAAGCCAAACCAAAACCTCAAGTTAAATGCCAAAAAGTGCATAGTCATCCCCTTTGGAAAAAACAAAGTACCCACAAACTACCACATAGGTGGTAGCCCCCTAAATATGGAAGACATAAGGAATTTGGGGACCCAAGTAGACAGTAACCTCTCCTTTGATAATCACATTGCCAAAGTGATTAGAAAATCCTTCTATGCTGCCCACCTAATCACAAAAGGGTTTGCATCCAGATCAAAAGAGGTCATTGGGCCTCTCTACACATAACTCATCAGACCCATCATAGAGTACAATGCCCCATTTTGGATGTACCTTACAAGACACATGCAGCAACTAGAAAGACCACAGAAGTACCTCACCAAGAGGATCACTGGCCTCAAGCAGATGCCCTATGCAGCTCGACTGAAGAAATTCCAGCTGTACTCTGTTGCATACCACCTACTCAGAGGTGATCTCTGCCCGACATACAAGGCCATGTTCAACCCAGAATTGATGGACATACTCCACCTAAAGAAAACCATATTCCCTCGAGCCACATGCTCCGGGGTCTATACCTCACCACAACCATAAATAGGACGTGCTGGAGGGATAGATTCCTGTCCCAGAGACTTCCCATGCTCTGGAACACGATTCCAATCTACATTAGGCAGAGCTCATCGCTAAACCTCTTCAAGAGAAACATTGACGAGTGGATGGGTAACAGAAAGTTT
The DNA here is from genome assembly GCF_019279795.1 of Protopterus annectens. Taxonomy (NCBI): domain Eukaryota; kingdom Metazoa; phylum Chordata; order Ceratodontiformes; family Protopteridae; genus Protopterus; species Protopterus annectens. The sequence goes on along the minus strand of NC_056746.1, from coordinate 857,720,329 downwards.
ACTCCAGGGATCACTTCAATGGCTCTGCTGGACAGAGGCACAGGGAACTAATCTAAGGGGGCAGTGAAAGCCAACACATTCCAGCTAGGTTTATAAATGCCTTCGGGCAGATAGCCTAGTACCTACCTATGAACCTATATGACTCAACAGATGAAGGAGTTGCCTAATTAGATTAGTCAGAATCTGATCATGGCCATCTAGCCTTACTTACATCACAACAACTGAAGGACACTGCATGTTAGGGAAAGAGCATCTAACTAACATGGCTACATAGTGGATATCCATTTGACCACCTTGCTCTTACCCAAGTAACCTGGCAAGTGTGACAGGAAATTGATAGATGGGAGGGTGGCTTGATAGTTGGCAGGTACTGGGGGATTGCGCAAAAAATATATACATCATTCACATGGTCATTGATCAGCTGCTTCAGCTGTTAGTTATAACCAGCACTGTACGATCACCCTTCTGTTTCTCAGCAGTGTGTTACAAAACGAAGAAAAAAAAATCCAACATCCATAAATCTGATAAATGATAGCACTTCAGTTATACAAAAAATGTACAAACTACATAGGTTCTTTGTTTCTCTGTACACAAACGTATGCCTACCCTGTTTATATTACAGTACTTCAGGAGACGGATTTTTTTCTATTGGTATAATATGCTTGATTTTGCAACATGCACACTGGTTGGGCTGGCCAATCAGCATGCATGTTTTTGCATACTGCACTGCTTGAAGTTGGGATGGACTAGCTAAATTTTCTGTTTTGGCATTTAGTCTCACTCTGCTCAGCCATACTATGCATGGCTTTGCTTTGTTCTCCACCTATCCTAATATCATTACATTTATAGACTCAGTCACTCCCACTAACACCCACTAGAACATAGCATACTCAACTAGAATACAAACTACATCTCTCAATATCTACCATGATCCTCCATCTTCTAACTTCACTTCCAATCCTACTCTAAAATCTCACCATTCAATTCCATTACATACAATTATTCCAAACAACCTCAGGTCACGTCTGCAAACATGGAACATGCTCTACACTACAGTTCTACATCCCTGCCAAACTTTAAAATAACAGACTTCAAAAAATTACATCACCTAAAATTTAAAAACAATACATTAGAAGAAATCAAACTGACATTTTGTCTACCCTTCTCAATACTTGCACCATAAAAGAATACGTAATTACACACAAATTCAAACACACATTACCCTCAGACCAATATCATTACTTCACTCCTAATTCTCTGTAGATAGACACCCAAAACCCCGGACCATTCGATCACTACATCCCTCTTTCACCAAATGATTCAAAACCAGTCATCTCGACCACTATTTCTTCAGCTCTCTAGCTCTTTAATCTAAACAAATGTTATGCCTCCAATAAACTACCAAAACTATAAATGCAAGTCTCCTCACATAAACAAAATATTTAACCTTACTGAAACCTGGTTAAAGCCCTCCATTTAAGAAGAAGAATTTCGCTCACATGGTTATATTATCAGATTTGATGGATTAAACAAGAGATGACAGAGTAGGTATTATTTATGCTAACCCATTAAAGATCTATATCTGTCCTTACACAGTGTTCAGATTTGACAAATAAGAAATTCTGTTTACCTTACTAAAGCTCAATACAAAATCACTGCATATAATTACAATCTATATCCCACCAAATACCAGTTCCTCTCTAACTGAAAATATAGTATCATGGACTACAGATAACATCACCAATGAAACTATCAAGCTCTGTGATTTTAACAATAATTAGACTACTCAAAATGAAGGTTATTATACCATCAATTTGTATAACTTTACGCAACTGATTAAAATTTCTCCACCAGATTCAATACAAAGACTAACAAGAATGCAGTCCCAGATTGGCCAATAAGCAATGCCCCTGACAAAATTTCAGCTACATGCTCACTTCCAGACTCCGTAGATGATCACAATCCTACATATGCATCAAAAGCATCTCATACAAGTTAGTTTGAAACTTCACATATTTTACTTCTACACTCAGGCAAATCAACTGGTCTTCCATTAAAATGTAAGTAAAGCAGTTACTTTGTATAAATTCTTAGTAGTCAGACTCCACTAAGAAAATCCTCTTCCCCCATCAAATCTTTTATGAGTCAGTCCAATTTTCTGCTGATCTAATACAACCCTTTGTCTAATTAGAAACACCAAACACGTAATGCAATAAACAGAAAGCATAAAAAACAACTGTATAAAAAACAAAACTGAAACCAATTAACAGACATATAGACAGCAAAGAAATTTCACCAAGAAACTCATCCAAATTAAGGGAAAAAAAAAAAAAACAACAACTTCTTCACCCAACTTCAAAATAATCTTTCTAACATAAAAGGATATTAAGAAACCACAAATAAATTCTGGAAATGTGGAAAAACTACACAGCCAAATCAATTACCACTTGAAATTAACCAAAACAATCACACAGCAATTCAACTCCCCAATTTATCCAAGTGATATGTGCAGTACTAAAGAATCTAAACAGACAACCAATTAGATACTTTTCAGTTCATTCAGAATAGCATTTCAGCATCTTTTCTTCAACCAGCAATACAAAAACTGCTACTGCAAGTGAAACCTAAAATATTTGCAGTCAATGAAACCTAAAATATTAGCAGTCGATCAACTTGCCACTCAAAATATGCCACAGACGCCATAGCCTACTTCATATTACTAATCAACAGATCCATATTAGAATCTTATGTACATTATCCCACAACATAAAGGAGGAAAATCGGTGAAATTATCCATCCATTAACCAATAACCATACTCTCTCATTTGTCAAAAAACAATGAAAAAATGTATACATTCTATACATTCCCAGTGAAGAAAGTCCACCCATAACACTTTTTCCCATTTTTGCACATGGGGTCGGGGTGTCATTTCAACAGTGACAATCTAGAGACAAGTTTCACACTGCTGGTCGCTAGCCCTGACACAGCCATTTTTTCCACACCACACACACATATATGGCCAATTTCGTGTGTCCAATCCACCTACTGCATGTCTTTGGAATGTGGAAGGAAACCAGAACCCCTGGAGGAAACCACTCATACCCAGGAAGGACATGCAGACTCCTCAGAGCTAACCAATGTGCAGCCCAAAGTACTATTACTACAACTAAAGCATCTCCTAAATAGCCTACTCTCTCCTACCAAACATGGTTTACGCCACTTACACAGCTCCACTACAGCTCTTTGAACCTTCCACAGCACAATAAATTAACTTAAGAACAAAGGTAAACTAGTCTCTTCCTTATTCCTGAGTCTATAAAAATATTCAAAAAGTCTTATAGTAATCTACTACAAACAGTCTCCCTCAATCATGTCATCTCTACTCTAACAGTTTAAAAACTAGGTAGAACACACTGTGTCAAATGACAAACATCCTAACTATTCTATCCACCCATAATCATTGATGTTGCTCAGGGATCAAGATCAGTATCTCTCCTCTTCCATAACTTTCATAAGCAACCATCATACTGCAGTGAGATAAGTCTCCCTGGTTCAATACACAAATAACTCTAGTGCAATTTACTCAGTCCAAGCGTGCCATCACTACAAACTATTACACAGTAACCTTATTCCTCCATCAAATCTTTTATGAACTAATCCAACCTTCTGCTGAACCCTAACACAACAAAAATTCTCCTTTTCATTCCAAAACATTCTGATCACAAATATACTTTTACTATAAAATATGGACAAACACTACACTTAAGGTTGTCAACTCAAATGTGAATATAAAAAAGACCCATATAATAATAAGTCTCATCTCCAAAGCATTTCTCTATCTCACCCTGTGATCCAAAAATACCACTTCCTCTCGTATCTACTGCCAACCATTTTCTATACATCTCCTCTATTCACAAATGTCAACTCCTCCCTTATAAAGAAACTGGAACAATGTCAAAAAAAAAACTTTGTAAAATCACCTTCCAAGTAAACATAAGTCACTGCTTAGCACTCAACCATATGAACTAGATGGAATTCCTCAACTATAAAAATGCAATTTACTTAAACTGGCTCAAAGTATACTTCATAATCCAAACAAATATCCAACAGTGACGACAGTAATGCTTCAGTTCTCCCCATCTAGATCCAAGTCTAAACAGAAACATCTTGTCCAAGTACACTGACAAAAAATAAACACAGTGAAGCAATGTATTCCTCATATGTATCCAAAAGCTGTAATACTCTCCCATAAGACCCAAGAGAAATCATAAATCCACAATACTTCACATCATGGCTTAGGACCCACGTCTTGGTTTCCAAACAATGCTCCTCTCGCTCTTTTCTTGGCACAACTCTACCCATCTACCCTCTATCAGTTTTGGTATTCTTGCATATATTAAGCTTCTAGGCTTTTATCAGAGGACCCAAATTAGCCAAAGCTAGAAATTCTTACTAAGCAATTTGCTTTCTAGTGGTAATGTCATACGTATATTCTGTTACACCTAACTATTAACCTAATGGAAGTTCATAACATTAACACTACCCCTTACTAAGAATGGAATATAACGATACTCATCATTTATTTAATTTGTTTTTGTTATATACTATTTTTTTGTACGTGTATGTGATATTTCACATTGACAGCTGTGTATCGTATTGTACAGTACTGAAAGGCATACTGTGCAATTTGCCAAGTATGGAGCTTTTCTCTCTCTCTCTGAGCCTCTGCTGGAAAGGGACCTGGTTCGACTTGCCAGGTAAACAAAGGCTAATAAATAAATAAATTTGCAGTTTGGAAATTTAACAAGTTATGTAAGGTCCATTGTTTCATTCTTTTGTGGAATATCGAACATTCCAATATCTGTCATTTTAATGGGGTGCTCAATCCGGCTATGTCTTTCTCCAGTTTTTTTCACACAATGACATCAGCTATTTAAATGACTTAGAGCCGAGTTTCAATTTGCTTTATTCCATTATAGACAGAGATTAAAATCATCTACACTGTTGTGGATCACCTGCAGTCATAGAACTCTTACTAAAGTGAAAGCAGTTTATGAAATTAAGAGCATGCAAATCACTCATCCCAGATCTTTAGCTTTTCTCGAAAATCTCATACTTAACAGAATTTGTTATTTCTAAAAAGAAAAGACTAATTTCTATGTGCTTAATCATCCACAGTATACTCTTCTAAGCAGCTCTGGAAGAGAGACAACTATTTCTGCATCTCAGAAAATCACATACAGTGGTCTCCTCAGAAGAAATCTTACTTTGGATACTGCAATATGGCTGTTCCTCAACAATATTATTCCAAAGTCATCAATCACCTACAAACACCTTCCTCCTCTTCTCAACTGCACCTCAGCAACCATCTCACCTTTGTATTCTCAATTCTTTTTGCAACAAACTACAATGAAATATTAACATAATCCTTCTACATAAACTAGCAGCAGACAATACCCCCTTCAGTTCTACAATTAAGTGTTCCTTCGTTTAAATTAGGCCGATAACAATCTTCTTCATACTGGTACACAATGGGAGATTATTTTCAAAATGTAAAAACAGATCATTTGTTACTTACTTTCATAAAGGTGAGAAGTCAGTTTAATTTATCCACTAATGACTCCATACCCACTATCCAAGGCCTTGTAAAAAGTAGTTACTAAGCAACGTGCACCATGTCTACATTCTGCCAATTTCATTACCAAATCCCAAAATTACTTAAACATCAATCATGGCCTGGGTAAGTCCTTCACTTAAATGAGATGCTCCTTACTAATTCTCTCATTACTTCCCAGCTCCCATCCAACTAGCTCATTTGTCCCTCTCCCCCGTAACACAATTACAATTGGACCACAATGGTCAAATGGCTGCCTAAGTGGCTCATCTGTTTGCCCATGTAATCTTCATGAGTTGACAAAGGTTCATCGGTGGGAGCTGTGCAGTTATCCCTCACAGGACATAAGGGTCTTAACTTTAAGCTTTCGCCATTCCCCTTGCACACTTCTGCAACAATCCCAAAGGACAGCATGCAAATGACTTATGTAATTGCTGCATATCTCACTACCATGACCATCCTCCCTTGAAAGACAAGATCCTCCTGCTGCAATAACCGGTCTGGAGTGCATATCCCATACATGCTATTCTCAGTCCTCCCCCTATAAAGGAAAGCAGGCTCTGCATAGTCATTTCTCTCCCTAGCAACCTCCTTAACCATCCAAGCCACTAATTAAACTCGGGGCAACAAGGATGCAGTCAAGGCTTTATCCCTCTACTACAAAGCTGGCAGGTTCTGAAAGTTAATGCAACCTAATTCCCTTATCCTCTTAATTTTTTTTGAAATAGCAACTGACTCACCTTTTCTTCAGCAGTGCTGGAATGTATTAATTTGTCCTTTCACTGATCTACCTGACCAAACTCTGTTAAGATAGGAATGCATCAAAAATCTGTCTTAAGAGTTCCTACTTATATATTTTGTGTCAATTACATGGCTCAAAACTTTGCTGCCTCAGTATTTGATCATTTAGTTGTGTTCACAGTCAAGGTTTCTTCCACATAGTGTCTGCATGTCCTCTGTTTCTGGATACGTTTTCATCAGAAATAGGATAAACTGGGTATCACAGAATGATTCAAAGAATCACGTGAAAATCTCAAGCACATAAGAATAATATACAGCAATAAACATCCAACAATCCAAGCTTACACACAAGTAATGATTTCTCTCCAAAGGTGTGTGTGGGTATGTATATAGATGTTATAGACATACAAACATGCGCACACACATATGTATATTAAACATGCACTTGTCTGCGAGTGTGCATGTCCTGCTAGGAGCTAGCATCCCATCCAAGATTAATTCTCTGCTTTTTGCTGGCAGACAGATTGGATAGCCTACAATCCTGAATAGTACAACATGTGCATCACAGAATGATGAACCACTCAATCAATACTGTACTCAATGTCAGTTACTGAGTACGACCACATGTCCTGCCATTTTGGATCCACTTGCCCAAGTATAACCCCAGAATGTTTACTGCAAATAAGAGAACTTGCTTATAACTTCTGATCTACACCTCCATACTAAAACTCACTGCATTCTATATTAATCTGTTAAATTTGCAAAAGATTTCTCCACATTTAGCATTGCTTCCATTTGAAGCTCATACATCTCCAGCACTGAATATAAAAAAGTATATATATATATATATATATATATATATATATATATATATATACATACATACATACATACATATACACACACACACACACACACACACACACACACATGTATATTATACATACATGCTCTACTTTTCCAATGAAGGAAATGAATGTCTATAACTAGAAGCTTGAACTTCTCTGCTGCATCTCAAGTTCTCCAACCCCCAACATCATTGTGAAATTAGCACAAATCACTTCCTTCCATAGTTTTATTTCACTTGTATTGCTTATTAACCAACTCCCCAGCCTTTCTCCAAAGATTGAAGCTACATAAAAACAGAATTGTAAAATGTGCCTGTGCCGTAACACACAGACTTCCTACTGACTTTTAAAAGTAGGACTTATGTATGCTCAAAAAGTTCCTAACTGCACAAAATGCCCCCCCCCCCATGTCACCTTTGCATTGTACCAACCACCCTAAAAACCTCGAGTCCTCTTTTACAGCCCTGTTACAAATGAGACAATTAGAAAAACACTTCAAAGATTCTCCATACTCCATATGGAGTCACAGTTCATTCTTTGCCAGTTACCACCTCTTAGGTTCATAGATTAGTACTAGACTAATTACCCTTGCGAGCCATTTTAAGCCTAGCCAATTATCCCTTGTGAGACTCAAACCCTGCAACTTGTGTTTGTAAGGCAAACACCTTAACCATTAGGCCACCCTCCCTTGGATTAATTTACCAATTTTCCAAGATCCCAAAGGTGAACCTTCTACAATTGGGGAAAACTACGCATTCACTGGGATCTTGGAAAGAATTAAAATGAATCCAAGAGATGGTGACTGGCAAAGAATGCTTTTAAAAAAGACAGTTAGCTTGACAGTTAAAATTAAATGCCACATTTTTACCTGGATTAAATGGTAATGTTTCTATAGGACCGATTTTAAGAGAAAAGGCTGATGTTTTAGCATGAATGAAGTGTGGTGCATTGTAGCTTTAAAGCTGAATGGTATGTAATTAAGTACATGGAATTATGCAAATGAGCGTACTCTGAATTGGTATTTAAAAGGGTTAGAAATAAATTGATTTTATCTGATGAAGTCTCCTTGAGAGATGAAAGCACTTCTGGAATGATTTTGGTGCGTTATTTTTATTGTTATACATTAAATCAATCCATTTTCCACGGTTGGAGTATGTTCTTTTATACTTTTTCTTCAGTTAACTGTAGAATTGTACGATTCCCACAATCTTTGTGGTTACATCCTCTTATTTTACCTTCCTTTCCTTTCAGCCTCTCTCCATCTCCTTCTACATGCAGTTTACTTGTCCTTTCTGGCACCTTTTCTTACAAAGAATTTACTCTCAACTCCCTCCTCATTCTTCTCGACTTTACTTAATTTCTGTATATATTTCATACTTAGCATTTTATTCCTAGCTGTCACCTGCTTTCTTTATGCCATTATGTCTACATTATCATTATGCTATTTGCCTAAACTTTTTTATTCAAAATTCACATATATACGCAGTTCTAAAAGTAAACCTGCCCTTTCCTAACCCATGTTCTCTTCTGCACAGCACAGAGTTTATATGTGTACATATACATACAGAATCCTTCTGACAAAATTCAAACCTGCACTAATTTCTATTCTATTCTCAGAATTCAAGGTATACATACTCAAACATCTTTTGTTTAAATTAGTTTGCCATTTCCTAACCCACCCTCGCTTATACATAGCACAGAGTCCCAATTCTATATACACACCAAAATGTATGTTCATACAAGTTCAAAATCTGCTCTATTTTCTGAGCAACTGAGTGATCAACTGCACACTTTTTTAAACACTTTACTATCTCATCTCATGCAAACAGTCTGCAAACTACTCTGGATCACCATTTGTGTTTAAATCTTAATACAATGTCCTCCATATATTCCTATCAACTGCCTCTTTTCACTAGCTATCATATCTTACATGCAAACACATTTTATAATGAATTTAAAAATCATGCATATAAAGGTGCAGAACTTATATACCACCAGTGTAATCTACTACCGCATGCAACAGTGGGGTTATCCCCCATAAATGAGCTCTCTCTAGTTGGGCACACCCGTTTAACAACCCAAATGTATGCCATGCCAACTGTGTAACTAAAACAAAACATGTATTTTTCTAATAAAAACACTAAAAACCACCAGAGCAAATCAGTCCTGTATTGTCCACATACAATTAGCTGTACAAGTCATCCACATAACTCAGTCAAACTGTAATGTTATGAATGCTTAAAATGCAAATAGAGTAACTGCGTCTGCACACTGTCACCGAACCCTTAACAATGAACCTGTAGTTAGGTACATATGTAAAAGTAAATATAAAGTGGCACATCTAATCAAATAACCCTGTATCAATCGCTTGACTAAAGCACTAGGATTATTGTACACGATTATCTCACTGACAACATGTTTATGACCACATATGCAACTTTTCAGCACATTACAGCATGTAACCTGTTGATAGCGTATCCACAGATTACTACAAACTGTAACTTGTTTGTCTTTGTTTTCTTTAATTTTATCTTTGGACAAGATTGCGACTGTTTTTTCCTCAATGGATCAGTTCACTGTACAGTTACAAATAAACTAAAAATCAGCCAACGCACCAAACCGCAGTGAAATGGAACCCACACGGATACAGATACATAATAAAAGTTAAAGAATGAAAATGTGCATCTGCGCCTTTCTTAATAGCTAAAATAACACAACAAAATAGAAACGTGTAAATGCAAGCAGCGTTTTAAATGTTTTAGAAATATACTACCGTCAAACTATAGTTTTAGGCAAATCTTGTCCTGCTGATCTTAGAGGTGTCCTTTCCTCCAGAAAAACTGCACTGTCCACTCAGTTTTACATCAAAACCCACGTATTTTGGTCATAGCCCAAATCCAAATGAACCTCTCATAAGCACATTTCCTTCTTTTTTATGCAGATTCACGTTTGACAAGACCTCTGCTTCATTAATTAATCCATTCATTCCTGCATCACACCGTGACTGCCTATCAGGAGCATAATCTCCATCCATTTATACAGACGAGAATAATTCTAAACTTCCCGTCAGTATGCACCATCAATGGTGATACATACTAACCCTTCAAGCTATGACTACTACCACCACACATACACAATTTTACCACTTTCTGATTCACCGTGATCCCTCTTCCTCTTTTGCCCTATCAATCCAGACTAACTTTTGCTTTTCACATTTCTACAGTCGTGCTATCCACACGACACTTGTGGCTTTCTGAATTCTGCTCCTTCCATTAGTCTTGGTATTCCTAGTACACGCAAACTAGTCATCCCCATCCTTCCCAATAATCCAGGTACATTCAGGCCCACAGAATAATTTCACAGAGTTCCAAATCAGCCCCTAACTCCACTCTTTCAGATACTGTCTGGTCCTCTTATCTTACTACCTTAGTCAGCCGCTGATGACTTCTTCAGACCAGGTTCATAGATTCGAGTCTTCTTCACTACAGACAGGGAACCCTGAAAGAGCAGCTGACAGCTTACAGAAGATCCCCGTCACCGGCTTCCCAGTTTACAGCTACGTTGCAATTTCGCAAAGTACACTGGGTAGAGGGGCGGAAAGAACTACTCCATCTACACTAATCAGATGAGCAGCTAACAGTAAGCCCGCCCTCGCTTAGGTTTTACATGAAGCTGAACTGGGCTAATAAGTAAACGTATTATTTTTATATGTTTTTCTTTTAATAGCGTAGCAGGACGGAATTTCGGTTATAGGTATTAAGTGGTGTTGAACGGGTAAGAGAGATAGTGTGGTTGTCGGTAAAAGAGTTAGGGAAAAAAAAGCACTACATAACCTAGAAGCTTATAGATACTGGTAAGTGACAGGGTTAAGTAATGATCTTAATCAACCGCTAAGGCTTTGTTTCTCCAAGCCTTACGTTTTAATGATTATCTGAGGAGAGGTTTAATGAAATCTGTCGGGGGTTAATAGACATCAACATAACCGAAATCTGACCTGTTGTTCAAGAGTACATGTGTTAAGTATATGCAACGATTCATAAGCACTTAGATTATGGAATCTTACTGCTTAAAAAAAAAAACTTCTCTTCTGTAAAGTAAGAGAGCTTTGTTCCTCTGGACCTTCTTTATGATTTTTCTAGACCAGTACTATAAATTTTAATGCACGGAGGTAGAGAGGTACGAAACAAGGTATATGACGGGAGTCCCGGGACAAAACAACGGGGTCTCTACAGAAGACCGTCTACTAGATCTCAGATGGTTTTCTAAAGGAGTAAAACCAAACGATACGTTCAGGCTTCCGGTTCAGTGTATTGCTCGTCTTTCCTTTTAATTATGTTAAAGGTACGTCAGAGTTAACAGTAACATATCGTGTCATACTTCATAAGGGTGGACTTTGCTTGTATACGTAAAAAAACTGACATGTTAACAGAAACTCAAAAGGCGCAGTAACTGGGTAGGGTGGGAAAAGGGATATTATAGATTCCCGAAGAATAATAAAGTTGAGGCAAAGTTCTGATAAGCACCAGAATGTAGATGAAGTAAATTGGGGATGCTGTTGACCTAATTATTTAACAACAGAGCCAACGGTGTTAACTTACAAGGCTTCAGATGGAGCTCATGAGATATGATTGTACCAGCGTTACATGTTATGGCTAACGGCAGTAATGGTAGTAGTTAAATCATGATGTATTATCATATTTGGGAACTTTCTGAATGAACTGATATTCGTTTACAGGCAATATGTGGATTGGTAGGGATGTAAAGAGTAGAGTTTTCTAGGATAGGTAAGTGGGTTCCCATACAAAAAAAGTAACGCAGATAAATTTAAGTAGGTATCAACTCTTTGGATTATAATTATGAAAACAGCTAAAGTGGATGTTCAGCTATACTGAGGTGCACGCTTTGTCACCTCTTTAGTTTAAGCCAGGGTTGCTGTAATTGACAGTGTATTGTAAAGGTAAGCTCAAAACATCCATAACATCAATAAATATTTGAAAATAAGAAGGGGGTGTTGCTGCTGCCCCCTTGGCTCCCTACCACAATGGTAAAAGTATGCAGAAGTTGAGACCTAAAGAATTTAAGGAAAATAAATGCCTATTGTGTTTTGGAGTGGGGTTAAGGAGGACTGATTTTCTGTTGCTCTTATTTAATTATTAATTTTACAGCGTTTCTTAAGGGCTTAAGAGGTGCTACAGCTGTTAACTGTTATATAATTATGTAATTTAAAATGGCAATGATTGTAGCTGTTATTTAATTTAAATGGTTACAAATAGAAATTCCATTATGTACTTAAGCTACTTCGGTGGCATAGACAGATAAAGCCCTGGTGACCTAAGTTCAGTTAGCGGCTCAGGTGCTTGGCAGCACAGGTAAGGGAGAATGGGTGAGCCCAACCTGGGTGGGCAGAGCAGGATGCACTTAAGCCACATCCCTCAGAGGAGAGGTGGACAGTGCAGTGTGTGCCCTGGGGTTGGGCTTTGGTTTATCAAACCACCCTTTAGTGATTACTTTAGCTGGTGTATGAAAACATACTATTTTCTGGGGGAAAGCATAGTGGATTCCTCGCAGTGAAGCAGGTAGGTCATTTCCCATCCCAGATTGGGGTTAGAGCCATAGAAATTGATAGAGATTGTATAAATTAAAATACTTCCCCCAAAATTATACTGTGTACGCAGGAAAAAAAAACAACAGTTTTTAAAATAATATGTCTTGCTTTGCAAGAACAGTTAAGTGAAAAGATTTCTTGTAAATGTTCAGCTTAGATATTAATAACATATAGCTGTGGGTTTACTGTAAATGGCATCCTATTATAGAAAAAAAGAAGTTGACTTTCTGTGAGCTTTCAATTGCAGAAATAAATGAAATAAAATAGAGACACTTAAAGTGACGCAAAGATGACATGGAGAGACTTTTTTGTGAAGTCTTCAGATACAGCAAGGAAGAAAATAACCAACGAAGGACATATTTGTCATTTCAACAGGAAACTGTCCAGGCTAGAAATAACCATGGACTTTTAAATGACTCAAAAAGAAACCAGAAGAACAAGTCACAAGGACATTAAAAATAACATTGACATTTAAGAGTATATAAACTGGACAGTCATTTTCACTCTTTAGTGACGTTTTTGGACTAGCTGCGGTGGTGGTGCTGCGGTAGCATTGCCGCCTCACAGTAAGACATTGTCCTGTTCGATTCTCAGCTAAAGCGTCTTCTGTGTGGAGACATGCGTGAATGGGCGTGCCTTCGTTGAAGGTTGTGCATTAGCCTGGCAAGTCGTAGGTACGTAAAAATCTACTGCCAATCATTAGTGGACCGGAGTTCCGCTGTGGAGACCCCTAACCGGGAAAAGCCAAAATATACAACAAGTGACGTTTTTGGACTGAGTGTGCTTCAGTCTTTACTTAGTCTGTCTAGCTGTGTTATAATAGAATTGAAATAACTGACAGTATTAATTGTTTGGCAAGAATTTGTACTAATACAAATAAATAACAGATACAGTAGTACGGCGTCTGTCTGGTCAGCTGATAATAATGTTTTACAATGGCGAGTCTAGCCCACTGACTGTGACCTTTTTTATCCGTTACCAACAGTTAATATTTCATAAAGGTCTTACATTTTTTGTAAGTTCAACAGACTGACACTTCCAGTGCATCTCCAGATCAACAGTTCCAGTACTTCGTTGGTGGATACAGAGTGACGCCGTAGAAGCTGTCCTGCGATGTTCCACCATCAATTCATCTATTGAAGGACACCGTGTCTTCTAAGTGACTTCAGCCTGATCACCTGTTTGCTATCTACACAAAATACGGTAAATTTTTCACAGTTATAACATGGATGCCAGTACAGGCAGTTAACTTTACAATGCCCACATATTGTAGATATAAATTTACATGGTTTAAACCTTCTGTCTCAAACATGAAATGTAAATCTGAAATATTTAATGTCCAGAATTTAGATAACAGTTGTGTTTGTAAATGCATAAATGCCTATAATCCATACCCAAAATGTACAGCACTTCATAAAGACTGTTTATGTGGAAGTGACTTTCCAAAATTGTCTGTCTTGTCACAGGAGATTAGTATGTAACCCATACCATAAGATATATCCTAGTCTGATAAACAATCTGTTTGATTCTAACATTGTTAGTTTTTCACATATACAACAGTTAAATGTACCTTCTGCAGTCACCTAAATCTCATACAGTACAAATGTATGCAATTATTGAGTAATGTAATAGACTACATAAAAATGTTATTTATAGTAAATATTGCACATGCACAAAAAGAAAAAAGTTCTAACACAGTAGCGTGTGCTGTTAATGTTAACCTTTTAAAGAAAAGGTTTTCACAGCTTTTCAAAATTTCCCTAGAGATAGTAGTAAAGGACAATAATGCCATTTTGAAGAATAGACTCAGCAAAGCATTCAAACTTTTTACATAATGACATTTCTGGTTTAACGTAACAATCGGAGCCCAACAACATTTAAGGGCAAAAACTACAGAGGTTAATCTGACAAGGCAGTTAAAAAAAAAAAAAAAAAGCCCAGCAAAGTTTACAAGGGGTACAAAATACACCAATTGACAGTGGGCAGGGTTCAGCAGAAATGACAATTGTATCTCCTGCTGTTATATATCAGTAGTCTTATTTATTGCAGACTCTGCCTCAGTGGCAAAACAAGAAAGGAATTTTGTTTCAGTATGTTGGCATTTAAACAATGGTTGACATGCATTGTGTGGTCTATTTGAAATTATGCTTTATTTAAATTTTTTTTTTTTTTTTTTGCATTTACACATGCCAGTTTGGGTCAGAAGGGAATTTGTCTACAGTGTTGGCAAACACCTAAAACATACTCCACTACTATGGGAGTTATGGGCATTGATTCGCAAAATGATTTACAGGGAAAGTTTAGTATTGCCAAAATCAAAGCGCATAAAAAAATGTAATACAGAAGAGGCTACAGTAAATGTTTTGGCAGATGTCAAAGCAAAGCAAGCAGTTGAAACTGGTGAGTGTCTAGACTCACATCACTGTTTTAAACACACTGACAAGGTAATGCCAGTTTCCACCATTTAAAAAACTATCTGAAAATGATCAGACAGTCTAAATAGCATGACAGAAAAAATAAAATAATGTTTTGGTCAGGCAAGATGGTATGTTAAAGCAGTTCCGTCAGACAGTTAATGACATTCTGCAAAATGCAGATGCAGCTTTAAAATCACCTTCTGCCAGACAGACAGATACAGACTCAGAGATTACACATCTCAAACTCCACCTGGAGCAAAAGAAAAGCCAGAGTGCTAGACAGTTTAAAAGAAGTATGCAGTATTGCAGATGCACATACGAAATGTACAAAAACAGCTTGTAGACTACATGGGGAAAGGAAGAGGATGTAATACATGGTCTGATGAAAAAACAGACACGGGGAAACATGAGCAGCTTCTGCTCCACCTGGATTACAGACAGATATACAACAGTGTTCAGAAAAACAGGTGTTATGTTTTACTTGTAAGAAAATAGGTCACATTAAACAGGATTGTCCATATTACAAAACATGGAAGGAAAGTCAAATACAAAAGGGTATCTGTGCAAATAATAGTGCTTCTTCAAAACCCAAAAATAGGGAAAAAATCAAGATAAAGAAAATACATTAAGGGAGAATCCGTCACAGGAGCAAACACAAAGGGATACATAAAAAATAAAGTATACCCTATGGAATACACAGAAAAACTGCCATATAATCCCACATACGTTGCAAGTCAGGAATTAAAACTTGAAATTGAAAGTACAAAGTACACATTGGACAGGGAAGACACTAACAGTCAACAGGGAACAGAACATGCAGTCTGTGTAATCCGAGCCATACCCAGGAAAACAGATCAGAATGAATATGATTCTGATTAGGGGTGTGCCCCCCTCACCCAAGTAACCTTTCTCACAAATTTTAAACGTGGAAAGGACGGACGCCCATTAGTGGATGTATGGGTGGAGGGGACACCATGGAAAGATGTCCTACTTGATACAGGGGCAGCAGTCTCAGTCACTAACAAACAGTTAACTGTAAATCAGTTCAAAAAAATCTTACATTCAAGGTTTTGATGGCAGCACTTGAATGGCCATAAGCAGTAAGCCAGTTAAAATATGTTTTACAGAAAATGAATCTTCAGTACAGGGTACATTTCTTATAAATTCCAGTTGCGGAACAACAATCCTTGGGGTTGATATTCTCGGCAAACTCGAAATAGTAATTGATTTCAGTAACAAGGTTTTATGGTCTGCCACAGCGCAAGACAGTTGAAATGCAGCTCCGCAATTTCCTTGCTTTGTAATTGACGTAAGTAACTATAAGAAAGACATTGCCAAGAAACATTCTCAACTTCAGGATAAATGGGAGCAAATCAAATCACAATTTCAGCCCTTATGGGCTACGTCATAGGTTCATACTAGGCTATCTGCCCTAGGGCATTTATAAGCCTAGCCAGAGTATGTTTGGCTTTCGCCACCCATTTTAAATTAATTTTGCTATGCCCTTTTTCGAAGTTAGTATACTGTGCCTCTGTCTAACAGTGACACAAGTGATACCCGGGGTAAACCTACGATCTCCCATCCACTCATGAAGATTCCTCTTGAAGAGAGTCAATGAGGGACTCTGCCTAACCTGGACTGGGATTTTATTCCAGAGTGAATGGAGCCTCTGGGTTATGAATCTGTCCCTCCAGCATGTCCTATTTATTTGTTTCACAGAAAATGAATCTTCAATACAGGGTACATTTCTTATAAATTCCAGTTGCGGAACAACAATCCTTGGGGTAGATATTCTCGGGAAACCCGAAATCAGACAGACTGTGGTAAGTTAGCAGTACCAGTGAGTGTGGGTAATCCTTCGGATTACATTCCTCCTCCTTTTCAGAAGCAATATCAAATTCCCAAGAGGCGGGAGAGGATATGAAGAGGTGCATAGAACAATGGGAACAGGTAAATCATAAATAGAAAAGAGCATATATGTAAATAACCTGCAAACATCAGGGTACACAAAAAAAGGAGGTAAACAATAAACAGAAGGAAGGACAAACGCCTTGACTTACTGAGAAGGGTAATTACAAACACTAACAGTATAATAAAAGTAGTAAATTATGACCAGTAGAATATGTTGATAATCCTCCCTATAACCCAGATCATGGCAGGCGATAGGCATTAAAGCAATAAATTAACAGAACACAGGTTATCAGTTGGCAGCAAAGTACAGGGATCTTTTAAAGCAATGCAAGACAATGTTAGTATACAAAACTCAATGTAAATTAATTAAACAAAGGAGACAGGAAAAGACAGAAAAATAAATATTACTTTACTGGTTTAATAAGCCAGGACGGATTCACAATAAACACAAAAATAACCTACAGACACAGAGTAAAGCTAAAGTGAATACATTTACAGTAATGCAAATGGTATATGCAAAACTAAACAATGCAATTAAATGTTGGGTATGTAAGTCCACATCTACGTCTGGAAATGGAGTAACATTTAATGCAGTACCTATGACAAATCCTAAATGACAAAAAGTTCTATGGTAACAAGAGAGGGTCAACCCCCCCCCCCCCCCCACACACACACACACACACACACACATTAAAAGTACAGTATGTCTCCAAAGGCAGCTTATGCATACAGCAAACAGGATCAGTATTGGTAAAAATCAATGACTGTAATGTCATATTTTCAAAAACAAGTCTTGCATAAAATATAGCAGTAAACAGTCTTATAAATAAACTAGTACAGCAACAACATCATTAGTCATACTGGTGTAACTGCCATCCTGGTAATACACAGAAATACATACTGATAGTAAAGTGTAGAGTCATTAAAAACTTAGACCAATAGCATTTTTCACCTAATAAAAATCCAAGCAAAAGCAGCACACCATGTTGGTTCATAGAAATCAGTGTACGTTAATAACAGTTATCAGTACAGTAACAGTCTGAGCAATCTATGGACAGGGCAAGGCAATCTAAAAAAATGTACATTAAAGGCAATGCAAATAAAACAGTTGCAAAGAAAAAATGGGGAGAGATACTCTGATATAATAGATCATGAGAACAGGGACATCATGATCTGATACCTGATTTCGGTATATTTTTGGACGTGCAAAATTTGTTTGCAAAGGCATGGGACAAGTCAAATTGTTGGGTTTTTAGTCACATTCCTTACAGAGGGAAAATGTCATTACATGCAGTCCTTGTAGAGGTTACACATGCAGGTTTTATGTTTAAAGAATCTTATAAAAATAGAGTTGTAAAACAATCGGCCATAAAAAAAAAAAAAAAAAAAAAAAAACATTTACAGTTGATGAAAATAAAATAACGGATACTCTGTTTTCATAAAATAAAAACACATACTTCTTCTTTTTAAAAGAAGGGATGAAAGAGGAGAAATTCTGTTACATAGAGTATGCAGTTCCAAAAATGAGAATTACTCACACATTACCAGAGTACATGGTAAAAAATCACCAGAAAAAGAGGGAGGTTCATGATGATAAAAAAAAAAAAAAAAATAGAAAAAGATTTTAAAACAGCTGGACATAGGAAATGGTGTTATTTCAGGAGCTGAAAATTTTCACTGGTATGGTGCCACTAAGGCAATATGGAAAGTTACAAAGTTGAAATGTTTTAGCAAATGCAACGTATGGAGCTATTTCAGATATAACAGAGGAGATGTGTTATAAAACTGTCAAACAAGTAACTGTTGTTAACAATGAAGAAAGGTTATTAAGTACAAAGGATCTGATTTTCCTGTAAATTGCTTTTTTAAATATTCTTTTCCCAAAGCAATGATGAAATTAAATGTATGCTGCAATGCAAAAGAAATATGATTGTTTCTAGTACAATATTTTGCCTTGTAAAGCAAAGGTTAACTTGACAAGATTTTGAAATAAATGCTTCTGTGTAACTGCAAGGCTGACAACTTGCTTAAGCAAACATGAAAGCAGTTAAGAAAAGGTAAGTAATAACAGCTATGTGTCTGACACCTACGAAAATAAAACGTGCTCAGTTTAACTACTGGCTAAGTGGAATGTTCTCAGGATGGTGGAGTACTATAATTTCCACATTAATTGCTCTTATCGTCATTATAAGATTTGTGTTAAAAGTATTAATCAAGTAACAGCCGTTGGTAATGTAACACTCTTTGAAAAGATAGCATTGAATGCAAGGGATGCGTATGTTGCAACAGACCAAGGGATTCAAAGTACTGAATATTGTGTTGTAAATTGTCTTACAATTTTCTTGGTTTTAATTAAAAAGGGGGAATTGATAGAGATTGTATAAATTAAAATGCTTTCCCCAAAATTATACTGTGTGTGCAGTAAAGAAAAACAGCAGTTTTCAAAATAATATGGCTTGCTTTGCAAGAACAGTTAAGTGAAAAAAGATTTCTTGTAAATGTTCAGCTTGGATATTAATAACATATAGCTGTGGGCTTACTGTAAATGGCATCCTATTATCGAAAAAAAAGGAAGTTAACTTTCTGTGAGCTTTCAGATGCAGAAATAGATGAAATAAAATACAGACACTTCAGGTGACACAAAGATGACTTGGAGAGACTTTTTGTGAAATCTTCAGATACAGTAAGGAAGAAAATAACCAAAGAAGGACATATTTGTCATTTCAACAGAAACTGTCCAGGCTAGAAATAACCACGCACTTTTTCATGACTCGAAAAGAAACAAGAAGAACAAGTCACAAGGACATTAAAAATAACATTGTTTAACATGTAGGAGTATATAAACTGGGCAGTAATTTTCACTCTTTAGTGACGTTTTTGGACTGAGTGTGCATTAGTCTTCTGTCTAGCTGTGTTATAATAGAATTGAAATAACTCTGACTGTATTAACTGTTTGGCAAGAATTTGTACTAATGCAAATAAATAACAGATACAGTAATACAGTGTCTGTCTGATCCTCTGATAATATTGTACAGAAATGCCCTCATTTGCCAGGATGCTGGCAAGGG
This sequence comes from Protopterus annectens, assembly GCF_019279795.1. Taxonomy (NCBI): domain Eukaryota; kingdom Metazoa; phylum Chordata; order Ceratodontiformes; family Protopteridae; genus Protopterus; species Protopterus annectens. The sequence goes on along the minus strand of NC_056746.1, from coordinate 857,700,124 downwards.
AACAAGCAATCTTCATGGCTGCCTGTAGGACAGCTTCCCCCTGTAGCTGTTACTCCCATATGGTATACAGAGTCATAACAGTACTTGTTCAGAGACTTGGGTGGGTGCGTGCGTGATTTGGTGGATTCTAGCACCAGACAGCCTGACCATGACCAACTTTTCCAGCCTAGTGAGGGGGACATCTGTGTGTCTCACTATGGAGTCACTTATGACCAAGACATTTGGTTTAGATTTGTTTTGCATTGAGTGCTTATCTGGTGACACACTGATGCATGTGTTGTTGTGTGTAGTGGTTGCTGTTGGGACTGTATTGTTTGCAAAATGTTTGCACTTTTGAGGTCTTTGCTCTTTTGGTATATTTCTAGTGAGTGCCTCCACGTATGTGGGTTTGAGTTGTGTGCTTTTATATGTGTGGGAGATGTGTGTGTGCTGATAACCTGCTTGGTAATTAGTTTGTTACATGAGAGAGAGAGAGCATTAATTCCAGATTCATAGTATAGATACATCTCTCATGTTGTATTTGTATGTTTTAGGAGTAGTAGTTGTCTGTATACATGAGGCAATTACTACATTGCCTCAGGATGCCCGTGTCAAATAGGCTGACTGGAGAAGTGGTGGGTAACTGACCTTCCATTATGTCCAGTGTATTCTGTAATTAGTGGTGGAGGGTGAGCTAGATGGGCTAGGTTCTGCTGTAGAACTAGTAAAATCAGCTAATCTTTGGGATGTTTAGGAGTAGAAACCTTTGCTGGTGCCTGAAAAAGCGCATCCGGGTTGCTCACTATGTAGCAGTGCACAAGTGTGTTGCACACTCAGAAGCAGAGAAGCTTAGGAGGGTTCCTTAGCAGTTGTCTAGGGAAAATTTCACTTTAAGCATTTGCTTCTGTATACAATAGTGCTACTATCCATTGCACGGTGCTCAGCTACATTCAAATGCTGTATTTAAATGGCTGCTAATTAAAACCGTTTTCAAGTAATCCAACTAATAGGAAAGCCCAAGACCGACCCTTGTTCCAACAATCCCCAACTGAGATCGGTGCTTGACTACACTCTTCTGCCACAAGGGTGCAGGAGGCCCCTCTTGATGTAAGATGGCTGGCTTTAGTGCTCAGAAAATGCCAAACAGTCTAGAATCAGCAAGCCTGAATTTAGCCAATGCTATAAATTGTTCAAGTTCTATAAATAGGCAGTGCAGAAAACACAGTCACAATGGAAGCAGTTTAAATTAGGCAGCAAAACAGTTGCAAACAAACAATAAAAACAGTTTAAAGTAAGTGGCAATACAGTTGCAAACAGTTTAAAAGTGCAAAGAAGGTTAAAAAAATACTTTTTTTTTTCAGAATTCACAAGATGCCTTGGATTTTGTTCAGATTGACCAGATCTCTGGCTAAGGAGGACAAACTCTGAGCAGCTCTAGTAGACTCTCAGCATGTACTGTTATGACTCTGTCATAGTTCATGATGAAGTGAATGACTTGAGATGTACCTTACTGGACTATATGAAGAGAGATATGATGGAGCTTTCAGATTGTGTCCTAGGCAGGTATGTCCCTAGCCCTACGCAGCATTTTTCCTTTATCCAGGATGATGCCACAATACAAACAAAAAAAAAAAAATGCTTGACTTCAACAATTGGCTTAGCTTCTGGAGTCAATCCAGGGGGGGGTTCAGTATCTGCCAGCCTGGTATGATATGGTCTACAGTCCATGTTGCTTTGCCAGAGATGGTCTTCACATGTCACCTCTAGGCTTTAGTTTGCTGGCAAAGGTACTTGCCTCCCCCGTAGTGCCTTTTCTTAGGTAATGTCATAAGAACAAAATACCTGATGTAAAGATATCGTCCAGAAACAAACTCTGGGTTATTATACCTAATGCTAAATCTGAAACTACCTTCACTTGAAGCACTTCTCACCCTGGAAGATGCTGATGGCTGTGCAGTCACAGAGACATGGTTCAAGGCCTCCGAGAGTACCCCAGCCATGCAGCTGTATAATGCCTGCCACATGTTCAGACCACAAAATTAACATAAAAAAACACAAGGGACAAGGTGTATCCATCTTCATTAAAGACAAGTACACCTCTAGACTGGTTAAACAGTAATGACTCCCTAGAATTACTCCAGGTCCAACTAATGGTAGGAAAGACCCCCCCCCTCCATGTCATTGTTAGCTATAGGTTTACCACCATGGACCACGAAAACCACACAGCCTACCTGGGCCTACTTGAGTCACTGTTGTTAAAGCCAAATAATCTGGTCATGGGTGACTTAACTTTTCTTCCATCGATTGGGTAACCTATATGAGCACCAAAAATAAGGCACTGGAAGGTTCACCGGATAAAACCAAGAACTTTATTAGATACAAACTATGCGAACACAACAAAATTAACACCTTAACTGAATCACAGCGTTTTCGTCAGTACAACATCAGATGAGCATACTGACTTCTACCACCATTTTTATATAGTCCTTGATTAATCAATTAACAAAAATCCCAAGTTTAAAACCACAGTGCAACATTGTTAGGTGCATGAGAATAAAATGCAGTAGATGAGAAAACCTTGTTTAAAAACATTTAAAAAACCTAATAAGTACATACTGAACTTTTAGAGTACAAGTCAAACTGTAAGGTTCACATACAATACATATATATATATATATGTGTGTGTGTGTATGTATGTAAAATGCATACTCATAAAAAACTGTCATAAAAGTGAATATACAGTTACATAAAATATTGTGTAAAACAGCACCCTCTGCTGGATAAAACCATTAAAAGAATAAAAGTTTTGAATAAAACTACCCATCATTTTCAAAGTTTAGCTGTCCTCAACTTTAAAACAGGCTTCAATGAAACCATGTCATTTTAACCAGGGTGTTTGTTAGCTTCCAGCACCAATCTCCAGTACAGCTCCGTGCATTCTAGACGTGTCTCCCCATGTTTTATGAGTATGCATTTTACATATATATATATTTTATGTGCACCTTGCAGTTTTACTTGTACTCAAAGTTCAGTATGTACTTATTAGGTTCATAGGTAGGTACTAGGCTATTGGCCCTTGGGCCTATACAAACCTAGCCAAAAAGGTACCCTGACTTTTGCCACCCAAGAAAATTATTTTCCTGTGCCCCTGTCAAGCAGAACCACAGAAGTTATCCCCGGGGTGAATTTCCTATTACCCATCCAGTCATCAAGATTTTTCTTGAAGAGTGCTAATGAGCAGCTCTTTTTGACATAGATAGGTAGTCTGTTCAGAGTATGGGAAATCTCTGGGACAGGAATCTATCCCTCCAGCGTGTTCTGTTTATTGTGGTGACATGGTTTAGGTCCCTAGAGCGTGTAGCTCAGAGGGATTGGGATTTCTTTAAGTGGAGCATGTCCAACAGCTCTGGGTTTGACATAGCTTTGTATGTTATGCAGAGATCGCCTCTGAGTAGGTATTATGCGACAGAGTAAAGCTGGAGATTTTTTGAGTCAGTCTGCGTAAGGCATCTGTTTGAGGCTAGTAATCCTCTTTGTGAGGTATTTTTGCAGCCTTTCCAGTTGTAGATGTCTTGTGAGGTACATACCAAAAGGAGCGTTGTACTCTATAATGGGTCTGATGAGTAGAAGGGAACCATGACTTTTATTTCTGGATGAGAAACCTTTTGTGATGGTGTGCCATGTAGAAGGATTTCCTGACCACAGTGGCGATGTGATTATCAAAGGAGAGATTACTGTCCACCTGTCCCAAGGTCTTTTATTACACTTTCGGTGTTAAGTAGACTACCGCCTATGTGGTAGTTCATGGGTACAGAGTTTTTACCAAAGGGTATGACAATGCACTTTTAGCATTGAGCTTGAGACCATGGCTTTGACACCAGGCATCTGTCTTAATGAGGCCCTTTTGTAAGATGTCCACATCATTAGGAGTTTCGATTATGGCTCCTAGTTTGCAGTCATCTGCGAATTTAGTTATCCAAAGACCTTCTGTGTTAGCCTGTACTTCAGAGAAGTAGATATCAAACGGGAGAGGACCCAGGACTGAACCCTGTGGTACTGCACTTGTCACTGGTCTGAAGCCTGATTTGGAGTCTTCTACTTTCACAGTGTGGATTCCCTCAGTAAGCCAGTTGGCAACCCATCTTGTGACATAGGGATTTATACCTAGTTTAGTGAGTTTATCTATAATTCTAGAGTGGGGGATGGTGTTGAACGCCTTGGTGAGATCTAGATAGGCTGTGTGAACCACCTTACCCTCATCTATGGCTTTGGTGACTGCTTCAAAGGAAACATGTTCTGCCTTTTATAAACCCGAACTGTGTGGGGTCCAGAGTTTGGAGATCTCCAACATCTTTGTTTGAGTTCCATGATGATACATTCCATGGCTTTGCAGACCAGGCTCATCAGGCTAATGGGGCAGTAGTTTCCGGGGTCTGTTGTGCCCCCCCCCTTTGTGGAGTGGGATAACAGTTGCGGTGTGACATTCAATGGGCACAAAGCCTGAGGTGAGGCTATGATTAAACATGGTACTTGGGTGGGGTGCCAGTTCATTCTGTAGTTCGTGTAGAAGGAAGCCTGGGATGTTGTCAGGTCCCATGGATGCTGTGTTCTTGGCTTTGGAGAGTGAGGTTTTTACCTGTGCAGCCGTAGAATCATGACAGACACATATAATTATATTAAAGTGGAGTATCCTAAGTTGGCATCTATAGTAGGGATTCCAAAAATCCATAAAGATACAGTTGACCCCCCATTTAGACCACTCATATCAGGTAGTCATTCAAAAACCTTCCCCATGGGGTCAGTTATAGACACACTTTTGAAACGCATGTATGAAAAAATTCCACGTATGGTGAAAGACTCTTGGGAATTTTTGAAGAAATATCCCATTTTCAAGTTGACATTTGTCACCGTAGATGTTATAGATCTCTTTTCATGTATTCCCAAGATGGAAGGTTTAGAGGCATTTGCCAATAGTATACACAAATATGCAGACCTGGATTGGGATAAAGCATGCCTTTTGTTGGATATGATGTCAATTGTCCTAGATCACAATTACATTCACTTTGAAGGCGAACTGTTCAGGCAAACCAGGGGCATTGCTATGGGGGCAGCATGTGCCCCCATATACACCAATCTGGTTATGCTGGACTGGGAGGAGACCAAGGTGTTCAATAGTTATTATATGGAGCACATTATTTATTACTCCCGGTATTTAGATGATATTTACATCTTATGGGATGGAGGTAAAAATATACTGGAACAATTTCCAGAATATCTTAATCAGAGTAGTAGTTATTTAAAATTCACTTCCACTAGTAATGAGGAAGGTGTTCCATATTTGGACACGTTGGTTACTAAAATGGGAAGTGGGTTTAAATCTAGAATTTATAGAAAAAATACTTTTTCCAACAGTTACCTTGAATTTTCCCGTAACCATCCCAGGAACAAATTTACTAACATCTACAAGGGGCAGATAATACGTGCCATCAGAATGACCTCGGTATATGAAGATATGTTAGAGGAAGTGGCACACATCACGATAATATGATGTAAAGATGATGGCCAGAGTCAGCCAAGCAATTATCAAAGTATGGGGATGCAAATATAAAACTTTGTTAGGCATCCAATTTGTATCGGGGATGGTTGTTGATTCAACAGTGCAAACTTTGGAGGATAGTTCATAATATGGTAAAAGATGTGTGTTGGAATATGGACCATATGTTGGCAAAGTTAAAAACATTATGACAACAAGTTTGAACATTATTTCAATTGACGAGGAACTAGTTAAATTGGGATCAGGTCCCAAGTTTGTGTTTAAGATGGGTAATAATATTAAGAGTTACTTAGAAAGAAGTAATTGGAACTCACTTTGTTATAACAACACCACAAAAAAGTGTGGAGTTTGTAAACAATGCAATTATATTTTCCAGGAAAAAAGCTTGGTGCTGGGGAATATCAATAGCACAAGAATTAAATTTAAGCATGAAAATTGTTGTACTAAAATTATAGTATACTTGGCTAAATGTATGGTATGTCCTGGATACTATATAGGTAAAACCGAAAGGAAATTTTAATAAGCGGATATATGCACACCTTTATAGTATAAGGACAAAAGATGAAAAAAATGCATTATATAGACATATAAAGGAATGTGGAGACAGGCACCATTTTAAGTTTGCTATTATTGACAGTGTTCAGGCTGACATTGGGGGGGAGACTTTAAGGGCCTCCTTTCATATAAGGAATATTGGTGGCAGATATTCTTGGATTCCTCTAGTTCACCAGGTCTTAACGATTTTATTTCGATTAAACCCTTGCTAGTCATGGATTGAACTTGTAATACACTGTATTGATATATTGACATTTTGGAATATAGTTCCGTGAATGTTTGACAATATTTCATGTGCAGTAACATCTTACGTTTTATTTTACATTATATAGTGGAATTGTATTCCCACTAGTAATATTAGGACAGTTCAACATAGGGTATGGTATAATTTTTAATTTTTATTTTGTAATTTTTATCTTATTTGACAATTTTATGAGATTTTTAGACTATCAGGCAGCGCCTGACATGTTTAGGATAACACAGCATAGCATGAGTGGGAGATGAGAGAAAAAATGTGTTCCAACTAATGCATACTAATTAAGCATGAATTATTTTATTTTATTTTAATTTCATTTTACTGCTTTATTTATATATACAAGTGTGTAGTATGTTATGTCAAGTTAATCTGTTTGCACATTTAGTCTTTACTTGTTGGTGCCATACGACTTTAAAAGAATAAGAAGTGTTGACTTGTTGGCGCCAAAAAGTTTATTTAAAAGTTGGGAAGTTCATTGTTTGTTCTGATGAAGCTTGCAGTTAGCAAGTGAAAGCGCTTAACTTTTGCATGTAACACGCACTTGTTGAATAAAAGATTCAGCTTATTTTGTGGTACTCGCTGGATTTATGTTCATGGTTTTACGTTCTTGAATGGGTTCACGTTGGTAAATTTGCTACTACACAGAGAGGTGTTCATCTCAAGACACTGAGGATTGTAACGTTCTGTTTTATCCACTTGGCTCAGCAGTACACCGGAACGTTATTTTGACTACATTCTTTCACAGGTTTAGTGTTGGGTGGTGGGATGAGAGGGTTGTCTGTGTACATGAGGTAATTGCTGCAGTGTCCCAAGATGCCCAGATTCATCAGGTAGACGGGAGAAAACACCGGGATCCGACCTTTGGCTGGATAGGTGCTTATTTATTAAGTACTAAAAACTGTTTTCCTCTAGACAAATGAGGAAAGTTGAGTGCTGTAGTAATTTGTAGCTTATTGAGCGCTTACGAGTTCTGAACAAGTGCTGAGCTCAAAGAAACAGATTTGAGTGCTAAAACTAAAAAGCTGGCTAGTTGCAAGTGAAAATTTGAAGAGCAGACTTTATGGCGCCAGGAATAGTTTAACCCTAGTTAAGTGGGGGGAGGGGCTCAGGAGCTCACAAACAGTCCTGGACACAGGAAATCCGTATTTGGACAAGACCTGCTACAGGAAAGGGGGGAAGCAAGCTTAGAATTATTTTTTTCAGTAATTTTATTTTTCCAGTAAAGTGGAAATGAAGAAAGCTGGAACAGAATTTAATTTAACGTTAAGAATCTGAGTGGGTTGACCTTCACAAATGTTCTCTATTAGATTGAATGAACTAATGACACTAGACTGGGAGGAGTGTCACAGATCAAATACACAGTGTGGGCGGGCAACTTCAAAGCCACTAAGTATAAGAACACCACAACACTAGGGAAGGTGGGTGGGGAAAATTACAGTTCCTAGCTGTAGCCCCTAAATGAAAGTTTTAAACAGATCAAGGAGCAAGCAGAATCTAGAGAATGCTTTTAACTGTAAACGGATAATTATATTAATGCACAATATTACAGTTGCTAGCTGTAGAACACAGAAACCTCAAACAATCAAAAATGCACAGAAAAGCTCGGATAGAGCACTCACAAACAGAAAATACAACTCTCAGTATGAAAAAGCAGTTTACAGTAATTCAGTAAACATGCAATTAGAGTAATGAAACAGTATCTAGCAATGAAAAATACAGTTAAAACAGTATAAAACAGTACATAAATGCAGTGAAACAATAAAAAAAAAGCTTTATAACAGTGCAAAATGTAGTGGATCAACTGTATAGCATGATTATAAGCATTTTAGAAGTGCAGTTCAGTGAAATAAGTGTAAGAAATAACTTAACCTGCTTTTGGAATCTTAAGGAATTTCCTCTTAGTTTTAGTAATGAAATACAATCTACAGCCTGATAAAACAAGCACAACCTTTTCAAGACACAGGATTTATATACCAGTAAGGATGGAAGAGTTAGAAGATCAAATTACTACTCAGCCCCTGCTATTACCCAATCACTCGTACTACAAAAGGTCAGGAGACCTTGTTACTCTCAATAATAATGAAGACAGACTATCAGCAGAAAATGGCTGCCAGAAACACAGGAAACTCAAACAAAACTACCAGGCCTAGACAACAGGCCTCTGTCAAGATTATGCCACCCGGGCAGAACACAGAAACCTCACTTTAAAAGGATAGAAAGAACACTCACAAAGAGAAAATACAAGTCTCAGTATAAAAAAAGCAGTTTACAATTTAGTAATTAAATAAAAATGCAATTATAGTAATGCACACTATTAAGGTTCCTAGCTGTAGCCACTAAATGAAAGTTTTAAACAGATCAAGGGGCAAGCAGACTCTAGAGAATGCTTTTAACTGTAAACGGGTTTTTAAACAAGGTTTTTTCCATCTACTGCATTTTATTCTCATGCACCTAACAATGTTGTACTGTGGCTTTAAACTTGGGATTTTTGTTAATGGATTAATCAAGGACTATATAAAAATGGTGGTAGAAGTTGATATGCTCATCTGATGAAGTTGTACTGATGAAAACGTGGTGATTCAGTTAAGGCATTTGTTTTGTTATATTCTCATAGTTTGTGGTTTTATCTGGTGAACCTTCCAGTGCCTTATTTGTTGGTTATTGGTTTGAATTGAGGCACTTTTTCCACCTTTTTCATTTATTTAATGTATATTAGCACAAATGCACTCACCCAAAGGTTCCTGGACTTTAATACAAATGCTCTGGAGCAGATAGGACCCCCACAAGGGGCTCTAACATCTTTGACATAGTGCTCACCAATATGGGGGGTTTGCTGCACCACCCCATGTGTGGGGCCCTTCCTGGTAAAGTCCGATCATAAATCAATCAGTCTCATTCTAAGTAATGATTGTACCTGACCCACCCTCTAGAGCAGAAAGATTAAAAATTTTCTCCAAAGCAAACTATAGCCTACTGGGTGATGGCATCATTAGTTTCATATCCCCTGCGAAATCTGACAGCAATGAATCCTATACTGAGGTGTGCACAAATGTCCTATATAAACACCTATCTAATTTATAGACTCAGCTGTATCGGAATAGATCAAATCAAGATCCTCACAAAATATATATATATATATATATATATATATATATATATATATATATATATATATATATATATAAACTACCCTGGTGGATATCCAGCATAAATAGGTTATACAATAAGAAAAAGAAACTGCTGTCAAAAAACAAGATGGAATGGTCCAAGCAAAGAAAAAACTCAGCCCAAAGCATAAACAAGCAGATTAGACATCTTGTAGAGGCCTCTAGAGCTAGTTACAAAACCAAACTAGCATCCCTAGCTAAGGAAAACAAAGCATTCTTTAGCTATGTCCAAAATCTGAAAAGGAAGGCCCAGCTTTAAGCCGAACTAGTTGTGGACAACTTATACTGACCCTGAAGACATTGCCAACCTACTAGCGGACAGGTTTGGAGAAAACATAACCCCCCTGCCCCCACCAATCATACACCATAATATACGTGTCACCAGTCCTCTACCTAGTATCTCCAGAGAGCAGGTCATAGCTGCACTGTCCATGGCCAAAACACGGCTTCTGTAAGGCCAGACAATATCCCAGGCTTCCTATTATATGGCCTTAAACAGGAGTTAGAACCACTGATTCCACTCTTCAGTCTCAGTCTAAGCACTTGCTTTGTCCCAGCTGAGTGGAAAACAGCAGCCATAATCCCCTTGCACAAAGGGGGTCCCTCAGCCGACCCCAGGAACTACAGACTCATAAGCCTAACCAGCCTTATCTGCAAGGTGATGGAGAGAATCATCATGGACCATATCAACAAGGATATAGGTGACCTTCAAACTCTTGACTCAACCCAGTTTGGCTTTAAGGGCAGATCTTGCTTGCAAAATCTGGTGGACTTCAAGAATGTCACCAAGGCCCTGGATGAAGGCAAAACAGTTCACACTGCATATCTTGACCTAGCCAAGGCCTTCGACACAGTCCCCCACTTAGGCATCGAGAAACTCACCTAGCTGGGGATTAACCCTTGCGTCAGTAGATGGGTTGCCAACTGACTTACAAACAGAAAAATATACAATCAAAATTGGGGATGCCACCTCTACTAGCAGACCTGTTACCAGTGGTGATCCACAAGGGTCTGTGCTAGGCCCCCTACTGGTATCTATTTTTCAGAAGTCTGGCTGAAAATAGATGGCCTATGACTTGCCAAGTTTACTGATGACTGCAAAGACAAATGACTAGTGTCAAAGCCATAGACTTAAACTAAATGCAAAAAAATGCATCATCATGCCCTTCGGCAAAGGAGATGCCCCTTTTAATTACAACATTAATAATTTCCCCAAGTTCAAACCCAGTGGTGGAAGATTTAGGAATCCAAGCTGGTAGTAGCCTTAATTTTGATCATCAGGTGTCCACAGCAGCAAGGAAGGCGTCCTACTTTTGCATACCTTGTAAGCAAGGGTATAGCATCCAAAGTCATGGAGGTTGACTCCCCTGTACCTGTTTCATCAGACCACTTATAGAGTACAGTGCTGCCTTCTGTATTACCTCACCAGACATCTGCAGAACCTGGAGAGACCTCAGAGGTTTCTCACCAAGAAAATTCAGGGCCTACAACACATGACCTACATGTACAGACTGAAGGCTCTATCACTTTACTCAGTATCATATAGACTGCTCAGAGGAGACTTGTGCCTGGCCTACAGAGCAGTCTCAGACCCTGCTTTGATGAAGCAGGTGCACATCTACAAATCCAGAGACAAGATTCACTTGCTCTAGGGATCTTAACCTAGCCTGCCGTATTAACAGGACATGCTGGAGAGACAGATACGTCTCTAAGAGGTTGCCACTTCTCTGGAACAAGCTCCTGAATGACCCTATTTAAGCGTAACCTCGACAGATGGATGGAAAACTGTACATTTACACCGGGGGGGTCATCTGTGTCCCTCTTAGACAGGGGCAGCCAGTACTGATCTTAGATTCATGCACAAATAGACTATTATATCTTGGTTCATAAGGGAACAAGGGTATAACATGGCTAGGCATGTAGAGGCCTTGGAGCCAATAGCTTAGTAACCTCCTATGATCCTACTGTATGGGGCGCAGTACTGTATAGGAGTAATAACTGCCATAGAGTAGTACTGGGTACATCCCTCATAGGAGGAACACATTTGTTTACCCTTGTAGAGGAAGGCTTGATGGTTGAAGGGCACAGGAGGGCAAGTAAAGATTAATAACAAAATGCATGCACATATGAGTAATTTTAGACCTGCTTCAGTTTCTGATTGACATATATGTGATCAGGCCATGGTTTGGAGCTCTGCTTGTTACTACACATTTTGCAGGATAGTACAGTGCAATAGAACAGGCTGGTAATTGTAAAATTTAGAAAAATGTGATACTGACAGCAGGAAGTCAGTGAAAAACATAGGTATGGGTGACCCCGGGATTTCAGAAATACTTTGAGACCCTGACATTTACCTGAAAGCCATGAGTCTCATTTTCAGACTGCAGTCTCTTAGCTGTTAAATGGCTTTTCATACTTGATACTTTTTTAAAAGTAAGCACTGCATCATATATAGTACAGTTAAATTAATTTTATGTTGAAGGTGATTTTGAGCTCCTTTCTCACTTTAGCTACCTGTCCTGTCTCTGCATGAGTCATTTATGCAGTTCTAGCTACTAAGCTATGCACATTATTTTGTTACTACTGCAAGTGTATAAGATGTTTGGATTTCTCATTTATCATGTTTGGACTTTTCTGTTCTGTATATAACAAATTTTCTTATAGTAAGACAATGTAGTTGAAGCATCAACTTCAGGAAATAAGATGAATGCTTTGCATTTCATCTGAAAAAGAAAAACAATGCTAGAATGAATAATGCAAAAGAATGGAGCAAGAATTTTTTTTTGTAGATGACATTACAGAAGGCATAAACTTACTTCATTGTGTTTGTCACGCATAAATGATCAGTTTAATAAAGTGCTGGAGCTTACAAAGCGATCTGAAATTACCCCCCCCCCCCCGCCAACACACACACAGAGCTACCAGTTAGGGAGCTCATTAGAAACTCATTTTAATCCTAAACCTAGTGAGGTACCAGAGAGAGAGATTTACTATCAAGTTTACTGAATTGATGCCTGAATATTTAGATGTGCTGAGAAAATTAGCTAAAGACTGATTATCAGTAAATGTTAATAAAAAGGACTGTAAGGGGCATAAATGAACAGGTGCAAAGAATGTTATTTTCAGAAAGTAAAGTATTTGAAGCTACTGCTTTCCCATGGAAGCAGTAGATAAAAATGTACAATATTTTCAAGTTAAACAGCTGACAGTAATGTCATAGTACAAAATGTGGTCTCAAGAATATTGATGCAGTAAAGCTAAATACAATAAACTCTCAGTTAACCAAAATTCAAGCAACCAGAAAAAGAAAATCGAATAAATACAGTACAGTTTTCGTGTGTTGCACTTTCTGCTTCCCCCCGCAGAAACGTACATTACATTTGTAGAGTTGTTTTAAAAGGGAAGATAGGAATAAATCCCCCTTCTCCCTAACCTAAGAACAAGTCAAATTAAACAAATAGTATAGGGTACAGTATTAGTCAGGCCTATTTTAATAGTAACTCTCAAGAAACCAGAAACTAAAGTTATCTGGCATCTACCAATCCCCATAGGAGCCGGTTAACTGAGACTTTACTGTAACATTACAAATGGATGATCAAACAGCAGAAGCCTTCATGGTGTAAATTTAAGTTACAAATTGCCTTACGTGTAGCTGAATTGGCCATCAAATTGGATACATAAAGCCTGTAAAAATAAAAATAATCTGTGCAAAAAGCTTATGCAAAGGAAACTGAAAGGTTTAGCATTTGATTATTCACATATTTTAGTAAGTAGAAAAGTATGGAGATTTCTAAAACACAAAATGCAATGCTTAGGTCTGAAGAAAGCGAATAACCAGTCATATCTCATATAAAAGATAAGCATGTACATTTTGAAGTAAATACTTGAAGTCCTAAGAACATTTAAAATGAAAATAAAAAGAGAGCAACTATCTGATCCTGTACTGAAAACATACACAGGAGAATATGTAAAGTACTTGGAGTTGCTAATGTGAAAATTGCTTATGAAGAATACAAAGAATCATTACATGTGGTCATAGTTGAATGTACTAGCCTTGGCATACATGTAGAAGTTGACTGAACAAAATTAGGAGAAGTTAAACACCTGCATTCTAAAACTGAAGTGTTAGAGGCAGTGACTATGAAAAATGAAATTGTATTTAAAACAGAAATGGGTATATTAGAAGGAATCACAGCTTGTGTTAGTAGATGCTAAATGCAAAATTTTTATGATTTTTGTTATATGTACTAAGACCAAGTATGTAGGCTATTAAATGTTATTTTTAAGTTGCTTCCACAGTACCTATATAGAAACCTGAATGAACTATAGCTTTTGTGAGGTTACAAGTTAACTGTTAACAAAGTTGCATCTTTGAAATAGTATCTTATACCTCGTTGAAAATATTTATGTTGCTAACAAGGATTAAGATATTTCCTGAATTACATATTAGTCAGGCTGGACTATTCATAAGTATAGTGCACAGCTGCAGAAATGTTAGTATGCCTGTGTTCATTGCCCGTTTCATAGACATGGATCAGAATAAGGAAGAGTGACATTCAGAAGTCTGTCAGCTTCTGGGTACTATGTGCACCTAGATCAGGCAGTAGACTATTTTAATAATATGTTTATCTCTGTTCTAAATTCCATTGCACCAGTTAGAAAGATAAAAGCCAACACAAACTATGCTCCATGGTTAAGTAGGGACACAAGAGCCCTACTAAAAATAGAGACAAGGCCTGGAAGCAATAGAAACAAGACAACTATGATCATACCAAACAAAATTATAAACAACTTAGGAATCTAGCCAAAAAAATCAAACTAAACTAGACGAACAAAACTACTTCCTAGGTCTCCAAAACAAACACTCACTCAAGTAATCCCCCAAAATTTTGGCATAGTATCAACTCCCTACTAAAACCTGGCACAATCAGGGTTGCCACCTTTTAACAAGGGCAAAGTGGGACATGGGTGTGTGGTCAACAGGATAGAGGTGTGGCCAACATGACACTGGCCACACCCCCACCACGACATCACCAGAGTTGTTAAAGGAGATGCAGTATTAGTTATGGATGCAACATTGTGACATTACAGCATACTGAAAACTCAAACCATTTAAATGAAGTGAACTATTACTGCAAACACACACTAATCAGTTGTAACAATAAATAAACTTTAAAGGAATAAAAAACACACTACTCATTAAACAGACACTTGTTTATTTAAAAAGTAAAATTCATAAACCAACCATTGCTATTCAGAAAGAAAACTTAAAAAAATCTACATACCACATACAAGCCAAGTATAAAATTAAGACTTTTTATTGTCAATTAAAGCTAAAGCAAAGAACAAACACAAAACTACATACCCTAGTACTACATATGCACCCTAGCAAATTAATGCTAAACAAAGAAAAACACAAAATTACGAACTGCACCCTAGTACTTTATACTGCACACTAGTACAATAAATCACTTTTTTTTTTTTAAAGTGTATTTTGAATTTGATTTTATGGCTTGAAGAAGGGCCCGATTTTAAACAATATTTGAGTAAAAGTCACAACTTTTAACAAGTCCACACTACATCGGTTTCGCACATCTGTCCATTTACCTTTCACCAATGAAAAAACTCTTTCTGCAAATGCATTTGAGGGCGGTATAGATAAAACCCTAGCAATTACCGGATAGAGTGTAGTTAGTTCAGGCCCTTCTTTGAAAAGCTTCAGCCACTTCTCTCCTGGGGTCAAGCTTGTGTTACATAACTGTTCGAGAGAGGGCCTAATTGCCAAGTAGTCCCTAAAAAGATAATCTTCATCTACATCCTGCAGACTCAGGGCAGTGGTCACATTAAGCAAGTCACTGAAGGCAAAGGGCTCATTTAGAGATAATTTAGATAGTGTAAACAAGTAGTTGCTTTCAGTATAATCAAACCACTGCTCCAGGTATTTCACTGCTGTCTCCAAGAACACAAATAAGTCATTTTTCAGTTTGTTAGCAGAAGTGCTGTCTAATGTGCTCATAAGTGCCCTAAGTTTCCCTCCAAAGAAAGCACCTTCAGCTCTTGCCTACAGTTTTTGCTTCAGAGAGACCATTACACAAAAAGTTTCCATGGCAGTAAGTGCTGATTTTTCTAATGTACTTATATCTTCATTAAAATCAACAAGAACAGCACAGAGAAAGTACAAATAGTACTGGTGCAGCATAGGCAATTCATTCTCACCATGTTCATTAGCTGAAAAGTACTGCCATATCTGCCGGGGGGGTCTCCTCTTTTCCCTGAGAGAGGAAATAGGACTGGAGCACTGGGAGATTTTTCACTACTCTTTCAATGGCTGGGAGTAGTGACAGCCACCTTGTTGGCACATGTCTTAACAGACTCTCAAATTCCATGCCACAAAACTCAAAGAAGTCTTTTAAGTCTCTGGTCCTTGTGGCAGAACCAGAAAAGTGGCTGAAAAGTCTCATTACAAATGCTTCCACATCGTATGGTAGTTGTGCTGCATCTTTTTTGGCTGCATTGTGAATGATATGGGAAACACAGTTAGCCTTCTGGAGTGATGGGCACTTTTGTTTTAATGTGGTATACACACCAGATTTCTTCCCATAGTTCACACTGGCATTATCAGCCCCATAAGCTGAAATATGGTTCCAGGGCAAGGAATGCCTTTCCATAATGTTGGAAATTTGCTGTGAAATAGCCTGTGCAGATTCATCAGGGTATTCATAGAAGTCTAAAAGGCCATTCACCACTCCTTCTTCTTTAGAAAAATACCTCACAACAAGGGGAAATAATTTTATGTTCCCCTTGTTGGAAGCATCTGATGAAATTGCAAATGAAGTACCTGGTTTTTGAAGGTCATGCAGGAGGCATTCCAATGAGTGTGGTCCCAAAACATTTTTGACTATGGCTTCAGCCTTGGTTCTGCCACAAGATAGTTTCTTTGCAGTGTCTGAGTCACTGTACAAATGGCTGGCCAACTTTACTGCACAGTCCAAGCTGTTATACGAAATATTGTGCTTAACAGCATGGAAAACCTCAGAGGCTTCTGCTGCAATGATCCTAAGTTCTGGTCCCTCAAGGTTTGCATTCCTTGCCCACTTTGTCATCAGGTGAGTGGATTTAGCTTGAAGAATGGCAGTCTTATGTTGTTCAGTTGCCTCATGTCGTGCAACATCATTTCTTCCACCGTGGGTCACTAGAAATTCTCTCTTGCAGTACCTGCAGAATGCTTTGACATCAGTGCATCTCTCGATCCAGTCAAATTCTGTTTTCCAAATGTCCTGCCACTTGCACATTCTCTTGCTGCTGGTTGACTGTGATGAAACTGCTGCTCTCTTCATGCTTGAATCTGTACTTACCTGATATGCAACATATTTACCAACACTGTTAGTAGGGTTCAGTAACATACTGCTGCACAGCACAAATGAACTGGCTTAATTGGTGCTCGAAAAACATTGGCACACGAAAGAACTGGCTTGAAAAACATTGGCACACAAAAGAACTGGCTCGAAAAACATTGGCATGCGAAAGAACTGGCTTGAAAAACATTGGTACATGAAAGAGCTGGCTCGAAAAACATTGGCATGTGAAAGAAATGGCTTGACAAACATTGGCATGTGAAAGAACTGGCTCGAAAAACATTGGCATGCGAAAGAACTGGCTCGAAAAACATTGGCATGTGAAAGAACTGGCTTGAAAAACATTGGCATGCGAAAGAACTGGCTCGAAAAACATTGGCACATGAAAGAGCTGGCTCGAAAAACATTGGCATGTGAAAGAAATGGCTTGATAAACATTGGTATGTGAAAGAACTGGCTCGAAAAACATTGGCATGAGAAAGAACTGGCTCGAAAAACATTGGCATGTGAAAGAACTGGCTTGAAAAACATTGGCATGCGAAAGAACTGGCTCGAAAAACATTGGCATGCGAAAGAACTGGCTCGAAAAACATTGGCATGTGAAAGAACTGGCTTGAAAAAACATTGGCACACAAACTGGCTCGAAAAACATTGGCACACAAAAAACTGGCTCAAAAAACATTGGCACATGAAAGAACTGGCTCGAAAAACATTGGCACACGAAAGAACTGGCTTGAAAAACATTGGCACGCGAAAGAACTGGCTTGAAAAACATTGGCACGCGAAAGAACTGGCTCGAAAAACATTGGCATGCAAAAGAACTGGCTTGAAAAACACTGGCATGTGAAAGAACTGGCTTGAAAAAACATTGGCACACAAAAAACTGGCTCAAAAAACATTGGCACATGAAAGAACTGGCTCGAAAAACATTGGCACACAAAAAACTGGCTTGAAAAACATTGGCGCATGAAAGAACTGGCTCGAAAAACATTGGCACACGAAAGAACTGGCTCAAAAAACATTGGCATGCGAAAGAACTGGCTCGAAAAACATTGGCACATGAAAGAACTGGCTCGAAAAACATTGGCATGCGAAAGAACTGGCTCGAAAAACATTGGCACATGAAAGAACTGGCTCGAAAAACATTGGCATGCGAAAAAACTGGCTCGAAAAACATTGGCACATGAAAGAGCTGGCTCGAAAAACATTGGCATGCGAAAGAACTGGCTGGAAACACATTGGCATGTGAAAGAACTGGCTTGAAAAAACATTGGCACACAAAAGAACTGACTTGAAAAACATTGGCATGTGAAATAACCAAGGAATGGAGCAAAAAAGAGTTTACAAACAGTTTGAAAAAGGTCAAATAGTAAATGAGGTAATGTAGGGGGCATTTTGGCCATTGAAAACTAACATTAATACAGCTTGTAGAAAATTAAATGCATTATTTTTACCACTGAACATGCCCACCTCACCCCACCCCTCAAGACAAAAAAAGTTAACCACATTCACTGAACCAAAAAACAGTAAAATGAATGAGAATGCACAGTGGATACCATAGACCTAATCTAGCTTTTGACCACAGCAGTTAAGAAATGTATGGCACTAATTTACACAGCGCGTTGATCTATTAATGAACATGCCCAACAGCAGCACTGGTCGTAATCGGATTATAATGAAAACAGTAAATAAATATGTTGAAGACATCACTAAAACACAAAATACAAACTTTGCTACTTATAGACGCAAACTACCCTGTAACAACGACATGGTTTAGCACAATCTCAAATACATTGCATTAACTTCTGAGCATCCATCCACAAAAAAAAAAATAAATGGGAAAAAAGTCCATAAACATTTTAACTTTTAAAAATACTTCTTGCAACAGAAGTAACATAAACTACAATGTACAGCAGACTCCATGGGCTCCTTTTACCTCAAAACATAGCAATTAATCCAGCACAGCAATGCAATAAACAGGCCCAAGTAAAAGCAACACACCCATATTCACATTACAAGCAAAGCAGTACATTTTAACCTTATTAAAAATGCATAATAAATTAAATGCACTCATTTACAAGTATAAATGAAAACAATCTTGAAACAGCTTCGGCAAATTGGCAACATGTACCTACTAGAATAATAAATGAATTACATTAACTGTTAACATTCCCCCTCAAAAGGTAGACTTGTACCACATAGACATGGACTTGCAGGAACAGGAAAAATTACCTAAACAGTATATCGTAACTTCCTGAAAACAGCATTAAAGTGCACACATTTCCATACAAAAAAGTGCAAACTATGCTCGAACATTTCCTATCTGCAAACAGACAATTCCCAGAAAAAGCTACGACAATAGAAATACGTCACACTAAATTTATATTTCACTGCCCCCCAACAGAAACAAACAACTTATATACACAGTTCAGCCTTTTAAAAGTAATGCTTCCAAATCATACCCCCAAGAATAATAGCAATTACATATACATTCAGGTTTTATATCTTTAAAAACTACTACTCAAAAATATCAAAATAACCACTGCACAGATTTAAATACTGTGTACTGCACCCACCATCTACCTCTAAACATTAAAAAAATTAAACCACAATATATTCCCATTTTAAACTAGTACTCAAAAGTCTCAAAATAACCACTGCACAGATTTAAATACTGCATACTACATCCCCATCTACCTCTAAACATTAAAAACTTAAATAAAGCACACTATTCCCATTTTAAATAACTAAAGCCACAAAATGCAATTATCTACTTACCACTATCACAGTTATTGCTGGGCTAGCTTGCTTCCTTCCTGCTGGAATGGCTAGTTGGTTGTTCAAGCAGTGGCTGGGCTGGCGGGCTCCCTTGCTGGCTTCTTTCCTGGCTGGCTGGGCTGGCTGGCAGGCAGGCTCCCTTGCTGGCTTCTTTCCTGGCTGGCTGGGCTGGCAGGCAGGCTCCCTTGCTGCTTCTTTCCTGGCTGGCTGGCTGGCAGGCAGGCTCCCTTGCTGGCTTCTTTCTTTCCTTCCTTCCTGGCTGGCTTCAATCCTGGCTGGCTGGCTGGGTTGGCTGGAGATAGAAATTAAATCAGATCTTTCGCAGCTGCTATAGAGCTTAGTGCTCTACAGCTGCGACCTTTATGGGGCTCTTCTGAACAAGTTCCTGCCCCCTCCAATCCCTGCAGCCATTTACTGTGCTGCATTACCACCCGGACCTTAGCAGGGAATCCCTCTAACTGCAGGTCCGGGTGGTGACATAGCCACATTACCATGGAAAAACCGGAAGTATTTTCAGCTTTTCCACGGCAATTGATTTGTATTACGATCACGAAGCGAAAAGGGGAAAAACGGGACTTTTAAAGTCCCACGCTTGGTGACTGCGGGAAGCGGGATGAGAGGCCTCAACCCGTGAGTGTCCCACTGACAATGGGATGGGTGGCAACCATAGGCACAATTGCTACCCCCACCAATACTAACAGCAAAGATATAGCTTCCCAGCTTAACTATCTAACACTAATAACTCACCAGCCACGACTGTAGAGAGCCCTCCAACCAGCTCTGTCAACCATCTTTCTCTCTCACCTGTCCCTACATCTAAAATTAAAAACTCCTCTTCACCGTAAAACCTACCACACTTGCAGCAGATGGTATATTTGCAAACTTCCTAAAAATAGCAGGTGACTCCCTATCATATCCAGTCTCAATCCTAATAAACAGGTCCATTCAGGAAGCTTATGTACCACAACTATGGAAAATATCTTACATTATACCTCTTCACAAAGGTGGTGAATTGTATGACTTTTCCAACTATCGGCCTATAGCTATTCTTTCTCCCTTATCTAAGCTCCTAGAGAAATGCATTCACTTGCAAGTCATGCAATTCTTGAATACAAACAATGTTCTCTCCTCCACTCAACATGGATTCTGCCCTCACCATAGTACAACTACTGCCCTTCTCTCCTTCATCAATCAGGTTAATCATCATAGAAACAACAACTATGTATCTGCTATCTTTTTAGACCTCTCTCAAACATTTGACATGGTGTCACACCCTAAACTACTGGATGGTCTCTACTCTCTATCCTTTACTTCCCCTACTATCTCCTGGTTCAAAAGCTACTTATCAGATAGACAACAGTCTGTTCAATGGCAAAATTAACTATCCCCTCCTCTCCCTAACTCCATAGGAGTACCACAAGGCTCAGTATTAGGCCCACTGCTTTTCTCTATTTTTACAAACAATCTATATACCTCCTCCAAACAAGCCTCACTAATTCAGTATGCAGATGATTCTACACTCATCTGCACAGCCCCATCTGTCAACACCCTACAAAAACTATCCCAAGAATCATTCTCTGCTATTGAAACTCAGATCACTGACATCCAACTCATTCTCAACCCCAATAATGCCAAATTACCCTTGTTCACCCCTAATAAAACAAAATCTTCCCCCTGAATTTTCTCTTTCTCATCTAGAAATGGCACTATCATTTCTCCATCCATCCATACAAAACTCCTAGGAGTTGAAATAGACAATAATCTATCTTTCGATCTACACATAGCACAAACCATCCAGAAAGCTCATAAAAAATGGGAACCCTTTATAGACACAAAAACTTTTTCACAGATAAAGCAAAAATCATCCTAGCTCAGACTCGCCTCTTATCAACACTTACTTATGCAGCACCAATCCTGACCCATACTAGAAAAACAGATCTGGGCAAGTTAGTCATGTTATAACAAAATTGCCAAATTTGCCAACAACTCGCCCTTTAGAACCCATCACTTCCAAGTACTAAAATAAATTCAATGGCTTAAACTACCCAGAGAAAACTCCAGCCCTAAAGAAGCTACTAACCACCTACTCTTCCAGTCGCCCCTGCACTCATCCAATAAACCTCTCCTCAGTATTACAACTGCTAACAATACTGCAGGTAAAGCCCTATATTCCCACATCACAGCCAAAAAATGGAGCAATCTCCCCACTAATATAACCTCTGCAACAATAAACACAAAATTCAAAAAACTGCTCAAACCACATCTTAGGGGAAACCTGGATCTGCCCATGTATCACATGACAATCACTATAATTTTTCTTCTCTTCCTCCACACAACTCCAATTAGAATCTACACTATTTTACATACACACACACACATACACTTATAATAAGCTGCACTGGTCATTGTACTTTCAGTGTAGACTTACTAGAAAATGTAAACTGTCTTAAACTGTATGTACTACTAGGTAAAAATAGCACATTTAGTCATGTCTATTCTACTTATTTGTAAAGGTTAATCTAATAACATCTCAATTCTGCAATGCCAGTGAACTATAGATAGCTAATTTTGAACGTCTCTGCTTGTAAGTAATCTGCTGTCTTTTCATTCTGTATATTTCTCATTGTCTTAACTACTTACTATATGTTAATTGGGAGCTTTTCTCCCCGGGCATCCACTGAAAATGGACCTGGTCCAGCTGGATTTTCCCGGTTAAATGTAAAATAAAATAAATAAAAAAATAAAATGTAGTCAGCAGAATCCATAGGTTTGGCTCAGTCAATACTTAGCTGGTGTATTGTTTGTGAATTGCATATTATCCCAAGAGACATGTGCATGTCTTACATGCATGAAGTACTATAGCTACACAATGGGGTAAGATTGTGCACAGGGTCGTACTCCATTGTGTACCATTTTGTATGAATTACTTAAGGTTTTGTATGCTGTTTTGTGGCATAATAGCACTACTGCATGGTGGGCATGTTTATCTGGCACCCATAGTTATCAACAAATACTCACTCATAAATAGTTATGTAAACATTTACATTTTACCTTTTGCAGTGTCGTCCCTTCCTGATATATTTCATAGAACCATGAAAGTTTTCCTCAAGGTCTGCTACACATTGCTGTTTAGATGACATCATAATTACATGGTTGCCACAGCCAAACATTTGTAACCCAGAGAAAGTGATGAAAAGATTGAAGGGTACAAGAAACAAAGAAGTGTAGTATTTATGACATATAGGAGATGGACATAATGCCCTGTAGACACAGTAGAAAATACTGTGTAGACTCCTCCTCATCCTACAATTGGCAGGGAGCTAAGAACAGGTTTGGGTTACTCAGTTCTTATAAAAGGTTCTTACAATGCCTCACAACTTTGTTAAACCCTTTGTATAATTTATTATGCTGTAGTGTGCAATGGGGGGTGGCATAGTGACACAGTGGGTAGCATTGTCCCCTAACAGCAAAAGGTTCTTGGCTATGGTGCCTTCTGTATGGCCTCTGCATGTCTTACCCATGCATATACAGATCTGCTTCAGGAACTCTGGTATTTTCTCACATCCCATTGACATACAGTACGTGGACTGGTGGCTGTAAATTGTGCATAGATTTGTGTGATATGGAAGAAAGTCCTATCAGTCTACTTATTTGTTTCTTGCCTAGTAAACGTCATTGATGGCATCAGTTATTTATAGGATCATTGCAGAAGTCAACGTGACCCAACAGCATTGAATGAATGTACAATTCCCAAGATGAAAATAACAGTGATTAATATTTTTAAAGTCTACAACCATACTAAAGTATTTAAAAGTAGTTGCTCATTGTTCACCTGAGAGCGGTTTTATTCTTACCTGGGCTGCTTCATCTTGTGGCATTGGAGCTGTGTTTTTGACATATGACTAAATGGTAGCAGACACTGCTTAATTTTATGTCTTATGCACTTATACCTACAGAGTATAAGTACACATAACTGGGCAAGAAAGGTTTGCAGTCATTTCTGGAATCCAGAGGATAGGCATTGGGGTTGAAGAGTGAGAACAAATTTTGAAATCATTACTATTTATGTGGTACCATTTATACAATAGTTGTGCAGCAGAAACTGCTGGTTACCTTAATCACTGAAAAATGTTCCAGTTAAAGAAAAGTGTTTTTAACAGATCAGGAAAATGTCATTGTAATGCTGTTGTACTTAATAGGCTGCCAATTTCAAGAAAGCTCACACACAGATATACTTGATCGAATATCAGTGTTAGATGTTAATGACATTGCATCACCACCAGTAGCTACTGAATGAATTAAACACTGAACTACCAGAGCTATGTACACCTTTGTCACAAGTATACAAATGTGTTTTCAATGTGTGGACTAAAATAACAAAGTTTATACCGATTTATTCCAGAAGACTAGCATTTAGTTCCAGAGAAGGTTGCGTATTTTATATATCTGGACTTGAAATCTGTGTACCAGGTTGCATTTTAATACTGTTAAGTGTTTTATCAACCTCATCCCAGAATATCCAGAATGAAAGCTTTAGGCAAATCGTATGTACAGTGTTTTGACATGATGACTGAGAGTGTTAAAATTAATTATAAATATGGAATGAATGTCAAGCAAACAGTGAATTGAAAATAAATGCACCATTATATCATTAAAATGCTCTTAGAAGTCATGGCTTAGGTTGCATGTGGTCTACAGTGATGCATTCCTTGGAAAAGTGTTCCTGGTTTTGAAAAATACTTATTCAAGATGTCATGAACTTTGCTATTTTCACATGCATCCATTGAAAAACAGTGTTTTGGCATGTATTGTACACTAATAGTGATAATGTCTGATAATGGTTCTTGTTTTACCAGTGTGTGCAATTTGCAAATTTTATGAAAGAAAGTGAAACCTGTCGTATACATACTATACTATTTCATGCTTTATGTAATGTCCAGACAAAAAAGGCTATATAGACTTAGAAGGAAATGATAAAGAAATTTTACATATGTATGTATTTATTTCATTTTGGTAACCAGGGTAGAACAGTGATCTCGAGGGACCATTTACAGGTTCATCCCAAGTGCAAACAGCAGGAGGTATACAATCAAATAAGAGACTACTTAATAAAACAAAAAAAGGCACAAAAAAACAGAAACAAACTTTTTTGTATGTTAGCGCTTTCGTTAAGTTTAATAACTCAACTTCTGAAAAAGCTGAGTTATTAAACTTGACGAAAGCGCTAACATACAAAAAATAGTTTGTTTCTGGGGTTTTTTGCCTCTTTTGTTTTATTAAGTGGTTTGTCAGTTTTCTTTGGAGTTTGAGTTCACATAAGAGACTACAAAATGCAAACATTCAGCAAACAGCAAACAGAAGGAAGTAGGAGTTCACAAAGCTGCACTCAGTGTAGGAGTTCCACAACAGCTGTCAATGTATGTGTTCCATACCTGCTACCATTTACTTAGAGGTTAAAGCTAATATAAAGGGTCGATGGTTGACCACATTTTCAGATGAATGCAAACTTGGCACCATCATAAACTTCAGTAAGACACCAAGATCCTCCAGAGGCGCCTATCCCAAGCAAATAACTTATCAAAACCATGATATAAAACTAAATGCCAAAAAATGTGTAATAGTATACTTTGGCAAGCATGATGCCTCTGTATCTATTACTTCAACAACACAATCCTGAAAATCGATCCAGTAGTTAGGGACCTGGGAACCTACATAGTCAATGAACTGTCTTTTGATCACCATGTACCACTATTGTAAAAGTTCTTCATTATGCAACTTATTAATAAGAGTATGGCATCCAGGTCAATCACAATACTTTCCCATTAAGAAAATCAACCCTGCCTCTTCTCTCTCTCTTACAGGCTACTGAGGGGTGATCTCTGCCTGTAACATATTCCTTTCAGACCTGTTCCTAATCTCGAAGTCTGGTGGTGGTGTAAACACCCACTCAATAGAGCTTAGTTTTTTTCTGCAACATAGACATCTGTCTCTCCAGTATGTTTTGTTTATCACAAAGAATACCATTTCTCTGAAATCATCTTCCTCAATACATAAAGGCAAAATAAGTTTCTTACTCTATTCAAATGTAATCTGAATGAACTGATGGAAACCGCAGATTCACCCCTGTTTTAGCACCTTTGAGTCTTATCGATAAGGATAGCATTTAAATGCCTGGTCTCTGGATTATTTCTACTTAAATTCTTGAGAAGGCATGGCTGGGCTTCAAAAGATCCTCACAAAACAATAGCCTAGTAAGGTATCAGCATATGTGAATCTATAAGGGGTTGGAAAATATGAACATTATGTAATTACCAAACTGTATATTTAATACAATGCAGTTATGAGTTTATGAAGGAAAACAAATGGAATGATAGTCAAAATGGTATACCATAGTTATTGTTTAGCTATTGAATTATTCTTTGGATTATGGCAAAAATGTTTGTCAAGAAGACTGACATTTTCAACCAGAGGAGAAGTTGTGGACAGTAATTAATAAAGAATGAAGGATTTTATCTGGGAGGGGAAGAGGGCATAGATCATTTGGTATAAGTTGATTCTTCCACTTAGCAATGCCACCTATCTGCTTTTTTCCATACTATACAGAAATCAAACCAGTTGTCCTGTTTGAGAAAAAAAAAAAGACTTAGAATTTCTTAAATCGGTGGATTTGCTGTGCTTTTTTTTTTTAATTACAGAAAGGCATAGTGAATTGGTAGAAGAAAGCATTCCTTCTCATCTGACATAATGATGACATCACGGAATGGGTACAAAGTGGGTAATAGAGGGGAGGAGATGGGCAGGGTTATGGGAGGTGTATGGCCTTGGTCTGCTTTTAGCTGCAACAAAAGGTGGTAACTCTACTTCCAACAGAACAAGGTGGTTTATGATTACCTAATTTGAAGGTTTTTTTTTTTTTTTTAAGAGCTACCTAGTTAAGGCTCATATATACAACTCGGGCAGAACGCTGGAAAACTGGAAAGGAATGATGATGTTGAAGCAGGGTGAACGTCAAGAAATAAGGAGTGGAATTTTGAATGCAGATTGTTAAGGGAACAGTCATACAGAATATTATATTCATAAAGTATTCTAAGAACTAAGCTAACAGAAGAATGGAGAAAAGAGATTCTGCCAATAAGGGTGTCTGCAATTAGGGTACACAGAATTGGCAAGAGCGGTGTAGAATTTACTGGAGAAAACTGGCAAAGGAACCAAGGTACTGGGAACAATTAACTTGAGAGGGAAAGGTAATAGAATGGGAAAAGGCTAAGAAAACATTTGGACTGCAGGCTAGAGAATGACTTCCCTATAAGAGATCATTATCAAAATATAGGGAAAAGGATTGGGAAATCCTAAGTGAAGGACCTGCTCTGGTAGATTTCTTTAGTTGAATGTACAACAGAAGCTGCAGCTAAAAGAGCAGTAATTAGTATGGCACATAAAATTTTGCACAGTAATTATAAGACTCAATCAGAGGCGATTGGGAAAGATTGGAAAGAGATTGGATAAGCAATCACATGGAAACAACGTGAGGATGTGTTTGGCTCCCAAATGTGCAACAAAAAGGATTTTTGCTTGAAAGTGTTTGCATAGATATTTTTATACCTCAAGCAGACTCCAAATAATTTTCCTCAGGTATGGCAAATGTTGGATGTGTGATGGGGAAGAAAGAGGTAACTGGGGGCATATGTTTTGAGAGTGTAATGAGTAGCAGATTTTAAAAATGCCCTACAGAGTACTTTGTCAGAAATATTAGGTGAGAAAATGGGTCTGTAACCAATACATAACAAATAGCACAATACAGGATAGACAACAGACAAAGGCCAGTGATATACATACAAGATTGGTGAGGTACACAGACAGCACACATATAGACTGCACAACATGGGTTAAGGAAATATGAGAACAGGGAAGGGATGGATTCCAGCCACAGTGCACCTCAGTAATACAGTATGTACCAATGCACAATGCAGTGCTGAGATGCTGTAAAATGTGCGACCATCATACCAAAAGGAGTATGATTGATGGTAAGCATACAACACAGAACACTGACTAGGGATTACCAGCATTGCAGTACACAATGAACAGTAAACAGTCATCAGCTAGGCTGTTGGCAGTGCATGTAAACCAAGTAGCAGCAAGGCTGAGCAAATCCAGAAAAGGAAATGTTGGAGTAGAAAATATGAGGTTAGATTAGAACTTCCAACCTTGCATGCAAATGGCAAACATCTATACACAGCAAAAAGCAGTAGTACTGCAATAAGAGTTATGTGGCTATATAATAAACCAATAACTATAGATACCATGTAATAGGAGATGAGAAACATTATTCTGATGTCAAAGCAGACATTATATACCAGAGGCAACACAGATGGTGTTCAGGAATATGATGCAGATATGTGACATACCATGATGTCACACAAGCTGAACAAACAGAATGTTCATAACACATTCCCCCACCAAGCAATGTTAACTTGCCATATAGAAACCACAAGATGCTAGAGATTCATTGCAAAATAGCATGTGAATATGAGAAATTAAGAATGCAAGCCTGTGCATTCACAAAGCAGTGCAGGCAGTTTATGCATGTGTAACAGACAGCAAAGGTATACACATCAGTAGAAAAGTTATGGCCACAATACAGTGGTACTGTGCCAAAATTACAAGGCTGAACAATACAGTAATTCATTACATGTGCTATTAATATGATACCATCATAAAGTTACAGAATCCACATGCTGAATGTCAATCCTTGCCATTAGTGTCATATAGCAATGAGATGAGTTACAGTGAGGTGAATGCATGAAACATAAATGATGAGAATGTAAGACAAATGAGTAATGCATTGGACACAAAAAAAAAAACATGAAATGGCACACACAACAACAGAGTGCTAATGGTGGTTTGTGACACAACAACAAATGTCACAAATACCCTGATATGCCAAATCTGTCAAAAGGCATATAACATACAGACATCACAACAGCAGTGTTTGCAAAGTATGCACCAAGACGCTATCCTCCCAAAAAAAGGAAGCCAATCTGATGGTCCCCTGTCATAAACAAACTATACAACAGAAGGAAGAAACTGTTGCAAAAGAGAGTAAAATCCCATGAGTGGAGGAGTTCCCTGGTCAGCCTCAGTAAGAAGCTGAGATCCCTTATAAGATCCTCCAAAGCTAGCTATGAAAACAAAATCACCACTAATTCTAAGGGCAACCACAAAGCATTCTATAGCTATGTCAAGAATCTAGATGGCAACACCCAGATCTGCTCTGAGTTACACAGCACAAAGGCACGAAAATTACAGAACCAACTGATATTGCCAACATCCTGGCAGATCAGTTCAGTGCTAACTTTACCCCCTCAAGAGCCCATATCTATACAGGAAGAATGCAGAGTCCCTGTAATCACAACTACATAGGTAAAAGCTGCACTCTCTAAAGCCAAAAGCACAGCATCCATGGGACTGGACAACATCACAGGCTGCATTTTACACAAACTTCAGAATGAAATGGCTCCCCACTGAAGCACCATGTAGTCTTGCATCAGGCTTTGTGCCCACTGAATGGTGCACAGCAACAGTTATCCCATTCGACAAAGGGGGAGCCACCACTGATCCCGGGAACTATCAACCTATTAGCCTGATGAGCCTGGTCTGCAAGGCCATGGAAAGTATCATCATGGAACTCATAAACAAAGACATTGGTAACCTCCAAACTCTGGATCCCACCCAGTTCGGGTTTGTGAAAGGCAGATCATGCCTCCTGAACCTGATCGACTTCTTTGAGGCGGTCACCAAAGCTGTGGATGAGGGTAAGGTGGTTCACACAGCCTATCTTGACCTCACCAAGGCTTTCGACACCATCCCCCATTCTGGAATTATAGCTAAACTAGGTATAAATCCCTACGTCATAAGATGGATTGCCAACTGGCTCACTGACAGAACCCACACTGTAAAAGTTGCAGGCTCCAAATGTGACCTCAAAACAGTGAGAAGTGGAGTACCACAGGGTTCCATCCTGGGACCTCTCCTGTTTGGTATCTGCTTCTCTGAAATACAGGCTAACACAGAAGGCCTCTGGCTAATGAATTTCTCAGATAGCTGCAAACTAGGAGCCATAGTCAAGTCCCCAAATGATGTGGACATCCTACAGAAGGGCCTCACTGAGACAGATGCTGTCAGAGCCATGGCCTCAAGCTCAATGCCAAAAAGTGCAGTGTCATCCCCTTTGGTAAAAACTCTTTACCCATGAACTACCACATAGGTAGCAATCTACTTAACACCGAATGTGTGATGAGACCTTGGGACCCAGGTGGACAGTAGTCTCTCCTTTGATAGTCACATCGCCACAGTAGTCAGGAAGTCCTTCTACGTGGCACACCTCATCATAAAAGGGTTCTTATCCAGGAAAAAAGAGGTCATTTTTCCCCTCTACTCATCACTCATTAGACCCATTGTAGAGTACAACGCCCCTTTTGGAATGTACCTCACAAGACATCTGCAGCAGCTGGAAAGGCCACAGAAGTACCTCACAAAGAGGATTACTGGCCTCAAACAAATGCCCTACACTGACCACCTCAAAAACCTCCAGCTTTACTCCGTAGCATATCGCCTACTCCGAGGTGATCTCTGCCTAACATATAAAGCTATGTCAAACCCAGAGCTGTTGGACATGCTATACCTAAAGAAATCCCAATCCCTCCGAGCTACATGCTCTAGAGACCTAAACCTTGTCACCACAATAAACAGGACACGCTGGAGGGATAGATTCCTGTCCCAGAGACTTCCTATACTCTGGAACAAGCTACCCATCTATGTCAAGCAAAGTTCTTCATTAGCACTCTTCAAGAAAAATCTTGATGAGTGGATGGGAAATAGGATCACTTCTGTGTCTCTGCTGGACAGTGGCACAGAAAAATAACGTTCTTGGGTGGCGTAAGCTATGGAACCTTGTTGGCTAGGCTTACGTAGGCCCTTGGGCCGATAGCCTAGTACCTACCTATGAACCTACATCAGTTGTGCACATATTCACAAGAGAATGGCACTACACTGTAACATGTGGAATGTCATAAAACCTAGCAAGTGTAATGTACCACGTCATATATCATCATCTTACATTTAGTCAAGTGAGCACTATCAACAGGAAAGTGTATGACACCAGCAGACTGCAACCTGCCCCAGACCTGTTTGTCACATACAAAGATATACTGAATCAGAAGTGATCTCATAGGCCAGTGTATGCAGTTGAGGCAGGTCATATCCAAAGTGCAGGAATAAGTTACCTGCATTTCATTAACATTGTTAGCATAAATAACAGCATGTGAAATTCACTTGGCGATAATAGCAGTCACATATTTGCATGTGAGTCATAATGCGGATTAGCAATATAGCCCCATATGATCTGGATTGTGAAGTGTGCATCATGAGGTACTTACTACAAGCATGACTACAGTATGGGATATATGCACAAACATGCATTTAATATTGAAAAATAACCAAGAAGGAATACACCATAGTAACAGCATGACATGAATGGAATATCTAGTCAGTATTTACAGTCCAGAGGGCCCTCCTTGATGCTGTTAAACATTACAAATAATTTATTTGGCAAAATCCTGGAAGGAGTTATGCAAGGTTCATCCCATGTCTTGGAAGAATGTCTCCACCATGTCCTGCCCCTGCATCCTAAAAACATCTGTAAACAGATCGTGTTTCTGGTTTTCAGGATAGTGTGGTGGAGCTCAGCATCACTGTCAGTCTGCTGGGCCAGACCTTTTGTCATCATCATTATCATCATCTTTCTGCCCCCCCCCCAATCCTCAGAATCTGCTGGAAGAGGTGAAATGCATCCTTGTTGATGGTGGACAGGTAGACTGGCATGAGTCCCAGACTCTGTAACATGACCGTCAGTATAAATAATCAATGTAGTTATAAAAAGCATTAACTATAAAATATAGCAGTAAGTATAACAATATTACAGATTGATAGACTATGTACAGCAGTGATTTATTACTCATGTCAGATGTCCGTATGGTGAGCATTAATCCATCTCTAATGTTTTTGTCACACAGCACAATATATCCAATCCTAGCACATTATACACTTGTTTTTTATGTCAGATTGTTATGGGCAGCATATTTACAATACAGCTATGTTCTAAATAATACAGTCAAACAATTGAATAACTGGAGCAGATGACATTATTATTTCATTGGGTAGGATCACATATCATGTACATTGTGTGACACTGTAATGAAAATTTCAAAGGTGTGTAAGTAAGACTGTCAGTAATATGTGTTGTGGAAGTAGAACAGAGCTAGGAGACATCAGTGGATATATCCAAACAGCCTATAAAATGGCCTGTAAAGGAACACACACACGTACCTGAATATCTGTGTGTGTAATTCACATGCCAAGGAATGCTATAGTCAGACTGCATAATATGCAGTTACAATATCTAGTAAAGTATGCAAACATCACTGAACAATGACAACTGCACTATCTACTGATTATGATCATTTGACAGGTGCATGTATATCAATATGCACTCAACTGTATGATGTGTAATGAATATCAACAATTCCTATGTATGACTATTGTATTGAAATTATAAAACTAATGTAACTGTCCCATAAGGATGATTATCACATTCAGAAAAGATCTCAAGTTGTACTCATCACATGCCTGACATATGGGTGTATGCAGCACTGAAATAATCACAGCACGTAAATAGAAATAGTTTAGGGTGACTCAGAGAAATGACCAAGTGTGCCCAACAAAATGGCAAACCAACTTGCGCAGTAACATCAATTTAACAAAATCACATAGGAGAGCACAATGACATCTGTTGCAACATGTGCATGTTTGTCACTAGTAGCATGCCATATGATTGGACAACATGCATACACAGAAATGCTGCACGTCTACAGCAATAAATACCATTACTAATATGCAAAGCCACTCTATGCAGGTTGTAACATTGAAGGAAAGCAACAGCTGCTATATATATATATATATATCTATCTAGAGAGACTCACACTCCAATGGTTATTACTCGCATATATGTTGATGTATTAATAAGACAGTATGTGCAACTTTTAATATATGTTAAGATATTGGGATATGTGTTTTTAACCAACTCACAAATTCAAGTACATTCTTGATATAGTTATGTAAATTATCTTAACATTGCACAATGGGTAACATAATGTAACATTACATAATTCTTACATTACAATGGGATGTAAGGGTCACATCTTTATACACTGCCCTTTCAAGATACAGCATGGCCATGTTATGCAGAAGTACATGCAAATTGTGTAAGTATCATTCAACCCAAGAAGGTTACACAGACTAATGTAGCTGACACCCTGAAACAGCATATGCTTATAGTGGATATCAGTGGGAAAGTTCCACTGCCAAGTGTGATGATTAAGGGCTTTAGCTCACAAACACAAGCTACAGCAGCGTGGTTTTTGATACAGTAAGATGCAAAAACATATGGTTATTATGCTAAGCATCCTAACGACCATATTATGCACCAAAATGTAGGTGCAAGAAAAGCAGAAATCAAGCAATACACAGCATTACAATTCTATTGAAATTACTGACACTGTCCAATGGAAGAGACCATCTAGTACATGAACAGGCAAGATTTGCACATCATAACGTGAGCTGAGAAGCAATACCATATATACAAGTTACTCATATAGTGATAAGACAGCAGAAACAATGGTGTATACTATCAGCAACAAGAACCACTACAGTAAACACACACAACTTAGATGTAAGACATTCACATTTAACATCATTGTACTATAAGAACACAGATTACTCTCATCTAGGTTTCATTTGCAAACATCATCTACCATCACTATACCCACTAGCAAATATGTAAGCACATCTACAAATGCAAGGCACAAAGTAATGTCCACAGCAAATGAGATGCACACTAATTTAACACACAGTAGATATACCCTGTTGTTGCATTAATGGAACATTATGTACAAATTTGCATTCATGGATACCATCTGTGGAAATATTTTAACCTGGTGATGCAGAAAGGACATTAATCACACAAGGTACAAATAAGGCTGGAAACAGTAATACATATTTTCTCCTGTCATCAGTCCTTAAGACAAGAATGGGCATCCTGTCCATGCAGATGGCATGACTCCCTGCTCACTATTCAGCATCTACATGAATAAAAGGATAAGAAATATTAACTAACAGCAATGATTCTGTGTTATAAGGTTAGACAGCAGTCAATGTTGCAGTGCTTCTTTGCATAACATTGTTAGAAAAAAATACTTTACGTGATCAAGCAGCATCATATAAGGCCAGGTAACAGTGTGTACATATGAGATTATAATTGATAGTGCAAATGCATCCCCCACCTTAGAATAACTACCTACAAACTACAGAGGAAGTGAAATTCAAACTTATGGCATTCACCTATGTCTGCACAAGTGTCCAGAAACTTATCTACCTAGCTACTTGTTCTACACTGTACATGAATAAGTTACAGTTTTTCAAACATACAGCATGACATACAGTACCAGATGATCCTTTCTACTCATGTGACATGATATACAAAGTTACTGGTGAATACAATATGAAACAAGCCCAGTGTTTCATATGAAGAATGATGTGATCAGCATTCTGTAGAGTGAATAGCATGATTAAACAAGGTTAGTGCTGTATGCACAGTAAGTGGTAGGGGATTACCTTTACAACTATGTCATGTGCCTCACAGTAATATATGACAAATATTACTATCACATAAGTTGCACCACAGAAATGTGTGAACAATACATGCACTGACACTTTAGTTTTTCAATAAATATTGCAAGGGAATCACAATGAAATCCTTGTTAAGAAACTACAGCGTATGGAAAAATCTCAAAATGCTGAGGATGATGAAGAAATGTGTTGTCATCCATGGCCTAAATGAATCATATCTTGTAACACATAAATAAACTTACAGAAGTTATGCTTAGAAAATATGTTTAAATGTCTAAAAGAAGCCTAGCTGGGCATTACAGAAAGAAAAGGACTGCTGTGGGACTATAACTCACAACCACACAACAAATAGGACTACAATTACTGACAGTTCGAAATATGCTAACCCTTCTGCTATACCACAGTCTAGAGATTATATGTGCACATTTGCTGTAACTCAGCTGTAATTACATAACTCATTTTTAATGCATGTCCCTGCATTGTTCACATATTTCTAACTCATCTAAAAGGTAATGTATGAAAACAGTTACTACTGAACAATTAAGACAGCTAACATATTTTGTTTTTCCATAGCTATTGTAAAGGAATTGCAATGAGATCCTTATTAATAAATTACATTGTATGGAATAATTTCAAAACTCCAAAGACATGGATAATCATCCATAGCCAATACGCTGTAGGCCTTAATGCACTTGGAAATGAAACACAAGTACAATTTTTCATATATCAACACCCAAACATACAACATAGTCATATTATGTGAAGTTAATAAAATAAATTAGTGCATAATTGACCCAATTAACATGTTTTTGTGGATATTGAACCCACAGATACTCAACTTTAATTTACACTGTGATATTGATTAACCAGTTGAGCTAATGGTCAATAAATACAGGTGTTAATGAGATGTCTTAAACACAAACAGTCATGAATAAGAAATTGTGTTACTCTAAATTCCTGCACACTTACATTTCTGGCCCTGCTTATTTGTAGATAATTTCTGGATGCACTGTCAAACAACCATTAATAGTTTACTGCTACATCATATTTTTCAGTGCAACTAAATTACTGATAGTAACACATATATACATTGAATCCTCAGGAATCAAAAATCAGTATAGCACAATATCATAGGTGTGTACTAGGCTAATGGCCCTGGAGCCTTTACAAGCCTGGCCCATAGCACCACCCTAGCATTGAGCTGTCCGACATTAGTTCCCAGTGCCTCTATCAAGTAGAGCCACTGGAGTGATCCCCGGGGTGAACTTTTTCTATACACTTATCAAGATTTCTCTTGAAGAGGGCCACTGAGGTGCTCTGTTGACATGTATGGGAAGTCTATTCCAGAGCATGGGCAGTCTCTGGGTTATGAACCTATCCCTCCTGCATGTTCTGTTGATTGTGGTAATGAGGTTGAGGTCTCTGGAGTGTGTGATGTGGAGGGATTGGGATTTCTTTAGATGCAGCATTTCTAACAGAGCTAGATCAGACATGACTTTGTAACTCAAGCATTGATTGCCTCTTAGACGATATGAGACAGAATAGCTGGAGTTTTTTTAGTCTGTCCATGTAGGACATGTGTTTGTCATAGGATACTCTTTGTGAGGTACTTTTGTGACCTTTCCAGCTGTTGCATATGTCTAGTGAGGTATATGCCAAATAGGGCATTATACTCGCTGTTTGGCCTAATGAAGGAAGAGTAGAGAGAGATGATGGCCTCTTTCTTCCTGGATGCAAAAAAAGAACACCACTCTTCTGAATTAATCCATTTCCAGAAGCTGCTATTTGTAATAGGCACAGACTTCAGCCCCTCCTTACAGCCATAACACAAATTGTGACCTCATCACAAATACAGCCTTCCAGCCTTCTTCACAAACTGAAAGTGATACCAGTGCATTGTTTGCAAATGAATTCACAGTTATTTGATAGTCCAATAGTTAAATTTAGTGCAGAAATTTGAGCAAATTCATTGAATAAATCAAAATATGTAGAGCACTCTCTGAAGTACAGAACAAACATAACAGGTAAGATTAGGGGCAGTCTGAAAAATCAGGACAGTTGAGAGACTACACCTTCTGTCAAACCAATCCAACTCACATTCACATATGCACAATACATTATTTACTTATCACATACACGCACACACACGCAGTAGATCAGTTACTTACCTTTCTCCACAGGTAAAGCTACATTTAACCCTGTAACATCATCAGCATTGCATGGTGTCAGCTTTTTAAAAAGCCCCTGCTAGTGCTAAATGACAGACTTCTCTGCTATTAGTCTGTTTTGACTAAACAAGCTCCAGAAAGTTTGGCTTTTATTAGCTCTATAATAGAACTTATAAAAGAGAAGAAATCTGAGGTATGCCACATTAAATTGGAGCAGTGTAGTAGATGCAGATTTTATATTTAAAATCAGAGGAGCTGAGAGGTATAAATGGTACTCCTCTGTGATATGCACAAGTATTAATACTGAATAGACAGAATTTATCCAGTGGACTAATGCAGTGTATGTTAGCTTTGTTGCATCATAGTCATATCTGTATATGCACAAGTGGAAATTCCAAAAAGTCTTACACCTTTGTACTTCAAAGGTTATGGAGTAATGAAATGGGCAATATAACATGAATTGCAACATTGACAAGACAGGTTTCTATCCTATCCACTAATCCAGCGTATGTTAACTTTGCTTATAATATGGTAATATGTACATATGTATACAAACAAATGCACACAAACACATGTATGATAGAGAAAACATACTGTAGCTGAACATCATAGTGATTCACTTTTCCACATAGCCACATAGACATGCAACTACCTGTGTATGATACTGGTATGCAACATACTATCATGGACAATTTCAGATGGCAAATAGCTTTCTAAACTGACAGAATGACATACCTATGGACAACATACATATGAGGAAAATACCTAAAAAAGGTGCTCAAGTCATGCATTATAATGTAAGTATTACCAGCTACTAAATCAGTTTTCAAACGAAGCCTCACAAATGTAGGCAGTATCACAATATACAAGTTGTATCTTTCATGTAAAACTATTCTTCAACAATTGGATAATTAATAATGATATAAAAAATCTTATCAGAGTTGATCCCCAGTAGTTTGGCGTTATTAAGGGTAGATCATATCTAATGAATCTAATCAACTTCTTTGAAAGAGTAATGCAAGCCATGGACAGGGGACATGCTGTCCATATACCTTGACCTGGCTAAGGTTTTTGACACCATACCACATGCCAACATAATAAGCAAGATGAATGAACTCTAAATTGACCACTACATGGTTAGGCAGATGGTAAATTGATTGAGGAATAAAACCTATGTAGTGAGGGACAATGTGTCCTCAGAAACATGAAGGTGACCAGTGATGTTCCTTAGGGGTTGGGACTTCTACTATTCAGTACGTACTTTGTAGACCTGCAAATTGCACATGGATATTTATTGTTAATCAAGTTTACAGATATCTGGAAACTTGGTATTATCCCCAAGTCTTCCCTGCTATGCAAAAGCTCCATCTGGAACTTACACATGTCAGCAACTGGTGCTCAAAATGGGTTAAAACTAAATGCTGAAAAGTGCAATATTGTCACATTTGGTAAACAAAAGTTTATAGTATAGATAACACCCCATTTCAAAATGAAAGTGTTGTGAGAGACCTTAAAACACAGGTAGATAATTCCCTTGTCTTTCATCATCATTTTGCAACAGTGGCTTAGGAAGGTATGTTAAGCATCTGGATAGACCCCACAGGTTGCCAACAAAAAAGAGATCACAAGCTTAAAAGACAAGAGCTAGCAGGAGAAAGACTGGAAGCACTGTCCCTTTATGCAGTGTCCTATGCACTCCTTAGGATTGATTTGTGCCTTGCTTTTTGGGTCATTAAGGATCCAGTAGTCCAAGACATTGTATATCTCCACAAATCAGACAGTCACACTAACATTTACACTAGGGATCAAAACCTGCTTCAGCAAATAAAAGACATATTTGTTATGCAAAGCTTATCCCTACTCTGGAACAAATTTGCACTCCAAATTAAGCAAAGCAACACACTACCTTCCTTCAAAAAGGAGTTAGCCAACTGGATGGGTATCCAAAATTTCATTCTTGGCATGACTGACCTGTTGCTCCCTGAAAAGGAGGTAAGGTCTAAGGGGGGGGGGGGGTACTGGTAAGGCTAAATAGCACAGGACCCAATTTCCTTGTATTTTCTATGATTCTGTGATTTTATGAACAACACTTAGCAGGAGAACTATAGTTATGTACATATGCAGCACAAACTGAAAAAATGTTGCAGCACAGCAGATGTGATGTAATAGATAAGTGGACATACTTTAGTATCAGGCAATTATATTGTATCCCTATGTAGAGGTAATAATCCCACATATATGCATGCAGCAGAATAATGCACACTTGTATGATATATTGGTCACCACATTTAGCTCTTCAATGCCATACACCAAGAATGAGATGCATTAGCATGCAATGTTGCAGACAGAGCCATAGTTGGCTCATCTAGCATTCAGTGCTGGTCCCTAATCTGGCACATTACCACCACACACACACACACACAAAGGTCTGCTCCCTTATTCTGGTGTTCCAAGCCAGATCCCCTCCCTATCAGCAATTCAACTGACCATATACAAAGCACTGAAGTGCTTTTCTGTACAACTCCTGAAAATGGCCTCATGTCAGCTCAATAGCTCAAGTAATTGCAAAACTAATATTAGTCCAATAAACTCCAACCCACTGTAGGAGGCCCACACTGACTGACATCTCATACCATGGTACTTGCTGTCCTAGCTATGTCTGGAAACACTCGGGCCACAATGATGTACTGAGGATATGGATGTGGTGACACTGACATTTTGGGACACAGTGTGGGTAGAAGCAGCAGTGTGATGTGTCTGGATGTGACTGCTGGGTTCTGAGTCAACTGACTAATAGCAGATATGTGTGCACATTGCAATATAGACAATGATGTTCATGGGCCATGTATGGGTCTAATGATAGGGATCTGCCTCTCCCCACTGAGTGTAATCTGTTCAGTATAGTTAGGGCATGTAATACCTGGTTCTTACTTTGGCACTGCTCTACCACCACTATAACAAGGCATTCAACAGAGTGTGCACAGATACCACACTGTCATGTTGTGCAGCCAATCCTGTCATGACCTCTCCAAGTCTGCACTCCTGACCTTCATGCAATACATGCAGTTGGTGTGCTACATGATCAGTAGCATGGGCAAGTGTACATAGGTTAGTGCCATGATGTCAGTGTGGACATTCATGTGCCTGTATTAGCAAGTGGACACCCTCTGACACACATCCATGCACATGAACTACATTCCCACATGTAGTCCAATGGACAGTGCCAGTTCATTGTGGGAATGAGTTACCATCAGTACCAGACTCTACATGGGACAGTGGGTCATGTCATAATTGTGTCTGTCATGTGATGTCCCAACATCATCAGAATGGTGAGCCATGCTATCATCCTTATTATAGGCTACACCATGAACCACATGTCTGTATTAGAGTGAGGCACTCCACATCCCACCTCAGGATA
The DNA here is from genome assembly GCF_019279795.1 of Protopterus annectens. Taxonomy (NCBI): domain Eukaryota; kingdom Metazoa; phylum Chordata; order Ceratodontiformes; family Protopteridae; genus Protopterus; species Protopterus annectens. The sequence goes on along the minus strand of NC_056746.1, from coordinate 857,660,152 downwards.
AGTAGACGGGCTACTGGAGGCGGCAAGTGGTTTAAGTGCTCCAAAAAGTAACAGATGACACATCATATACATTCACATAACTCAAATGAGGCAATGCATGACTGACGTTTTGGACAACTATATAACTACAATGATTATGATGATATAGACTTACCAGGTCAAAGTGGCTGTGGGTGTTGCAGGACCCTATAAAGCAGAGCTATACCAAGCCATTCATAAATCAAGTGAATATAATGGAATATGTGACTGCAACTACCAAAACCTCCATAATATCCTCCTCTGACTCCACCACTGGTGGTGAGAGTTGAATGATACTGCCATGTAAAAAGATAAATGCATACAACTCATTAGTAAGCATATACAAGCACATACAAGGCATCATGTAACACAAAAGAGAAATAACCCAGTCCTGTGTAACTATAAAATGACCACAATCGGACAGCAACTTAGCACTTTCATCCACTTTTTATTTGTGAACTTCTTCAGAAATGAAACTGCCCTACCTAAGCTTCCTTTTATATTACTAATTGTCAGTTAAGTACAGGAAATGACATAGGGCAGGATTCACGAAGCCTCCGTGTAAGAGTTACAAGGCTTACACGGAGGCTGCAGTTAAACGGTGTGACGTCAGCATGTCATGCATATGCATGAGAGCATGCTGAATCACACCTAAGGCTAACACGGTCCGTGGAAGACAGTAGGGGGAGTGTCCGTAGGCCGAGCCCTGCAAACGGACACGCCCCCAGAAGAGTAAAAGTCCCGAAAGTAAACCCCCATGACAGAGTCCGTGTAAATGTGATTAAACACAACAAAACACATGCCCCCACAGACTACGAACATAAAATGTAGAAATTAACATCTTATAATTTTTTTTTAAATTGTAAAGATGTTTGCCTGTGAGTGCACTCGTTTGCGCGGGCGTGCCCGTAGCTTAGCCACAGTTAGCAGTCAGTGGAAAAGCATATAAGAACTAAATATGCAAAGTAAGCCAAAAAGCAATAGCGTAGTGGTAGAGACGTCGGCTGAAGAGTAGTCAGTCATGGTTCGAGCCCCCATAACATCAATTTTTATTTTTAGTGAAATAAGCACGAAACAAGTCCCTGACATATATGTACAGATATAAAATTATATTTTATGTAAAATGTAATGAAATGGGCCATGTATTTTGAAGAAATGTGAGATAAAAAAAAAAAATGTCAGATGTGCCTACAGCTGAGCTACAGTCTAACAAGTTGAGTACATCTGCCTGTAGGTGAGCAGTGTTTTAACAGGTATAAAATGAGTGCCCGTAGGTGAGCAGTGGTTTAACAGGTGTAAAATGAGTGCCCGGGGTTGAGCAGTGGTTTAACATGCTGAAACTGTGTGCCCATAGCTGAGCTGAGCGTAATATGTGTGCTGACAGCCAAATGACGCGTAAACCAGCGTAACCTGTTTGCGGAGCTGCACGCCGTGCCAACAAGCTAACCAACGGGCAACGTTGAGCAAGCTGTAACAAAACTGCCTTTACACAGACACACCTCCTAGCCTGTGTAGACAGTCATAAAATATAAAAAGCAGTGGCCAGGTTCGAACCAAGGATACCATGCACCATAGTCAAGGTACTGAACCACTAAGCCATGACAGTTGCACTTAGAAATGCAGTAATAGCATATATATAGGAATGAATAGAAAGAGGAGCATGACAAATCAGGTTTTCTGAAGCTGATACAATTCCAAAATGGCCAATCACAGATAAGTGCGGGAAAAATGGCATATATAAGCCCCATAAGCGGGAATACACAGCATAACCGATTGTAGAACCGACTTGCAGCCAGAATGTCAGGTGTAGGTGAGGGTAGTTGCTTCCGAGCACAGAGGTGGGGCATTGAGGAGTCCAAATATATGGTTTGGCTCCTTGTCCACAATCATGAGGCCCAACTCATGCAGGGCCAGGTTCTGTGGGGAGCATATAGGGCTGAGGTGTGGGACCGGTTGGCTCATGATCTCACCAGTGCCACAGGGATACCAAGGACTGGTGAGCAGGTCCGTCACCACCATGCGGACCTGAAGAGACGGAAGCAGGACCAACTGAACCGTTGGATCCAGGAGGCCCGGCAAATGCCCAACGCCCCACTACTGAGTAGGTTACATGTAATTATTTATGTAAGAAATTAACCTAGCTGATATTATGGAGATGTGTATTCCAATATTACTTTATTTATATTACAGCTGCAGGTGTCCATTCTGCGAACCATAGAGCCTATGGAGACAGGCTGGCACGGTTGCGCCACCAGGCAGGTCAGTAATTCTCTCCCTGTAACTGTAAATAAATATATAAGTATGACAGTTAGCAAAAGAGTGCAGTGTAGTCACTAATTAATAAAATGTGCAAGTAACAGTGTAAGAGGGTTTGCAAGTATTGCTTGATTACAAAAGTGTGATGCAGCCTGTAATCCAAACATAAAAATTAAACAAGTCTGAAATAAAGATGTCCCACCTGTAATATAATAGTACATAACCTGCAGCAGGCTGAAAAGTACAGCTGCAGAAGCTGAGTAAAACACATGTGTGAAATATATCCCTGTTGAAATACAGAAACATGACAGAAGTGAGACTGTTGGAAAGGATTGTTATAACTTCAGGTAAAACATGTCAATAAAGCCTAGAATTAAGTACCATCCTGAATTGTAAAAATAAAACAAGTGAGAGAGTGTGAGAAAGAGTTATGAATCCACCAATAAAGTAGTAATAACTCCTGAATAAAGTATACTGCAGTCAGTACAGAATGAAATGAATGTGACAGGCAGAACCAAACAGTAACATGTGTTGAAAATGGTACCGCAGCTGGAATGTATGTCCCAAAATCTGGATATGTTGCTCTCAGTCTGCAATATGCAGATAGTATGGTTGTCTGAAATACCAAACATCCACAGTTGTCTATAGCTATATAAAGCAAATGTAGCAGGATGATGTAGCTGAACAGAGCCAGATATGAATGTGTATGAATAAAAATGAAAATATATATTGATGTAGCAGTAACATTCCTATCACCAACTTGAAGTAGTTATCACATAGGAAACTGTAGGCAGAACTGTAGTGTGTATATATCTGCAGCTATTAGAAATGTACAGCATATGTATTGGTATTTGAAGTTGTTAATTAAATTTTCTTCACCCTACCCTATAACCACATATAATCCATTCCACGTGAAATTGGTATGTGCAATCACAATTAACACCCCTGGACATTTGTCCTGTTGGTTCATACATATTTGCATGTACGTTGATGCATCTGCCCTGTTCATACATCCAAACCTGATGGCCTGTTGCCATCAATCAACCCTGCATGTTGTTGGACTGTGTATTGCTGTTCAAAATATGCATGTGTTATGCTTGCTGTTCAATGGTTTGAATATATGGGTGTTTGGTTAATGGGAATACTAATGCATGCTGTTACAACTAATTGTGAATGGTATTGTATGTTACTAACCCAAACTGTCATGACATAATGCAAAACATAGGACGACAGGGAAGGCGGGTTCCAGCGGACCCACCTCTCCCTCCTCAGCTGGCGAGTGCACCTGGCAGTAGTGCCCAGGCCGGACCCTCCTCCGGTGGCCCTGTGCCACCTGCGGGTGGAAGCGCTGCAGAGGATGGGGCTCGCCCCCCCCCTCTGCAAGTGTGGCCGGAGGAGAACATCCACTCACCCTCCGTAATGTCCGGACTGTGGTGCATAGGGAGATCCGGGACGCTGTTCTTGGGCCCCTACGCCAGCTTGAGGCACGGGTGGCACAACTAATGGGCGTGCCTGCTGCCCGGCCTACACAGCCCCCAGCACAGCCCCATCCTGGGCAGTGAAGGCACAGTGGCAACTGCCCATGGGTGGGGATATCAGTTCCACTGTTGCCATCTGTGGGCTCATGGGCTCTAGATATCCAAACATCCATCCCCGTCAATTGTGTAACCCCCCCACATGTGTCATACACCGCCCCTGTATGCGTCTTGTTTGTCTTGTCTGTTAACCTACCCAACCTACCTCCCCAGCTATACCGACTTCCTGTACCTGACATACCACTCTCACCTGAAAAAAAAAAAAAGGGCACTCTGTACCCACAAAAAATTATGCCCCATACATAGCTGCCCATTTCGCACACATGTCTGCTGGACATGGAAACTGTCAATTACAATTGGCTGTACAACAAGTATTATTGTTGTCCTTACACCTCTCTCAGGGGTGGAAGGTTTCAAATGTCACACCAAATTACAAACATATGCACAGCTGTTGCTGATGAAGAAATGGGCAGCTATGGGCCTTACCTACATCCCTCCTGCAAAACCCGAGCTTGTTTCCCTACTGTCTTACCCTCTTTGTGACCCCTTTTTCACCACTTTCCTGTCTCCCCATTTTCATTTCTTTCAAAGAAAATAGCTGGTGTGCAAGAGTAAGCACTTTTAAGCAGTTGTAAGCGGTGTGCGGAGCTGAACGCCAGTGCGCATGCACGCCAGTGCGCATGCGAACTCTGCAAACCAGCGCTAACCCGTTACAACTACTTAAAAATGCCTTAGTCACTCTGAATGTCAAGGCCTGTAGTCTGCTCAAAAGCAAAATAAAATCCCACTGTCAGTCCCAACCCAGGACCTTGGAAACAGTAGTCTGCATGACTTACCACTAAGCCATGACTGTTATATAAGAACATTGTGCTACAATAAATATATCATGTAATAGTAGGAATGAATGTAAAGGGAATATAGGATGTGTAGTACACAAAGCATGTCATGTATATTTACTGTCAAATGTAGTGGATTTCTATAATAGTAGTGTGTGAACAGAAACAGCCATGCTAGTTGGTAGCTAGTAGGTAATAATGTCACTGTAGCACCTTGCAAGCCACACACATACTCACAGCAGGATAATCACTGCCCATACCCCACAACCTCTTACAGCAACACATCCGGACTAAGTAATAAAAATGTGGAGCAAAGGCCCAAAAACAGGGACACATTCCAAATATTGCTCCAACAAACTTAGACAGTTGAGAGAGTAACAGGTTTTGCATTATGTTGGATGTTTGGAAGGGTATGAAGTCTGAAACTGAAATGTTTGTCACTATAGTCTGACTTGAGCCCAGAGTGATTTGCCAGAAAAAGCTGTTTATGAGATATGGACCAAAATATGAGGCAAAAATGTGGACATCCTGCAAATATCTGTACACTTGAGAGGTCTGACACTGCCATATTTGAATAGTTAAGAGCCTAGACATAGCAACAGTGACTGAGTTACAGGGATGCCCCACAGACTCCCTGTGAAATGTACAAACAGTAGGCAGAAAGGTGTTACAACACATGCAATGGTAACTATGAAGTACTGAAAGTATGCACCACTTGCACGCCGGAAATAGTGTAGTAATACATATGCTCATGCTAACCCACAGTCACAACTGCAGAATACCAGGCAATTTAATGGGTGTACCCCACTGATATGTACCATTCCATGAGGCAGATAAAAGATGCACCTGAGAGTCTCTGGGGCCTGCTCAGCAGCATACTCAAATACCCTAATAGATGTCAAGGCCCACACCATGGCCAGACCACACTGCATGCAGTAACACCCTAGCAGATATAGCAAGCATTCCAAGGTGTGAATGTACATGGAAAATAGGAAAGCCACAGCAACACACTACAGTCAAGACACCTAGCAGGCATACAAGTAGTGAATGTAAAGGGCAAATATTGAAGCCATAGCAACAAAGTGCAAGAGCCACTGCTATATACCAGTTACACCACATGTCCCACAGGAAAGCACACACACCCACATTAACAGTAGTAGTAGTCTTAGGTGTCAGTGTACATACACACTTAGTACAGGAAACTGGAGAAATGAATGGAGAAATGTTAATCTACAACACAGCCAGAAATATGAGAGAGATACTAACCTTTACACTCACAGAACAGTGTCCACAGCATACCAGCATGGTCCCTGCCCTTAAACTCTGAAAGGGCTATGCCTATCTCACATACCTTTTTTAGCACTGTCCTGGAATCACAGTGAGAACTGCAATCAGTACACAACTGGCTGCATGCAATTAGCAAATGCTGGCTAACAATTGGTGCAGAGGCCATCACATGGACATATGCAGATACCTACAAAGCATGCTGTACTCCCAGTCCACACATGCAATACTTTCATTGCACCCTCTGGAGGTAGGAAGAGAGGAAGAGAGAGAGAGAGAGAGAGAGAGAGAGAGAAAACATACACAAACAAAAACACTCATCAAAACCTACTAGAAAGCTGACATCTGCCAACTGGAGCAGCAGCAGGACACCAAACCAAACGGCAACGCAAGCAGCTGTGACAAACACAGGTAATGTAAAGTAATACTTTAAAAGTCTACATACTGTGAACCCTCCATATGTGTCATTGGTCTGTATCCATATGTATATGAAGATGTGCATAGGGCAGGGGACATACAGCAACTATCAGTGAAGGCTGTACATACATATGTATGTGAGGGCATCTATGTGCACATATCAATGTAGGTTGAATGTAGGTTGTAGTGCAATGTACAAAGTAGGTTTCACAGTTATGTATGTTTAGCAGTATGTTAGTGTGTGTATACAGTTTTGTAAACAAACATGTTGATATACCTATCTATCATATGGATACGTATGTATGTCAATATATGTATGTATATATATATATATATATATATATATATATATATATATATATATATATATTTATGCATATATGTATACATACATAGAGAGGGATGTAGGAATACATAGACAGATGTAGATAGATAGAATATGTAGAAACATATATATGTAATACACACATACAGATATAGATATATGTAGATACATATACATAGACAGACAGATCTGACTATCTACAGATATGACTGTATATGACAATCTCACACTCCCCTGTCCCACCCCTCTGTCACTCTCACCCCTCTCTGTCACACCCCTCTCCATATCTATTGCAATATATGTACATCGATATATATATATGTGTATATGTATACAGACATACATATATATATATATATATATATATATATATATATATATATATATATATATATATATATATATACATATATATATATATATATATATATATATATATATAGAGAGAGAGAGAGATGTATATATATTCTGAGTGAGGCACATGTGTACAGATGTATTGCAACAGGTGCCTGGTGACAAAGGCATGGAGTGAACACCAGTGTCAAACCTGGAGTACCATACCCCATTTCAAATCACCTACACCAGTAACCACCAGATATGTGATTGGCTGCCCACCACTGCATGTGTCAGGGGTGAACAGGGTCATAAATGTGTACAATAGTCCCCCCAATGATAGTCACAGTGGCACACTATTCCTGGAATACCTGCACATGGTATGTGTCAGCAGACATGGTGTGTCAGCTACGGACATTAGGTCAGTGTACCCTCCACACCACACAATGGCTGCCACGGTATGTACCTCACATGACAGCTACAGATATGGAGAAGGACACAGTGACATGTACAACACTGTGACAATGCACTCAAACACATTACCAATGCACAGTGACTGACAACACCACAGAGTACACACATACTACCCACATAGAGGTTACCACTCCTGGATTTACATACTTAAGTCACACCCATGACAGATGTCCAACAACCATAGTAACACCTCACACCATCCACAACCTAAATGACTGCTGTGTGTCGTCCTTGACACCGCAGTAGAGAGCACATGGCGGAGGTACAGGTTCCTACCCACAGATAAGACATACCCTGCAATAAACCACACAGCGTTAAGAAGCAAGACTCCCCATGAGTACATGTCACACATACCCCTGCTGAATGTTAGTCAGATAGGTAATATGCCATATGAGTCACCCTGTGTAACTGTTTGACAGGAGCAGGTACCATCACATCACATGTGTCACAATGGTCAGGGTAGCAGAACAGTATGCTGCTGTAGTCCCAGGGCAATAGCATATTGTATTGTATTGTATTGTAATGTATTGTATTGTGTTGTATTGTATTGGTATGTAGAGGTGCCTCCTTCATGGAGTGGAACCACTGCTGCTGTACGCCAGTGTACAGGTACATATCCTGTAGTCAGGCTAGTGTTACATAGCACTTCTATATGTGTGTTTAGCTCCTCTTGGAGTTCATGTAGCATGCAACCGGGATACCATCAGGTCCCATTGATGCTGTGTTTTCTGCTTTTCTGAGGGCGGCTCTCACCTGGACATCTGTGATGACAGGGAGGTTACATTCAGCTGGGATAAGTATGTCTTAGTTTGGGGAGAGGGAGGGGGGAAACTTGCACTGAACCTGTCTGCCACAATGTTGCCAATATCTGTGGGTTCAGTGAATTATTTGTTGTTGTGTACTAACTATGAGCATATTGGAGGGTTTCTGACCAGGTTTCTAACATAACTGAAGAAGGCCTTGTGGTTATCTGTAGTGTCCCCGGTGATTTCCCTCTCAAAGTTGCCCATGGATGTTTGTATGAGAGAAAATAGCTCTTTACTAGTGCTGATCAGACATGCCTTCCCTTTATGGAATTATGCTCTGTCTTGCAGTAGCTTCCATCTTTGTTATACAATCTGTCTATGGCTGGGGTCCACCAGACAGGATGCTTTCCCTTTGTGGAGAGTGTCTTGGTCTTATATGGGATTGCATGATCCATGCATTCTCGGAGATGTCCGTAGAAATCATTTGTGAAGGAGTCAGCATTGTGGGTTGTGTCTTCCACTGGCCCAGTGGGCTTAAAGGATACCATCTCAGTGTTATGAAGTGTAAAGTTTGCATTTGAAATGTTATTCACTGTAGTCGTTTGTGCTGGTGGTGGAGGTGGGATATGTATATCCAGGGCAATTAGTTTGTGGTCAGATCACAGTAGTTGATGATGTACCCCATACAGTACCTCAATACAAACCCCCAGAGTGAGGAGGTGCTTTGGACCTGAATCAGTGTTCTGACTGCTGGGGTTTGGTAGTATGTCGTATGGAGTGTGCCAGGTACTGTTGCACAGTTGTTGGCTGAGCACTGATACCTGGCCATTTACATGTGTATCCACCAATAGACAGACAGATGCTATATATGTGAGATATGTTGTATCACAACAGTCGAGTAGCATGTGTAGTATGTGTGCCAAATTCTGCTGACATATTTTGCTGATATCATTTTATTTCCTTTTTCAGGACCATGGCTCACCAGCGCAATCCAGCATACTCTGCAGCTGAGGATGAGGAAATACACCAGAGCCTGGTGCGGATTATGCAATACTCTTTTCCCGCACCAGCCAGAATCAGCAGGAGAGGGCTGCACTGTGGCAAGACCTGGTCCGTCGGGTAAATGACATAGGCACGCATAATAGGACATATGAGCAGGTACGACATCACTGCAGTGATTTAATCAGAAATGTCCATCAGCGCAGCCGGATATCCACAGGCAACAGGTTGCCACAGGTGGTGGGTGGCTACACATCCCCACTCACCAGACTGGAGGGACTACTCATAAGTGTTGTGGCTCCAGCCCACCAACAACAACAACAGCAGCAGACCTGCATTATGATGGAGGCTGGAGCCACACAGCACCAAGACTACGAGCGTGCAGGTAATATGCCATATGTATAGTTGACTGTTGTGTACACTGGTAGTTAATGCATGTGTGAGGTGTGTCCTTGGTTTGTAGCTGTCATCATAGTATTTAATGTGCAAGTGTGATATTCTCAATATCAGCAGCTGACCTGTGAAAGGCAACTGTTGTACTACTGACCTGTATCATACTCAGTAACAATGGCACAGTTGTGCCCACTGACATTAATTTCCTCACTTCTGCAGGTCCCTCCGGTGTAAAAGCAATGCAGCCTATCCATGCTGGTGAGTGTGTATTAACAATACCTTTAATAGTCTTGATAGTAATAGTAATATTAGGCTCACTTAGTAGTGCTCTGTGTATGCATGCAGGTGTGTCTGTGTCTGTGTGTTGATATCTCGCATACTGAGTAGTGTGCAAGTGTGCAACTGTGTGCAAGTGTGCAACTGTGTGCACCTGTGCATGTGTGCATGTGTGCATGTGTGCATCACTGGTAACATTGTGTAGACATTGTAAACTGTGTTTCCTGTTTCCCTCCCACAGGTTCTGGTGCTGCTCTGGTGTCATGCAGCAGGGAACCTGAATCAGGTGCCACAGGTACTGATAATGATGACATCTGTGTAATGGCACAGGAAGGTGTGCCAGGGTCCATCATTGGTCAGCCAATTGACAGTACACAGCTGTCAACCCCATCAATGCGCACAGTCATCCTGCCAATACACCCTTTGTCACCAATGTCCCTAGGTGATGGACAGGATACAGTGGGCATTGACCAGGGTAATGTGGTATCTGTGGCACATGCTTCCCACACAGCAGCCATGGGCATGGCCCTGAGATGGTACCACACAGACAGATGTCCAGGGTTCTCGTGGGAGCATCCGTGGGCGTACTGCCCCTGTCAGACGTGCCCACAGAGGTCTTACAACCTCAGCTATGTTTCGGCCTGTCATGCAGGCACAGTCACGTATGGAACGGTACACCAGACAGGGTCTGAGGGAGCTGACAGCATGTCGCACAGCCATGACTGACAGTATGCGTGACATTGCGGCTGCCATCCGTAATTTCACCGATGTCATAGACAGACGTTGTGGGGACATATTAGATCAGTTCCACAACTACATGTCCATGAGCCAGGGCAATGGTGGATGTTGAGGCATCGACGTGGGCGTATGCCAGCAACAGCAGCAGCTGGCAGTCATCGTGGATGGCAACAGGGCTGCGGCCACCCCATAGTGCCAGCAGCAGCCCCAGCAATGCTGGGTCTGTGCTGTCATCAGACCGCCCCAGGAGACCACGTGCACGTGGCTCTGGACAGGCCCAACAGGGATCTGTGTCCAGTCAATGAACACCTGCTTCTGATGACAGTACCCAGTCTGGATTGGTACCAGATACGGTCCGTAGCACCCCTGCAAGGCACAGGTACCGTGTCCATGGCCAGAGACACTGATCTGTATGACCTGGCAGGTACAGTCTGTGGCTGTCCACAAACACCGGTATATGGCAGCCATGAGGTGGAACTGTGTGCATCCATACACACATGCGAATTGACAACACCTAGGGCTACCGCATACACGCACACACTGCATCAACATTGCCCCACCTTGTACTGCTGTCCCTCACCAACACACATACACATACATGTCAATTGGTGGTATCAGTGGCAGACTCAGGCATACCAAGTTCACACCCTGTGCATATGATGAAACTGTGCCACCTCCTGCAATCTGTAACATCAGTGCAGGTACAGGTTAACATGTTGCTGATGCACAGGGTGACTACATAGACGTGTAGTAATAGTATCATGTTGTTAACAGTACTGTGTGCTGATATAATTGTGGGTATATCCCAGCATGCCTGATGCAGTAAGGGTATGATTGTCTTGTACTGTTTTCTACACCCATGGTAAGTACCATAGTGTATCATCTGCACATGTTTGCATACTGGTGGTAAGGATGTCAACAGAAGGCCACATACATAGGTAGCACAGGGATAAGGTAATGAAAGTATTGATACGCAATGATGGACATGTAAACTGCAAGTGGCATGTTGCCCACACTGGACTCTGCAATGCGGATGTTTGAGGATGTTGATATGTGTGCAGTACTACACGACTGGTACAGGACACACAGGAGCACCCTAGCACTGCAAGCTCACATCTCATACCATGCTAGACAGCCCCAACACACAAAACTAACTTTCACAGGAGGGAGAGTCCCCATAAATGTCAGGGATACTGTGGTGGCAGGACAGGTAGCATACATCCTACTAAGTATGGAACCACTGAGTGAAGGCTCAGTGTCTGTTATTTGACATGTGTATTACTGCAGGTATGAGCACCTGGGTTTCCATCCGTTTATTGTACATCCTGACGGTACATGGTCTGTACACTTGTGTGCGCTGAGACTGGACCCTGGCCATCTGACCTGTGTATTTCCATGTACATGTGTATAGTGCCTGCATATTTGCACTGTTACCTACTGGAAGTGGTACAGCTTGTTTGTTGTACAATGGACTACATGCAGCCCTGCTTACTGTAGCTTTGTTTGCATGCATGTTTGCTTGCAGTTACCCTGGAACACTGATCCCACCTGCAATGCAGATTTACAGAGCTTCTGTGGACTCCTAGTGACATCTGCATAGCTTACTATATGTATGTCCATGTCTCACTTGACAGAACGTCACTGTTTGTCCTGTTCGCATGTACGTTGCCTGTGACACATTGCATATGACTTACCTGGCATTTGACCACGTGAGCAGTCATATATGCCAGTGCTAACTAATCACAGGCACTACACCCTCACATACTCACCTTCTGTACCTTGTTCCCCATTGGCCCTATGTGCTGTTAATCACCATGGCAATCACAATACTATGGTAGCATGTGCAAAGGTCACTTGTCAGTCACCTCTATGGTACAGTTGTGGAATATGTGAGTCATGTGGCAATGTCACAGCTGCCACATGTACACAGTCAACCCTCTCCCTACACATGGACGTACAACACATGTATGAGATGCAACCACATAGCCAAACTGGGGACTAAGCACTCTGAACCCAGTACTGGCATAACCTGTCAGGTGGCATGAAATACTACAGTGACTACAATACCAGTCTGATGTAGACCTACACTGACAGCAATCCAAACACATGAACACACTGGGGCATTCGTGGAGCCTCAGAATAGCATCCTGCCTGAGCAGCAGACACCTCTGCAGCTGGCACACAGGCATACGTTAAGCCGGAACACAGCACGTGCAACACATAGCACACAAATCCTGTGTGCCAAACAGTCACAGCCTGTACGGCTAGACAACACACCTGCTACAGTTGTGTTAGGTACCTTTATTGTCCGGTACAGTGAGGTCCCGCTCACCAGGCTGGACAAGGTGAAGGTCACAGTGATATGCCCGTGGGGCACTATGGTCCACCACATAACACAAGCATACAGGTCAGTCAGAGGCATGGACACATATGACTCAGTCATTGTCCATGCCACTATGGCTGACCTGTGATGTACCTCCCTGGACTACATGATAGGGAACATAGAAGGGCTCTCTGAGCATGTGGCACAGGCTGGTATGACCCTGACCTTGGTTGGCATCATACCCTCACCAAGAATGCTGAAGTATTACTGAATGCTGATGAATTACTGTAGCTACAACACCCTAGCTGAAAGGTTCCTAGCATGTAGTCACTGCATTGCTATGGAACAACTTGTTACCACTCCCACAACAGGTGAAAACATGCAGCACCTGTTCATCAACAACATGTAGACTATATGCCCCAGACCAGATGTGTATCCCTCGCTGCTAGGATGATACCATATACAACTCACACTGTATATACACATACCACATGCAGCACCCGCACAGAAAACCACAGTCATAATGTTATCCAGTGCAAATACCATGTATTCACATGTGGCAGGCGTCAGACATGGGAACTATTGAAGGTCACAGGTATATATGTGTATTTGGCACACACATACATCATCTGTGTGCATTGCCATTACTGGTTTAATCGATGTCATGCATTATTGTGAACAACAACCCACACACATGGGCATTCTGTGTGACAAAACACACGTGGCATGTGTGGAATTCAAAGCCATAACTAACTGTGCTATGACAGTAGTGAGAGACGTAGTAGCAGAGCATGCTATTTGCATTACTGGGAGATTTGCCCTCTTCTGCTGTACTTGTAGGGTGCTGACATCATCTCTGTGTAGAGATTGGAATATGCAGCAGCTGGTGTGTTGTACTGGTTGCCAAAAGGGTCAGTTCTCTCACACATGTAATTGCACACACCCTACTTCCACCCCCACACACACACACACACTTGCCATTTGCAGGATTCAAACCCCTACCTAACTATGTTATGACACTCAAGACGGACACATTAGCAGAGCATGCTATTCGCATTACTGGGAGGTTTCCCTTCTCCTGCTGTACTTATAGGGTGCTGACATCATCAGTGTTTAGAAAGGGGAATGTGCATCCTGTAGTGTGTTCTGCTAGTTGCCAAAAGGGACATTTCTCTCACACAGAATTGCACACACACTAACCCCCCTCACCCAAACACACACACTGAGCATTTGCAGGATTCAAACCCCTACCTAACTATGTTATGACACTCAAGATGGACGCATTAGCGGAACATGCTATTCGCATTACTGGGAGGTTTCCCTTCTCCTGCTGTACTTATAGGGTGCTGACATCATCAGTGTTTAGAAAGGGGAATGTGCATCCTGTAGTGTGTTCTCCTAGTTGCCAAAAGGGACATTTCCCTCACACAGAATTGCACACACACTCACCCCCTCACCCAAACACACACACTGAGCATTTGCAAGATTCAAACCCCGACCTAACTATGTTACGACACTCAAGATGGACTCATTAGCGGAGCGTACTATTCGCATTACTGGGAGGTTTCCCTTCTCCTGCTGTACTTATAGGGTGCTGACATCATCAGTGTTTAGAAAGGGGAATGTGCATCCTGTAGTGTGTTTTCCTAGTTGCCAAAAGGGACATTTCTCTCACACAGAATTGCACACACACCAACCCCACTCACCCACACACACACACTGAGCATTTGCAGGATTCAAACCCCTACCTAACTATATTATGACACTTGAGGGAGACACATTAGCAGAGTGCACTATCCGAATTACTGGGCATCTGTTCTGCACCTGCAGTATTTATAGGGTGCTGACATCATTATTTATACAGAGGTATGTACATCTATTACTACCTGTCAGGTGGGGATAGCATATATATGCATTTGCAGCCACCTACTTCAGGGTCAGATATGCACATCAGCACTGGCAGGTTATGTTTTATACCATGCTTCATGACCACAGGACCTGTAACACACAACACAACCAGTTCAGACCACCCCTCCCACATCCAGGACACACACTTTGCTTCCCTGGGAACAGTGCCAAGATATGAAGGTGTTCACATACACCATTCCAGTTGTTAACGCCAGGTACAGGTATATTGTGTGTGGGAACTACTCAGGCCTCTACAACATTACCCTACAGCCACTACAATTTGTGAGTCCATGTGCTATGGCAGGACCACTCACCACAGCCACAAGGGGAATACATATTGCACCTGACCATCTGCAACATGGGTACTCACTGTTCCACACCAGAGGTAGACCACCATTGTTGATATCTGACCATACCCACCTTTCCCTGGACATCCATATCCCATCCCCACCCCCAGGCAAGGTTGTCACTGCAAACAAAGTGTATTTATCAAAAGCAGACTTTGCACTTGTGAAGACTGGGGTGGAAGACTTCAAAGGACCCATGCTGGGGAGTATACAGGCCACTCTGCATAATCCTTGACAATTGCATTCTATGAGCATGTGGAAGGTTTGCATTGATCATGCTATCCCAAATATACCCATGACTCCTCCACAACAGGACACCCTGTCAGGTGTACACCAGCCATATATGAGCTGTCCAACAGACGGAGTGAGCTAATACATTGCAGAGCAGTAGCCCACAGAGGGAGGACATCTCTGAACAGTACTGGCACGACACTTCAATCCCTCATAATCATCACGACAACGTGTTGACAGTGAAATTGTCCAGACACTGCAGATAAGGCTCCCTCAGTCTGTTATTGACGCCCACTTACTGTTAGAGGTCCTCACCAACCCTCTTCCAGCACACACCAACAACATGGATGTGGCATAGCAAATTCAACCCCTGGGATCTCCACTGTGTCCCTGCTTGATGGAGGCACAGCACACTAGCCTCAAACGGTGCCTTATGTGACCTACTTTACAGTGGCACAGTAGCCTACTGTACTGGGGATGCAGACGCCAAGCACACTCTGGCTAAGCTTTCATTCCCTAGGGCAAACAGCCTAGTATTGACCTCTACACCCATATGTTTAATTGTCAGATGCACAATATTTGTTGCTGATAGACTGTTTGCAGGTCTTTATTGCCATAGCATTCCCTGTTTCTATGAACAACTTGTGTATCTGTGGAAGATGTTTGAATATGAGAGGGATCCACTATATCACTTATGTCTCTGTAGTCATTTAACTGTGTGCACTGGGCAGATTGCTGTAATGTGGTTGGTTCCTGGAATAACACGCACAAATACCACATATGTGTGGCCAACTGCTAAACTGAGATATGGCCTAAGTGTGTGAGCATGCCCAGTTCAGCCTTTCCATGGCATGTTGTCTGACATATGTCTCATTTATCAAAGTGTGCGAGCATGCCCAGTGTGAGCTTTCCATATGTTGAACTCTGCAGTCCACCACATTTGTGGATGAGTGTGAACTTCAACAATATCTCACGCTTATGGTTGTGTGTTGGGTGTCATGTTGTGTACTTACTGGCCAACTGCTTCGTGTCTGAACACAACAGGGATTATACTGTGCCTGCAGGGTTTGCATGGGATACTTTGCATACAGTTGTCAACATCCTTTCATACTGACCTAACACTGTAGTACCATATAGTGTACTGGTTCAGTACTTTCACTGTGGTGGACAGTATCCTGGGCTTTAGTCCTATCACTGCTTTAAATTTTCATAGTGAGCACAACAGACTGTTTAGGGGCCAGTTGTGCACATATGACCATGTTGCATTATGTTCAGATATGGACTACTTAAACCAGGCTTGTCCAACATTGGTAGTGTATTCCACAACATAGGTGGACATTGGCAAACACTAGCGATGTGCCCTAGGCCATTTCTAATGCTAGTCAGAGAGTGTGTTTGTCCTTCGACACACATTGTAACTGGAGTTTGCCATGACATATGTCATGGTTAGTATACTGTGCCTCCGTCTACCCGTGACATAACAGTGATACCCAGGGTAAACCTACCATCTCCCATCCACTCATCAAGATTCCTCTTGAGGAGAGTCGATGGGTGACTCTCTGGCTAACCTGTACTGGGAGTTTACTCAAGAGTGGGGGTGGCTTCTGTGTTATGGATCATTCAGTACAGCTTGTCCTATGTATGTCAGTGCTGGGGTTCAGGTCTCTCATGTGCATAGCTCACTGCCATTCAGATTGTACAAGGTGCAGCATGTTCATTGATTCCAGCTTGGACATGGCTTTATACATCAGGCACAGCTTGCCTCTGGGTGGGCAGTATGGCAGTGTGTGGAGCTGCAGTTTGTTTAATCAGGCAACACATGGCATCTGTTCAAGCTCTTTGATACTCCTGGTGAGGTACTTTTGGGGTCTTTCCAGTTGATGGAGGTGTCTGCTGAGGTACATCCCACAGGGGCCATTGTAGTCAATTGTGACGCTGATGAAGGATGACTGCAGAGCCACAATGACCTCCCCTGATCTAGATCTGACTACCTTCATGATTAGGTGGGTATATGGTATGTTTCTGTAACCACTACAGCCACATGCTTGTCCAATGCAAGATATCTATCAACTTGTGTCCCCAGGTCTCTTATTACATCTTAAGTACTTAATGGGTTAACACCTATGTGGTAATTGGTGGGCACTTACTGTATATCCACAGGGGTTGACTATACACTTTTCTGCAATTAGCTTGCTGACATGGCTATGGCACCAGTTGTCTGTTTCTATGTGGCCCTTTGTGGGATGCTTGTGTCAGCTGGAGGGTCAGATATGGTGGCCAGTTTGTAGTCCTCTGCAAACTTGTTCAGACACAGTCCTTCCATGTTGGCCTGTACCTATGGGACATATATACCAAACAAGGGAGGTCCCAGGACCGAGCCTTGTGGGATGCCAGTTGTATCTGGTTTGTAGTCTGACATGGCTGCAGCATTTCTGACCATGTCAGTTCTGTCCTTGGTCTGGTTTGCAACCCTCTACTGACATAGGGGTTTATATTTAAGCTGGTGAGCTTATCTATAATGAACACGTGGGGTATTGTATGGAAGCCTTTTGCAAGGTCCAGCTAGGCTGTGTGGACCACATTCCCTCATCAATGACCTTAATGACTGTTTCAAATGAGTCAAACATGTTTAAGGGGCAGGATCTGCACTTAAGAAAGCCACACTGGGTAGGGTCCAGTGTCAGTAGGTCCCCAATATCTTTATGTCTGAGGTACATGCTGATCCTTTCCATAGCTTTGCAGACCAAGCTTGTCAGCATTCTGGGGTGGTAGTTTGCAGTATCCATTCAGGCAACACCTTTGTGGAGAAGGACCACTGTTGTTGTACACTGCTCTTTGGGTACATATCCTGTGGTAAGGCTGACATTGAGCAGTAGTGTTATTTGGCATTCCATTCTTCTTGGAGTCCATGTTGGACTCAGCCCAGGACACCATCTCATACCATTGATGCTGTGTGTTTTGCTTTGTAGATGCTGGCTGTTACCTCAGCATCTGCAATGTCAGGGGCCAGCACACTGCTGGGATAGATATTTTGCATTTTGGGGGTTGCACTGCACCTGTCAGGTTGGATGTTGGCAATATGTGTGTGTGTTTGGTATGTTGTTTGTAATATTTGAGTGATTCAGAGCATATCTGTGAATTCCCAACAAGGTTCCTACCATCAGTTAAGAAAGCCTTGTGATTATCCTTAGTGTCCTGTACAATTTGTATCTTCATAGGTTCATAGGTTCATACTAGGCTATCCGCCCTAGGGCATTTATAAGCCTAGCCAGAGTGTGTGTGGCTTTCGCCACCCCTTGCTATGTGAATATTATGGCCATTTATGATTTACTTTACTGTGCCTCTGTCTGGACGTGACACAGTGAAGACCCCCAGTGTACATCTACGATCATCCATCCACTTGGCAAGATTCCTGTTGAAGAGAGTCAGTGAGGGGCTCTGCCTAACATGGAGTGGGATTCCGTTCCAGGGTGTAGGGAGCCTCTGGGTTATGTATCTGTCCCTCCAGCACATCCTATTTCATTATGTGTTGAGGTTGACATCTCTCACTCTCACAGCTCCGATGGATTTGGGTTTTCTGGGGTGGAGCATGTCCATTACTCCTGTGTTGGACATGGCCTTGTACAACAGGCATGCAATGCCTCTGCGTAGGCAGTATGTGACTGCATACAGCTGGGGTGTCTACAGCCAGGCAGCATATGACAAATATTTGAGACCCTTTATCCTCTTGGTGAGGTACCTTTGAGGTCTTTCTAACTGCTGCAGGTGTCGGGTAAGGTACATCCCAAATGAGGCATTGTACTAGATTATGGGTCTGATAAGAGAACAGTATAGGGGCACAATGACCTCTGTTGACATAGATGTGAATCCTTTCATGATACAGTGTCCAATATAGACAGTCTTCCTAGCCACGTTGGCAATGTGAGTGTCACATGACAGGTTACTGTCCACTTGTGTCCCTAGGTCCCTGATTACTCCTTCCATACATAATGGATTACCACCTATGTGGTAATTTGTGAGTACCTTGTTTGGTATTTGGTGAGACATTCATACTGTCCAGTGTCTTCAGGACGGCTGAGTGGGGTTCCTGTGTGTGAGAGTGTGGTCTGTAGCATGCTACAGACTGTACAGCAGTTTTGCCTATGGTTAGTTGCACATGGGTGGTCTCCGATGCTTCGTGCATTGTCAGTTACCTGGACGTGTGGGTGTCTGTGCTGAATATGGATACTCCCCCTCCTTTTATGTTTTGGTCCAGGTTTTGGGGCCATAACGCATGATATGAGGTATAACCTGGTAGTGCTGGTGTGCTGTCAGGAGCCTTGCTGCAGGTTTCTGTCACTGCATGGACATCGATGTTCTCCATACTGGGGAGGGCCTCAGGAGCATGCATGTTGAGGTTTACATGTCTGGCATTGGGCAGCATTACCCTTATGTTTCTTTCCACTTATGTTTTCTAGGGAGGTGGGTTAGTCTTTTCAGCCTTGCCTATGAAAGGCTCTATGGAGGTGGCAAGAGCCTTATCCAATATCCAGACGCCCAGGGGTAACAGGTGCAAGCCATTCCTGGCACAGCAGCATGGCTTGTCAAGCATGACATCCCAAGCAGACAGACATTGGATCCCCTTGGAATGACACCAGTAATTGTGCCACTTGTTAAAGCTGATCATTCTGTGTTTGTACTGTGGCATCATTCTTGGTGAGGGTAGGATGCTGCACATGGTCAGTGTCATTCCGGCCTGGACTACATAATCAGAGAGCTCATCTATGTCTCTTTTCATGTAGTCCGGGGAGGTACATCTCAGGTCATTCACGCCAGCATGGACAATGACTGCATCATATTTCTACTTGCTTTGGGGTGACCTGCGTACTTGTGTTATGTGGTGTATTGTAGCAGCCTACAGGCAGCTTACTGTACCCTTTCCCTTGTTCAGTCTGGTGAGTGGGACAGCAGTGTGTCTGACTATGGAGTCACCCATTACAACTGTATCAGGCATGTTGTTTCTCCTTCTGGCCTGTGACTGTTTGGCACACCAGCTTTGTGTACTATGTGTTGCATGTGCTATGTTTGGAGGTAGTGGTTGCTTGGGTGTCTGCTTTGGAGGCCTCTGTTGATGTGGTGTGTTTGTAATTAGGGCCTCCGGGAATGTTTTTCTGTGTTTATGTCTGGTTTGCAGTTGTGATAGGGCTATGTGAGACTGGGTTTGTGGTGTGTGTGGTTACCTTCTCCTCCTGACTAGTTTTGACAGTACTGAGTTGAGAGAGCTCAGCCTCCGGTTTGGATAAATGGTTGCATCTCTCACATATATTTGTATTTCTTGGGGGGAGGTGAGGGTTGTCTGTGTACATGGGGCAGGTGTAACATTGCCTCAAGATTCACAGATTCAACTTGTTTGTATGAGTGGACATATTTTATTGCCATACTACTGATCAGTGATTACTTCCCTTTTTATGTTTGCTCTATCATGTAGTAGCTTCCTCATTCTCTTGCATGGTTTGGTAATGGCTGGAGTCCACCATGCCAGATGCCTGCGTGTATGGCATTGTGTCTTGGTTTTATTTGGGATTGCATAATCCATGCATTCCTGGCAGTGTTCATGGAATGCCTGTATAACAGGTTCTGAGGTGTGGACCATATTTTGCACCTGCACAGGGCCTTTAATGGATTCCACATCAGTTTGGAGGAGTGCAACTTTTGCTTTACACATGTTTTTCACTGTGGTTTTCTGGCCAGGGACTGTGGTCAGGATGTGTATATCCGGTGTGATTACTCTATGGTCTGGTCTTACCAGTGAGGGATACACTTCTCATCTTGCCATCCAGTATCCATGTTGCTGATTATCACATCCAGTATGCTTACTCCTCTTGCGGGAGTGGTACGTTGTTCCTGGGCATTTTGGTTTATGGATTCTAGGCACTTTTGTCCTACAGTGTTGGAGCTAGAATAATGCTCCCAGTCTATGTTTGGGTATTTTCAGTCACCCAATATAATGTGGTTTGGAGGGCTTGATATATTCATGTATTCCAACATAGGCCAAGTGCAGTTCCTGGTGTTAGGACGGTAGTCTGTAGCAGGCTATAAACTGGGAGGCAGTTTTAGCCACTGTTACTTGACCATGGCTAGTCCATGCTTCTTCTTGTTGTGGTACCAACATGGGGGTGTGGTTATCCTTGACAATTATTGCTAGTCACCCTCCTTTTGTAGCTTGTTCCATGTTTTGAGGCTGTACAGCACAGTATGAGGTGTAACCTGGTAGTGTTAGGGTGCTGTTGTGAGCCTTGACCCAGTTTTCTGTTACAGGACAGATATCAACATTCTCCATACTGGGGGAGTTTAGACTGCATGCATCTTGCTGTTTAGACTTCTGGCATTGGGTAGCATTACATCTAGGTTGTTATCCCTTGTGATACCTATGGAGGTGGGTTTGTGTTTTGAGCCTTACCTGTTCAAGGCATGCTGTGGGTAACAACAGCCTTTGCCAGTATCCATAAGGCCAGGACTGATAGGTGCACGCCACCCCTAGCAAGTGGAGCATCATGTCATGCTCAGCATGTCATCCCAGGCTGGCACACATTGGATCCCCTTTGACTAACAGCAATACTTCAGCCAATTATTGCAATTGATCATCTCATCGTCATATTGTGGCATCATGCTTGGTGAGGGTAGGATGTTAGTCAGGGTCATCAAGTTTGTATATACTACATGGTGTTACATTGCTTAACACATGGCATTCATGCCTCAGGTGGTGCTGCAGGGCTGCCTCTGTCGGATGCACATACTACACTCCCTGTACATGTTTGAGAGCAGGTTATGTCATTTTAGGCATCCCTGTTATTATATGAGTGAGTCAGAGAGGGGTATCATTCCCAAGGTTCCTACTGAGCCAGTGTATGTGCTATGTGTTGCCTCTTTGCCAAGGCCAGGGCATACTGGGCACACCTCCTTCTGCCTACTGGGGCAGGCTCAGGTTGTTCCTCCTCCGAGTCACGCTCTGCCTGTGATGGCCTTGGCAATGGTGGGGGGCTGTTTGGCCCGGCCCTATGCTGGTCCTGCTGCAGTTGTTTTTGCAAGATCATATTATGTAGCATAGCACATACCATGACAATTTGGGTACATGTAGTTGGTGAGTACTGCAAGGCTCCACCAGATGTGTCCAGACACCGGAACCGTGACTTGAGCAGCCCAAACACACGCTCTATTACATTACGTGTTTGTGCGTGTGCCTCATTATGGCGTTTCTGTTCAGGTGTGTGTGTGTTTCTGATGGGTGTCATCAGCCACGGCTCCAGTGCATAACCTGCATCCCCCACTAGGTGTCCATGTGGGATGTCCCCATTGGCAAATGTCTGGTACAGCTGCGTCAAATGCCAAATATGGGAATCATGGTAGCTCCCAGGGAAGCCAGCACACACATTCATTATTATGCCCTGGGCATCACACATGACCTGGCAGTTGATGGAGGGGAAGCCCTTGCGGTTTATGTAAGCCCTACCCCACTCACCAGCTGGTGCTTTGATGCGTATGTGCGTGCAGTCTATTGCACCCACTACCTCAGGGTATTCCGCTATTTGCTGGAAGAGACGCATATTGCTGGCCAATACCTCACGGGCATTGGGGAAATATACATGATCACCGACATGTGCTGACATGGCATCCAGGAACTGGTGCAGTACCCTGGAGGCTGATGCCTGTGATATCCCCATCATATCACCAGTTGGTCTCTGGAAGGTACCTGTTGCTAGTATTCTTAGGCCAGCACATACCTTGGTTTCCACTGGGATGGGTTCCCCTCTGTTGGTTCTGTGTGTGAGGCGTGGCCTGCACAGCTCGACAATTTGCTGCAGGAGGTCTCTGTCCACTCTATAGCGCTCCACTATCTTCAGCTCATGTAACCTGTGGTAGGTGACCCTGGGCCTGTACACTCTTCTCCATCTCCTCACTGTGGGTTGTCTGGCACCATTTGCATTGTCACCACCCTCAGCAAGTAGCCTATGTCTCCTTATGACAGCTATGGCAGCCCCTAGCATTAAATTAAGAAATTTATTTGGAACTTTAGATGTCAAGTCCGTATACACTTTAATTGAACAAGAAGTTGATATTGAATACCTTAGAGAATATCTAACCAATCATACTAATTTCACAGGAGAAAGAATCAATACTGTTTGTAACATGATGGATTTGGTGTTAAATAATATTTTTTTCAAATTCAACAATGTTGTTTACAAACAAACATCTGGTGTAGCTATGGGGGCAAGGGTGGCACCAGCCTTTGCAAATCTGGTTATGGCAAACTGGGAGTGTAAATTTTTACAACAACATCCAAGTTTCGACAATGTACAAATTTACTATAGATACATAGATGATTTGTTTTTCACCTGGAAAGGAAGTTATGAGGAATTGGTAAACTTGGTAAAAGATCTCAATGTCACAACAGATTTTTTGGAGTTCAAAATTAGTGGATTTGGAAATTCTATAGATTATTTGGACTTACATGTAGACATTGACAAAGATAAAAAAAGTTTTGTGAGTAGAATCTATAGGAAACCAGTGTTCGCTAATCAATACTTGCACAAAGATAGTTTACATCCACAGCATATGAAGAGGGGAGTCATAAAGGGACAGATTATTAGATTAAGTAGATTGACATTGGATGATGATATATGTAAGGAAGAAGTTCAGTTCCTCAGAGGACTTTTTGTTTCCAGAGGTTATGATATAGATTGGATAAAAAAGATAGAAAAGGAAGTTTTGTTATTGAGAAGTGGGGTGGCATCACCTATTTTACATTCCACATACATTTTAGTGGGTCCAGTGAAACAGATTACATCAGGAGATACTGAAAAAGTAGCACAAAATGCAATACAGAATTATATGAGTGCATTTCCACTTCCAATAGTGAATGAAATGTGGCACATTAAAAGTATTATAGAAAACAACTGGAAAGTTATTTTTGGAAATAAAGAACTAGTGACTACATTGGGATTGGTACCTAGATTCACATACAAGAAAATAACAAACATCAAAATTATGTTAGAATCTGTAAATAATGCTATCACCAGTTCAACTAGGTTAAAATGTAATAAAAAGGGCACTTTTGCATGTCAGAATTGCAAACAGTGTAGGTTTGTAACTAATTCTTCATTTTTGACTCTTAGTCATTCCAACACTACCTTTTGGGCTAAGGATTATTACAACTGTAATAGTGAACATGTGGTATACATTGCTACATGTATGTCTTGTAAAAGTTATTATATTGGAAAAACAATAAGAAATTTTAAACGTAGAATCTATGAACATAACTTAGCGATTAAAAAGAAAGACAAAACTAATTCCTTAGCCAGACATGCAACAACATGCACTGATTTTAAAAAGTTTGAATTTTTTGTGTTAGAAAAATTAGAAAAAGTGCCCCTGAATGGAGATATAAACAACACATTAGAGTGCAAGGAAGCTTTTTGGCAGCTATATCTAGGTGCAGACAATGCACCTGGTTTAAACAAAACTATAAATTTAAAATAATTTTTAAAATACAAATGACAATATAGTCAGATATTGAATAGAAATGTATTGTATACATTTATATTTATACTCATTTTTATTTATTTTTTATAAGTATGGTATTTTAATAATTATATTAGTTGTTTGTATATACATAATGTATTTGAATGTTCATTATGTCATTTCCTGTACTTAATTGACAATTTGTAATATAAAAGGAAGCTTGGGTAGGGCAATTTCATTTCTGAAGAAGTTCACCAATAAAAAGTGGATGAAAGTGCTAAGTTACTGTCCGATTTTGGTCATTTTATAGTTACACAGGACTGGGTTCTTTCTCTTTTGTGTTTTGTGGTGGATGTAAAGGCGTTTTGGATTAAGGCATCATGTAACACACAGAAAATATATACACATACTGGATGGGTAACGATGTCATGCAGATTGCAGTGTCTTATGCAGGTGAACAAGCCATATTAACCATGAAAGTTATAGATGTAACTATCAGTATTAAAATATAGCAACCATATAGACTGCCTTACAAGGTAAGTCCTCCCTGGTTGGAGAAAGTATCATGTGGCATAAAGTGGAACCTGTAGTTTCAAATGCCATATAAACAACATGTGAGCATATTCTTCAGTCATAATAGGAGGCAGAGGCACACAACAGCTATGGATCATACTACCAGAATATGGAGACACTTACATGATAAATAGTGCAGACATCCTGTAGAGTGCAAATCAACATTAATCTCATAGATCAGAGGTGTGCTAATCAGTGTTGCACTATAGCAACAATATGAACAACTTTACCAGGTCTGTCTGTATCTGATGATGCATGTTCCATGTCTCTCAAAGATGCAACTACTGGTTAAAATGGCACACAAGCAGCAACATCTGAGTATACTCCACAGTCATAACAGGAGGATGAGGTACATAGCAACAGTTATGGATCACACTACCAGAATATGGAGACACTTAAATGACAAGTGGTGCTGCTGTTCCAATGTCAATGGGGCTATGCAATTGAAACACATTACACGTGTTACTGAGTGCTACTTATGCACTGTAAAAGTAAGATAACATGCTATAACAGCTTGTGCATCTGCAGCAGGGGTATTGACACATACGTGGCATAGTTTAACTCTTGTAACAAAAATATAAAAATAAGGTAAGAATTTTGAATGGCATTCCTTTAATGAGAATTGTAGTATGCTTCAGTGTTTGTGAATGTCAGACATACCTGTACATCTGAGAACACCTGCCTTAAAACTCTGTCAGATGTTATGGCAGAAGGCCAGAAGCATTATTATCTCACCTAGGGAGGCAATGGTGGCCTACCACCAGTGGCATTCCTCTCTTTCTCTTATATTAGCTGCATGAAGGATCATGTCAGAGCAACATCACCAAAAGGTCTCCATGGATCTGTTATGTCTACCTACAGCACTGATCACATTTGTGAGATCCCTTCACACTTGCTGTCTCCACACAGTATCACTTGTCTGTCCTAGCAGGTTCTGGCATTGCTGGTGCACAGCCTCTATAATCTCATTTTGACATGGAGACAAATCGTTCCTCTTATTTTGATGGACATCTGAAAGGCACAATGATATGCACATATCAGATTTTATACAGGGATTTACATATTGACATAACGTTCAAATCATATGTCAAATAAATGCCTCACTTCTCATTTACAGAGCATAGCTATGCAAAACAATCCATGTCATCTATATTACCAGTATGTGCAGATAAGCATAAAGAACACATCTGATTTACTGATCCATATGCCCTAACATCATCAGCATATATGTGCACATCTATCAATATTTTCCACATGTTTGGATATGTCATATATGCAGAGGTGGGATGTGAACCCCTGTCAGTGGGTATTTTGACAAGTAAGGGCCAAATACATAGCCATTGCACCACATCTTCAATAGTACTAAAATGGTGTTGGCACAGTTACATGCACATACAACTACACCTAACAATTATACCTCAAGCATGTTGGATGCATAACAGATGTTATTGCAGTCATTGACAGACATCAGCAAAAATGCGGCCTTTATGATATGCTAAATGACACAGCTATTGAAAATGTACAGAAACAAGGCAGAAAAAGATCAGCTTATGAAATGAACAGTTATGCAGTATCTGTGGCTTGGAACAAACAACATAAATCTAAACCATCCTGATCACAGTAGTAAACATCAGAGAATATCCATAAAATCAGTCCCTGAACATACAACTTGCAGACAACCTTGTAAATTGTTGTTATTCTCAAACCTATTTCAGGCATAAAAACTTAATCTGCATTGCCTATGGATATGTGTGGATTCCATCTGTATCTGAAGTTCACTGGGGCTAGATTTCTAGTATCCATACAACTGCATGTGGAGAAAACGTCCATGATAGTGATAGACATGTACCCATATGTATGGATATTGGGGGAGTCTATCCCCATCATTTAGGTAACTGACATTTTGTAATGCAGAGAATTTCACATAAAATATGCATGAAATATGTTTTAGAGGTTTCACACAGAACACTATGGACATGGGAGAGTGATAATGAGCCATGTATTCCATAACAGCAATGCAAACAGGTGACAACTTACCATTGAGAAGATAGCATGCAGGCAGCTATAACTCACAGTGAGGTTAGCTAAATGCCCACACATCTTTTAAGTGCTATTTACACCATACATAATTAATGAGTTTCATTAGCATAGAATGGTTTGGAATCTCATTAGCGAATGTCCTCATAACTTCTAGAATCTTGGTGTATTAACCAATAGCTTGGCATAAGTGTACATTGCCCAGTGCAATTGCTCAATAAGTATTGATAAATGGGAATATCTGAACACGTGTCTGATACTAACCAGTAGTCTGCTACAACCCTATATGCGTCAGTTTTAAAATGTGATATTGTTACAAATTCTTACCTGCAAAATTAGTGGGACCACAGTAAGCATTTTCTGGAAGGCATTTTTTACAAGCTTTAATGACCATAGTGAGGGTGTTAACCAAGAGGAGGTGATGGCATGTTTGTGTACCAAACTGGCCTGGCAATGAGACTCTGCAGATGTATCCATCTATGCTGGATATGACAGGAGGATGCACAGATGACCTAGAAACTTTGCACAGATTGACTTTTGGAACCAGATTGCGAGTCTCAAGTTGGGGATGTGAGCACTACACTGTGGCATAGCTGATGGTTTAACAATTTTGACTTGTCTCATTAACTGCAACCATAACTGATTTGGGTTTGAATTCCATTGTTGTCTTTTAGTTGCTGTCATGGACACTAAAAAAGGTCAAATGTGTGTTACTTGTAACCTATTTGGGTAATATCTAATCTGATATTGTTAATCCTCATTCATTCCTTACGCATGGATATCGGTTCCGAGCTCGGAACCGAGATGGCCATTTTCCAAGCTCACGTCAACTTCAAACTCTTGAGCTAAACTCTTACCCACAATCTCCCTCTCCCTGTTACCTCAGATTTTGTTTGCCGCGTTGCCATTCAGTCGTGTCAAGCTACTTCTCTTGAGCTAAGTACAGTCAATTGTTGTTTAATAGTTTTACATATTACTTTTCTGTCAGGAAAGTTCATATTTTATTGTCTCTTACCCTATCGCATCTAGCGTTAATAATTTCTTCAGGTTTTTCTGCTTCTTTCTTTACCATTTTTACCGTGAGGTATTCTCTCTTTACCATCGTTGGTAATCCTTTTCCCTTTTCTCTCATACCTTCGGGTACTCTCTTGTACTATTGCTGGTACCATTTCTATAATTATTTTGCTGTTATGGCAGATAAGAAAGGTAGTCTGGGCTTTAAGTGGTGTTAGGATTGTGGACACAAACTGCCTACTTCTGATGCACACTCTTTGTGTGTTTATTGTTTGGGAGCTTCCTATTTGTCTGTTGACCCACCCTGTACTATTTGTGAGAACTTTTCTAATAGAACCTTGTTGGAAAGGAAAAACAAGCTGTTACTGAAGGGACTTCTAAAATCTCCCTTTTCAGAGGCTATTTCTGGGTCGGAGGCCTCAACCCCTCCTACAGCCCATAAGAAAACCTTGGATGTTCCTACTAAGGATAAATCTTTGCCTTCGTCCCCAGCTTTGCTTTTGTCCCTGGCTGGGGACTCCCAACAACCAAAACCTTAAAAGGCTAAAGTTTCGGCTCCAGAGCTCACTCAGTCAGCCCTAGTGCTTTCGGTGCCTAGCCCTTCGGCACCGAGGTCTTCGGCTCCATTAGTGATTTTGGCTCCATCTTCTCCTGCAGCCTTCTATATATCAGCACCAAGGGACTCTTCAGTTCAGACCATTACCACTTTATCGGTACTGACCGTCCAGTCGGCGCATACCTTGATCCCGTCGGCTCCAAGATCTTCCTCGGAACCAACACCTTTATTGTTGACTCCAGTTTTGTCGGTTCCAGCTTCGGCACCGACAACCACTTCGGCACCAATCCCTGTGTCGGTGCAGACCATGACCTCAGTACCGATGACTTCTTCGGTGCAGACAACAGTAGTCCAGTCTCTCTTGGCACCGTTGTCCTTGGTGCGGTCAGATATGATGGGCACCGAGTCTGCCTCTTCTGTGGACAGGTAACCATACACAACTAGTAAAACAAAAAAAAAACCTTTCACCAAAAACGAAAATAGCAGCCCAAACTGGATTTTAAATGTCTTTACTTCAATTCAATTCCGGTACCTCGGCCTTCGCCTTCTAATGGAATAACTTACAATGTGAAAAACCAGTTTATATACATCACCATTCATGAAATTAATTAGCAACAATTAAACAATTAACCATTTTTTTCATCCATTCAAAAATGTAAAGTCATATCAAACTCCACTTTAACATTACATTCACATTTTATAACAATTAATAATCAATACCTTAATACATATCTGATGGATTTGTCCTTACATGAAAATGAAATGATAGATATTTATGAGGGTTTGGAAGGGCGTTCTAATTCCTTTTCATGTTATGAATATAACACAGGGTATGGAAAGTTTGACATTCCTAAAGTACCATATATTAGTGAATTCATTCCCCCAAAAATGAATAATAGTATTAACACTTTTGAGAGGGTTTTAATTAAGCAGATTAATAAGGAATATGTTTTGTTTAAAAAACAACCTAGAGTGTATAATTTATCTAAGGAAGAATGGCAAGCTTTATGTGAAATTAGAAAACATAGTGATGAGCATGTTTTCTTAGAATCTGATAAGGGTGGAAATTGGGTTATATTAACAAAGGAAAAATATAACTCTTTAGTTTCAGATTTATTGTCTGATAGCAACAATTATATGTATCTTCCTAGAAATCCAAGAGTAGAATTTAACAATACTCTTCATGACCTTTTGGAAAGGGGTGAACGACTTGTTTTTTTTACAACAGGGGATGTTAAAAATTGTTTATAAAAAATCCAAAAGATGCTAGATTTTTTATTATACCAAAAATACATAAGGATTTAAGGAATCCTCCAGGGCGTCCAATTGTTTCAGGGAGAGGTGCCTTTTTACAGAATGTTGGTATATTTTTGGATTCAGTATTAAAACATCATTTGCAAAGAATTCCCTCACATGTTAAGAATACTAGGGAGGTCTGTGATTGTTTTAAAGGAATGACTTGGCAGGATAATTTCTACTGGGCCAGTGTGGATGTAAAATCTTTATACACTTGTATTAGTATTAAGTGGGGATTAGAAGCAGTAAATAAACTTTTGGGAGAAGGACCTAGGACCTTGTTTATTATATGTCTTTTAGAATTTTGCCTTACACATAACTATTTTGAATTTGATAAAAAATATTTTTTTTGCAGAAGGAAGGCACTGCGATGGGTGCCAGCTTTGCTCCCTCTTATGCTATTATTTTTATGGGATATTTTGAGAACTTATTTGTGTATTCTAATAGTTTCTATCAGAATAATGTGGTCGCATATAAAAGATTTATTGATGACCTTTTGTTTCTATGCAAGGGGGATCCTACAGAATTCAATGAATTTATTTCCAGTCTAAGATTAAATCGATGTGGTTTAGATTTCACTTTTAATATGGGTGAAAGAACTATTCAGTTTCTAGATGTGGAATTTTATGTGGGGTCTGATGGGAAGATACAGCATAAACCCTATCATAAAATTACTGCAGTAAATAATTTTTTACATGCATCTAGTATGCATAGTGTTCATTTAATTGATTCTTTACCATTTGGGGAATTTAAACGAATAGCTGGGAATATTTCAGAGAAAAAGAATATTAAAGTGGAGTTTGATTTAATTTGTGAAAAATTAAAAAGTAGGGGATACCCTTGGGAAAGTATTAAGTTACACAGAGGCAAAGTGGAAAGAGAACTGGGTTTGGTTCCTTGTGGGTCTCAATGTAAAAAGTTTGATACTATGGGTAGAAAAGCAGTGAAGTGACATATTATGATAGAACAAAATTTAGTGAAAAAAAAAAATAAAATGTTTTTTGTTAATAGGTTTTCAGCTTTTTCTCCCATCCTAAGAAAAGTGGTGTTGGATATGTGGCCCATTATTACTAATGATGATACTTTGAAAACAATAATTCCCAATAATGTAGTTTTTTCATATGGAAGATTCAGTAATTTGAAGGAATTAGTTAGATATAAAGGCAAAAGAGAGAAGGCGATCAATGCAGGTGCTCATGCATGTGGTAGGTGTAAGGTATGTAATAAGATTAAAAATTTAGATGGTACTAGAATCAATGGCATTTTATATAATGCCATTGATCATTTTGATTGTAATTCTTTTGGGGTTATTTATATTTTAGGATGTAATTGTGAGGAAAGGAAATGGTATATAGGACAAACTAAATGTAGGGCAAAATTAAGAATAATGGAACATCTAGGAGACATTAGGAATGGGAGGCTTGATAGTCCAGTGGCCAGTCATTTTCACCAACAGCATGGGGGTATAAGTACAGATTTGATATTTAGTATTCTGGCTAAACCCTATGGAGTAGGGGGGGCAGATCATGGCTTTCAAAAAAGATTATTAAATATGGAATCAAATTTTATTATTAATTTCAATACTTTGTATCCAAAAGGAATGAATTTAGAAATGTAGTAAGATGGGTAGTTTGTTAACGATATGTATTAAGGTATTGATTATTAATTGTTATAAAATGTGAATGTAATGTTAAAGTGGAGTTTGATATGACTTTACATTTTTGAATGGATGAAAAAAATGGTTAATTGTTTAATTGTTGCTCATTAATTTCATGAAGGATGATGTATATAAACTGTTTTTTCACATTGTAAGTTATTCCATTAGAAGGCGAAGGCCGAGGTACCAGAATTGAATTGAAGTAAAGACATTTAAAATCCAGTTTGGGCTGCTATTTTCGTTTTTGGTGAAAGTTTTTTTTTTGTCTTCTGTGGACAGGCCTGTTTCTCCCTCAGTCTCCGTGAGGTCCACTAGAAGCCTTTCTGAACATGATGTGTTGCGTCTTGTGGACCAGGTACTCTTGGTCAGAGGTAGTCCACCCCTCAGGAACTCTCCTTCCTTGGGAGGTGATCACCCATCTCCAAAGACCCCTTCTTATTCACCTCCTTCATTGCTTTTGAAGTCCATGGATATAGCGCAG
Organism: Protopterus annectens; assembly: GCF_019279795.1. Classification (NCBI taxonomy): domain Eukaryota; kingdom Metazoa; phylum Chordata; order Ceratodontiformes; family Protopteridae; genus Protopterus; species Protopterus annectens. The sequence continues at coordinate 857,627,601 of NC_056746.1, read as the reverse complement.
TCTTCCCCTTCTGCGGTTCCCTTTATGGATCTAACTAAGGAACCACATTTGCCTTCATGGCAGGAAAGGTTTGCTATGACCCAGGATGTCAATTGTGACATGCATAGTTTGCTGCTCCACAGCCATCCAGGGACTCTGGGTCAGCAGGCTGAGCCACTTAGTGGAGGGGTGACCCCTGTCCTAGACATGCACTCCTCTTCAGGTGGACCAGCCTTCCAACTGATGGAGAAGGCTTTTGCTGCTGCTGGCAATAATGGACTGTCTATACCTCTGTCCTCTGGTGCACTAGTTTCACAAGTCGCACCTAGCAGACACCGGGTGCAAGGGCCACAGGACATATTCCCTCAGGAATCCCCTTTTCCGTTGTCTTCTCCAGCTTCTCCCACTGTGGAGGTCCACCGGAAACATTCATGTAAGAGGAAGCACATGGACTCCACAGAGGTGTCCCTCACTGAAGACACAGATTTCGATGAGGGGGAAGGATCCCCTTGGTCACCCTCTGATGTATCCTTTGGTGATATCCTCAAAATCCTGAAACAGAGAGGTAACTGGCAGTCCTCTAATCTGACCTCTGAGGAATCCTTGTTCCTGCAGGCCTTTCGCACCCGGCCCCTACCTCCTGGGTTACTCCACCTGCCGATGAACTTGTCCAGCTCATAATGCAGCATGCTTGGAAGGCTCCTAATACCATCAATGCTATTCCCCGGAGGCCATATAAGAGCTTGTCCCCTCCTGCTTCGGATCCCCATTGGTCCAAAGGTCTTCCTGTGGATGCTTTGGTGGTGGCGGCTGCAACAAAAAAGGATCTGGCAGAAGAAGAAAGCCAGACTGTCCATCTGCCTAACAAAGAGTCCCTGGCCCTGGACAGGATAGGGAAGTACACCTTTGCTTCAGTGACCTTTGCTATCAGGTCCCTGAATTATATGGCACATTTTACCAGGCTTCAAAGGGATCTGGTCTCTGAGCTCTCTGAAACCTTGGCTGGTGCCGTGTCTGATGAGGTCCGTGACAAAGTGGCCTCTCAGCTGGCCACCATTGAATCTATATCTAACTCCTCTATGCGACTAATATCTCATGCATCAGAAGGAGCAGCTAGAGCAGGTTCAGCTGTGGTCCTGAGATGACATGCCTGGATGCACTTGTGCAACTTTGCGGAACTCTTTAAGTCTTTCTTTCTTAATGCCCCCATTGAGGCCTCCTCGTTGTTTGGGCCCAAAGTTAAAAGCACACTGGCCAGATGGGAACAGGATGGTAAGACCCTTTCTGCCATAGGTGTCCATTATTCTTCCCCTCAATGTGCTTTCTCCCGAAACCAAAAGAGTGGGAAGATATGGTTCAAGAAATCTCAGGGTCCTTTCCGTGACACACAGGCTGAGTTCTCCCCCAGAGGCAGAGGGGGAAACTCACAGGGAAGATGTTCCTTTTGGGGCAGAGGGGGTCCGCGTAACCAGGGTTCCAGGGATTCTTTCCCTGGTCAATCCTACCAGCGCTCCTGAAGAGTGGCCCAACTCCTTTTCTCTGGAGCTGGTTGGAGAACGTTTCTCCTTGTACCCTTCTGCCTGACTAACCATCACCACTGATTCCTGGGTACAAAGGATTATAACCAGAGGTTATCAAATCCCCTTCGATCTTTGTCCTGTCCCTTCAAAAAATCTTCCCGATGTTCCACCCAGTCAAAGGGAAGAAGCAGCACTAGAGATAGAAAAGCTGCTAAGAAAGAGAGTCATCCAAATAGCCCCTCCAGACCAGATAGGATCCGGATTCTACTCAAGACTATTTTTGATGCCAAAGAAAACCGGGGACTGGAGACCAATTTTGGATCTCAGTGTATTGAACAAGTTTGTGAGAGTACAAATATTCCAGATGGTCACAATTCAGTCTATCCTCCCACTTTTGGAAAAAGATGATTGGATGTGCTCTACAAATCTTCAAGATGCGTACTACCACATAAAGGTGGACAGGCCATCAAGAAGATTTCTGCACTTCCATACGGGAGCCAGTCACTACCAGTTCAGAGTACTGCCCTTCGGACTCTCTACAGCCCCCAGAGTGTTCACAAAGTGCATGGCAGTTGTCACAGCTCACTTGCGACTTCAAGGATTCCAGGTGTTTCCATACCTAGACGACTGGCTCATTTCCACCCCCACCAGACATCTACTGGAAAAAGCCCTGGCATACTCTCTCCTCGCTGCTCAAAGGCTAGGCATAACCATAAACTGGCACAAATCCAATCTCACCCCATCTCATTCCTTAGAATTCATAGGGATTATCTTGAACACAAAAAACTGCAGAGCTGCTATTCCACAGCACAGAATTCTAAGGATAAAGCAACACCTAATTCCAATCCTTTCAAAGCAAAAATCCACGGCTCACTCAGTTCTACAGCTGTTGGGTTCCATGGCAGCCTCCATCACCATTGTTCCCCTGGTCAGGTTTCACATGAGGCTTCTACAATGGCTACTGCTCACCCAATGGTATCCTTTTTAGCATCCCCTTTCAGCCATGATTCGAGTAACCCACTGGTGCAAACAGGATTAAAATTGGTGGATAACACACATTCTCTCACAATGGTCTTGCCCCTTCTCCCCCCAGCAACCCAAGGCCACAGTGACCATGGATGCCTCCCTGATGGGGTGGGGGGGCTATGTCAGGGGCAGACAGTCCAAGGCACTTGGTCCAAACTGGAGGCCCATCTGCGTATAAATGTTCTAGAGCTGAGGGTGGTGCTTCTGGCGTTGCAAGCATTCCATTCCCTGCTGCCATCTGGGACAATTGTGATTCAATCAGACAACATGGCGGTGGTCTGGTACATCAACAAGCAAGGTGGAACCAAATCTTACCCCCTTTGTCAAGAGGCCATGAGGATATGGCAATGGGCAATGGCTACTAACCATTTTCTTCTAACAATGCACATTCCCGGGAGTTCCAATGTGATAGCAGACAGACTCAGCAGGTGCATTCTTCAACCTCACAAGTGGTCCCTGAATCCCTTGATAGCAGTGGAGATCTTCCACTGCTGGGGCCGTCCTTGCTGCGACCTCTTTACATCCCCGACCAATTACAAATGCAGCAACTACTTCACCCTGATTCCCCCTCTGGGAGAGTCACCCAGGGATGCTCTAGTCCATGATTGGCCCTTGGGTCTTCTTTACGCATTTCCACCCTTTCCCCTCATTCCCCAGTTTCTGAAGAAAGCCCGTCGGTTCAAGAGCAGGGTGATCCTCATAGCACCATATTGGCCTCGACAGATTTGGTTCCCCTTCCTTTGGCCTCACCTACTAGATCGACCATGGATTCTCCATCCAACCCTGGAGTTGATCTCACATCCACAGAACCTGATTCATCTCATCTTAAACAGCCTGAAGCTCACGGCTTGGCTACTCCAATTCCCTTGATTGCCAGGCAGAATGATCTTTCTTTACCAGTACGTGATATTCTCATTGCTTCTCATAAGACTTCCAGTAGAATTACTTATCTGAGCAAGTGGAAAAGATTTACCTGTTGGCTGAAAGATAAACAAGTAGACCCCTTTTCAACACCAGTGCCGATAATACTAGACTATCTGGCCGACCTGTTTCAATCGGGTCTGTTGGTCTCTACCATTAGAGTTCATTTGGCTGCAATTTCTAATTTTCATGAGGGTGTCCAAGATTCCTCTCTTATGTCCCATAAATTGTGCAAGACCTTCATAAAAGGTGTGAATCATCTGAAACCACCTTTTAGAGAACCTATTCAACCATGGGATTTATCATTAGTTCTACAAGCTCTGACAATGTCACCTTTTGAACCAGCCTCTTCTAGCGATCTCAAGTATGTGTCATGGAAAACCTTGTTTTTGGTCGCCATTACTTCTGCCAGATGTATTTCTGAGCTTCAAGCTTTATGTACCAAGAGTCCATATTTAATTTTTCATAGAGATGGAGTGTCCCTGAGAACTAATCCATCATTTCTGCCTGAAGTGATCTCTGAAAGTTCATTAATTAAGCCATTGAATTGCCAGTTTTCTTTCCCAATCATTTAAACAGAGGAGAGTACTGCCTACATACCCTAGATATACACAGGCAAATCTGTTTTTACTTAAACAGGACTAAACCTTTTCATAAATCTACCAAATAACAAACACACTCCACACAAACTGCTACTCCGAACAGAGAACCAAGCAAGACCAGCTGGATACCAGAAACCACAAATTTCACCAAGCACAGAAACGCTGATGACAGTTTACCTAGGTTTCGTCTTTAATGAACAGACTTCTTCAGAACAACCACCATTTGAAATCATTTCAATTATATACATTTCCCCCCCAAAAAACAATTAACACACTCCATTAAACAATTAATTACTTCTAAGTTTATATCTGTGGTAAAATGCATAAACTAAAAATACATGTAATACTATGACCTTAATAAAATTTCATACAAAAATTTGTTGGAAATATATACTGACTCCACTACACAAATAAAAATTGTTGAATAACAATTATTGAATAAATATATATATACATATTCCATAAATCTTAACTATGTACATTTTAGTTTCATCCTAAAATGTGCTTTAATTTTAAAATGGGAATTACACTGATATTTTCATTAATACCCAGAAAAACCATGGCATCCAATCTCAGTTGCCATTTCATTTCACATATATCCAAATGCACGTCCAAGACAGTACCCTGACTATCCTTCTTAATATGCTGTATTGTACAAAACTTGAATTCATGTCCTGGGTATTGCTCAATATGCCTAACCAAAGCGTTGGTATTTCTCATATGCTTAATATCCAACATATGTTCACTAATTCTTTCCCTAATGCTTCTGCATGTTTTTCCTATATAAAAGGCCAAGCAATGGACACATTTCCCTATATAAACAACAAACCAAAATTACATAAAGGGTTGAACGACATCAAATTTAGGCCCATAGTTGATGGTAAGAGAAGCAAGACATGTTTCATAAGCAAGTTTCTGGATTTTCATTTGCAAAAGGGCTTAAAAGAATTTGGTTATATAACAAAAGACTCTTGGCATTTTTTAGAAAAGTTAAAAACAGTTAAAATAAGTGATGATACCATTCTGTTGACCAATGATGTGTGCAGTTTGTTTTCAGTCATTCCTCATGAAATTGAATTGGAATGGCTGGGAAATCAGTTAGTTAAAACTGGTGTGTACAAACAGGACCGTATAAATGTATTCATCACCCTAATGGAGATAGTGTTAAAAAACAATTTCATATTTTTCGAAGGTCATTATTATAAGCAGATTACTGGGGTGGCAATAGGGGCTGCTTGTGCCCCCATTTATGCCAATTATATAATGTCCTTCTGGGAACAGGAGTATGTGTTCACTAGTGAATATAACAAATATATTCAACAATATACTCGATTTTTGGACTACATATTTGTAGTTTGGGAGGGGGGTATCGAGAGCATGGAAGCCTTCATAGATTATATAAATTGTACAGTGGAATTTTTTAAGTTCACTTTTGAGTTTAGTAAAAATGAATTGTCATACTTAGATGTTAAATTAAAAGTGGACCAGTCTAAGATATGTTTGATATCTGGAATACACAGAAAGTCCACTTTTTCGAATTCGTATTTGAATTATCAGAGCTGGCACCCTAGCCAACAGAAAAAAGCAATAGTAAAAGGCCAAATGGTTAGGGCAGCCAGAATGGTAAGTGAACATCAGGAATTTCTTAGTGAAGTGGAATTTATAAGGAGCATGTTTATTAGACGTGGTTACCCTGTTGCATTATGCGACTCTATTAAGGATGAGATAATACACAAAAGGAACAGTGGGGGCTATATGGCCATATTAACAAGTAATGGCAATGAGAATGTACAAGTGAATGTGCGAACAACAGCTGAAGTAGTAAATAATATAACGAATGATAGTAATGATATGAGCGAACAGATATTGTTTATAACTACACATAATTATGACACTGATCATATAGTCAATATTATACAAAACAAATGGAGATTATTGAAATTGGATTGTAATGTATGGGACAAACTATGGAAGGCTCCAAAAAATGTGTTTAGAAAAGAAAGGTCATTTAAGCAATTATTAGAAATGGGATGTCAGTCCAATATTGAGAGCAGTCAAACAAATAGAGTAAAAGGTCATTTTAAATGCGGAAGATGAGTACATGTAAGCATATTTTAATCACTGGTGAAAAAGTTACCGTGGGTGATGTACCCATTAATATTTATGGGCATTTTAATTGTCACACTAAAAATGTTGTTTATATAGGGAAATGTGTCCATTGCTCAGCCTTTTATATAGGAAAAACATGCAGAAGCATTAGGGAAAGAATTAGTGAACATATGTTGGATATTAAGCATATGAGAAATACCAACGCTTTGGTTAGGCATATTGAGCAATACCCGGGACATGAATTCAAGTTTTATATGATACAGCATATTAAGAAGGATAGTCAGGGTGCCGTCTTGGACGTGCACTTGGATATATGTGAAATGAAATGGCAACTGAGATTGGATGCCACGGTTTTTCCGGGTATTAATGAAAATAGTGTAATTCCCATTTTAAAATTAAAGCACATTTTAGGATGAAACTAAAATGTACATAGTTAAGATTTATGGAATATGTAATATATCTCTGCCCAGAAATTCATCATAAATGGACCTATGAAGAGAGCTTACTTCAGTAAACTTTGGAAAAGCCTGTTCGAAGTAATTCTATGTGACTAAGCTATGGCTAACATCTGCACCCCCTGTGCTGAGGGTTTCTCCCTTCTAAGACAAGTCATAAGTAGGGCTGTTATTCCCCAATTGTACAAGTAATGGCACTGTTGCTTCCACCCTGGTTCAGTATTGGTAGCTTTGTAAATATTGTTTAGTTTGGTTTGGGCTTCTAGTTTGTGTACTATGCATACTGCAAGATATTGTACTTATTCTATGTGCATTTTAAACATGTCCTTTGTACTATTGTTGTTACAAACCACTATCTTTGTAACATTTGTGTATTTCCCATGCGTCTACCTTCATAAGTATGCATGGTTTATTACAAAATAAAAAAACTATTTTTGGAAAAAAAAAAAAAAAAAAAAAAAAAAAAAAAAGATTTATGGAATATGTATATATATTTTTATTCAATAATTGTTTTATGCAACCATTTTTATTTGTGTAGTGGAGTCGGTATATATTTCCAACAAATTTTTGTATGAAATTTTATTAAGGTCATAGTATTACATGTATTTTTAGTTTATGCATTTTACCACAGTTATAAACTTACAAGTAATTAATTGTTTAATAGAGTGTGTTAATTGGTTTTTGAGGGGAAATGTATATAATTGAAATGATTTTAAATGGTGGTTGTTCTGAAGAAGTCTGTTCATTAAAGACGAAACCTAGGTAAACTGTCGTCAGCGTTTCTGTGCTTGGTGAAATTTGTGGTTCCTGGTATTGAGCTGGTCTTGCTTGGTTCTTTGTTCAGAGTAGCAGCTTTTCGTAAATCTGACTAGTTATTTTTGGCCTTTTCTGGACCTAGATTAGGATCTGCTGTTGCTAAGGTCACATTAGCTAGATGGTTGAATGACTGTGTGACCTTTATTTATACACAACGTAATATCTCATCGCCTACTACCATGAAAGCTCATTCAACAAGGACAGTGGCAACTTCTGCTGCTTTCCATGCCAGAGCTTCTTTACATGACATCTGTGCAGCTGCAACTTGGGCTACGCCTCATACCTTCATCAATTATTACAAATTGGATTTGGCCTCTAGGGGAAGAGCATCTTTTGGTTCTATGGTGCTCAGGAATGTCCTTCCATGAGAGCCTCCCAGGAATAGAGGTAACTGGGGACTCTGTCCCATGCGTAAGGAATGAACAAGGATTAACAATATCAGATAAAGAAGTTATGTCTTACCATAATGTTCCATCTGTATTGTTGATCCTCGTTCAGTCATTACGACCCTCCCTCCTTCCCCCTCCTGTGGTTTCTAGTGGATCTCACCATCCGGTTCTCTTAGGTTATTTGACCAGAGGTAGCCTCTACCTTCTTTGACTTGCAAACTCAATCTGAGGTAACAGGGAGAGGGGGATTGTGGGTAAGAGTTTAGCTTGAGAGTTTGAAGCTGACACGAGCTTGGAAAATGGCCGGCTTGGTTCTGAGCTCGGAACCGATACCCATGCGTAAGGAATGAATGAGGATCAACAATACAGATGGAACATTATGGTAAGACATAACTTCTTTTTTTGTAATCCAACATTTTTTCATGCTGCAAATAACTAAGTATTCCTACATTATCCACAGTAGGTCTAGATAGTTACATGTCACTTACATATTACCACCTATTTTCTTGTGTTCTATTGCAGCTTGTATGAAAAACAAACCATAACTGTATCCTCAGCATTATATATTATCAGTCACTATCATTGATATTTTGCCAAGCAAAGACATTTTGGGAACATTGCAGCAGGCTGTGCATTCATTTGAATGTGTATTGTAGTCACACTTCCATACTTCTCAACTGTACAGATTTTCGCAGGACGTCCAGATTTTTGCCTCATATTTTTGGTCCGTTTTTCATACAGTTGTGATTTTCTGGCAGATTAGTGGCAAATCATTAAAGACTGAAGTTAGAAAATAATGATAGACATTTGAGTTTCAGACTTCAGGTTCATACCCTTCAAAAAATTCATGCTAATGCAAAACCTGTAGTTCTATCAAATTTCTAAGTTTGTAAGAGCAATATTTATTTTTGGACCTTTGTCCCACTTTTGTTTATGGCTTTGTCCAGATTTCTTGCTCTAAGATGTTGAGGGGTATGCACACTTTATTTACAGAAAATCTGCCTATGTATTGTTTTGACTGTGGCATATTTGAGGAGTTAGCATGAGAGGTCAAATAAATGACTACAGTCCACATTACCTTGTTTTTGTGGGTTCATATCCTACATCAAACATTTACATGTTATAATGCACAATGATTTGTTTGCTAGAGACAGGCTTGTTTCTTTACTTGCTACTTCATTATTTTTATTTTCATTGTAGGCTTATATTATTTTTTTTTTGTTTTGATGATTATATTTTGTCCCTGTCCATACTTACTATGATAGCACTTATGTTTATTTTGATGTACACTGTCCATTTACTCAGTAGTCCAGAGCTGATAATTTTTACAAATTCTAAATACAAAGTTATATTGCTGTTGTTATGAGTGTGCATACTAATGTCCAGTTATGCAGCAGTTGTCCTGTATGTCATATGATAGTATATACACATTGCATTTGTTACTTGCGGATAATTGCTATGATTGTAAAGCCCATTCACCTTAACATTACTGTTTGTTTTTTTTTTAATGAAATTGAAACATGTGCCCAGTGCAGACAACACGGAACTTTGTATGATGCATTGAGACTGTCTCACATGTTATTCATCAGTCACCTTATGTATCCTTATTAATGTGTAAACTGGAACATATGGCATGTCATATTTCAACTGCATAGTCAAAGATCATTTCCATGAAGCTCTACACACAGTAAAAATCAAGTAACTATGCAAGTAGGATTCTGCACTTTGCTGTGACCATAGGTGAGTACTGTAGGTTTGAATCCACATTCTGATTGTTTCTGTTCAGCTCTAGAGTGAGTGGTACATCTGCATTGCAATATAAATGTCTCTTTATGCTGTGACCTAGAATTGTATGACACTGATGGATAATGTGATTACTTTACTAAGAGCAAATTCTGGACTGACATATTAATTTTAAATGCTGTTAAATCTCATAACACTCAAACAAAATTGAAACTCAACCTTTCTTTGCGTTTTATTTCTACAGCTGTGGAGGATTGTGCCCGTAATACAGATTTGTGCATTTTATTCCTGCAGGTGCTGTGGACTGTGCCCATAACACAGCTTTGTACATTGAGCGAATGCATAGGCTAGAGGATCAGTGAAGGGAGAGAGGTATGTGTAATTATCTTCAGTCCTATGTCTGCATAGTAGGACCATTAGAATGTGTCAATTTTTTTAGATTAGAATGTTATTCAGATAGCATCCATGCATTAAATTATATGACCAGATTCCCATCATGCATCCACTGTAAATGGATTGTGTATACCTTTCGCTAAGCATTTTTCTTTCTAACAAATGCACGTGTACAACTCCTTCCAATGTTAATGGCTTATTTTGAAGTTATAGGCTATTTGACACAATGAAATTGATAGCTGATTTTGTTATACTTAAGAGTAATGGGTGTCTTTACCTCACATATAAGTTATGTGTGGGTGCTGTATTGGCGATTACTGTTGACTGTATACAACATGCCCTTTGTTATTTCAGCTGTGTTGGCAACAGACAATGAGCAACGTGTATGTATGGTAGTGGCTCTTAGATTACTACATGGTGTGCATGATTTGCCTATTCATTTGTTTAATGGGTGTCTACTGTCTCACATTATCAGTGATGTTGGCAGGGTTGTGATGCTGTCTATTGCTTGAGTACCACTCTGTTAGCACCTATGTGTAGATGAAGAGGTCTGTTTTAAACACTATACTACATCAGTAATGATACTGTACTTGGTCATAGGTTCATAGGTAGGTACTAGGCTATCTGCCCAAAGGTATTTATAAGCCTAGCCAGAATGTGTTGGCTTTTCCCGCCCCCTTAGATTAGTTCCCTGTGCCTCTGTCCAGCAGAGCCACTGAAGTGATCCCTGGGGTAAACTTTCTGTTTCCCATCCACTCGTCAAGGTTTCTCTTGAAGAGGGTTAGCAAGGAGCTCTGCCTAATGTAGATTGGAATCTTGTTCCAGAGCATGGGAAGTGTCTGGGACAGGAATCTATCCCTCCAGCATGTCCTATTTATTGTTGTGGTGAGGTTTGGATCCCAGGAGGGTGTGGCTCGAGGGAATATGGTTTTCTTTAGGTGGAGCATGTCCATCAATTCTGGGTCAGACATGGCCTTGTATGTCAGGCAGAGATCACCTCTGAGTAGGCAGTATGCAACTGAGTACAGCTGGAGTTTCTTCAGTCGAGCTGCATAGGGCATCTGTTTGAGGCCAGTAATCCTCTTGGTGAGGTACTTTTGTGGTCTTTCCAGCTGTTGCAGGTATCTTGTAAGGTACATCCCAAATGGAGCATTGTACTCTATGATGGGTCTGATGAGTGATGCATAGAGGGGCCCAATGACCTCTTTCGATCTGGATGCAAACCCTTTTGTGATTAGGTGGGCTACATAGAAGGATTTTCTAACCACTTTGGCAATGTGATTATCAAAGGAGAGGTTACTATCTACTTGGGTCCCCAGATCCCTTATTATGTCTTCCATATTTAGGGGCTACCACCTATGTGGTAGTTTGTGGGTACTTTGTTTTTTCCAAAGGGGATGACTATGCACTTTTTGGCATTTAGCTTGAGGCCATGGTTTTGACACCGGGTATCTGTCTCAGTGAGACTCTTTTGGAGGATGTCTGTGTTAGCTGGAGAGTCAGTTATAGCCCCTAGTTTGCAGTCATCTGCGAACTTGGTCAGCCATAGTCCTCCTGTGCTTGCCTGTACCTCTGAGAAATACATGTTGAACAGGAGGGGTCCTAGGACTGACCCCTGGGGAATGCCACTTGTAACCGGTTTAGAGTCAGACCTAGCTCCCGCAACTCGCACCATGTGGGTTCTGTCCGTGCACCAGTTGGCAACCCATCTTGTGATGTAGGGGTTTATGTTCAGCCTGGTGATCTTGTCTATAATGCCTGCATGGGGAATGGTGTCGAAGGCCTTTGCAAGGTCTAGGTAGGTTGTGTGGACCACTTTTCCCTTGTCTATAGCCTTGGTAACTGTCTCAAAGATGTCCACCAGGTTTAGGAGGCGTGATCTGCCCTTAACAAAGCCGAACTGGGTAGGGTCCAGTGTTTGGAGGTTCCCAATGTCTCTGTTAATGAGATCCATGATGATGCGCGCCATAGCTTTGCAGACCAAGCTAGTCAGGCTTATAGGGTGATAGTTTCTGGGGTTCGTTGTAGCTCCACCTTTGTGGAGCGGAATAACCATTGCTGTGCACCACTCTGTGGGCACATAGCCTGTGGAGAGGCTGAGTTTAAACAGTGTGTTTAGGTGAGGGGTTAGTTCATCTTTGAGCTCATGTAAGACGCAGCCTGGGACACCATCCGGTCTCATTGATTTTGTGTTTCTGGCTTTGGAGAGGGCTGTTTTAACCTGAGTGTCTGTGATTTCAGGGGCACTACATTCTTCTGGTATACTTATGGGTCCTTTTGGGGGTGAGAGGGGGGTGAAGTTTGCACTGAACCTGTCTGCCAGAATGTTGGCTATATCGGACAGTTCAGTGTATTCTGTGCCATTCTGCACTAACTCCGAGCAGATCGGAGAATTGCCACTTAGATTCTTGACATAGCTAAAGAATGCCTTGTGGTTATCTTTGGAGTCCATGGCAATATTTCTTTCGAAGCTAGCCTTGGATGACTTTATGAGGAAACATAGTTTCTTGGTGAAACTGATCAGGGATATCTTCCCTTCTTGGGATTTTACTCTTTTCTGTACTAGTTTTCTCCTTCTATTGTATAGCTTGTTTATGGCAGGGGTCCACCAGACTGGTTTCCTTTTCTTGGAGGAGTGAGTCTTGGTTTTGTTTGGGATAGCACGATCCATGCATTCTTGTAGGTGCCAGTAGAGTGCATTAGTAAAGGATTTTGCAGCTTGGACAGCATTATCCTTTAGCATAGGGGCTTTGAAACTTCCCACCTCGGTCTTAAGTAACGTGAAGTTTGCTTTTGAAAAGTTTTTCACGGTGGTTTCTTTGACCGGGGGTGGTGGTGGTATGTGGATATCCAGAGTGATTAGTTTATGGTCAGATCTAACCAGTGAGGGGTTGACCTCCAGTGTGGAACACCAGTCACCCATGTTGGTGATGACCAGGTCCAGTATGTTGTCACCTCTGGTGGCGGTGTTGACCAGTTGATCCAGGGTGTTTGAGTTTATAACTTCTAGGAAATGTTGGGCAAGGGAGTTTGTACTTGAGTAGTTCTCCCAGTTAATGTTTGGGTAATTGAAATCACCCAATATCAGGGTATTTGGCAGGACATTTATGTTTCCCAGTGTTTCCATGAATGCGGAGTGGAGGTCCTGGGACATGGTGGGTGATCTGTAGCAAGCTATAATTTGAATAGCAGTTTTGCCCGTTGTTAGTTGCATGTGGATGATCTCTGAAGCATTGTGCTGTGCCACTAACCTGGAGGTGTGGGTATCCTTGATGAATATGGATACTCCCCCACCTTTTGTATTTCGGTCTGGGTTTTGTGGCCAAGATGTATGGTATGAGTTATAGACTGGTAGTGCTGGGGTGCTCTCTGGAGCCTTAAACCAGGTTTCTGTTATGGCACATATATTGATAGGAGTGCCTCGAGTGCGTGCATTCTGAAGTTTAGACTTCTGGCATTAAGTAGCATTACCCTCAGTTTTTTGTTACTTGTGCTATTTACGGCGGTAGGTTTGTCTTTTGAGCCTTGCCTAAAAAAGGCACTATGGGGGTGGCAAGAGCCTTGGCCAGTATTCGGAAGCCTAAGGGAGACAGGTGCAAGCCGTCTCTAGTGAAGCAGTGTGGCTTATCGAGCATGTCATCCCAGGCTGACAGACACTGGATCTCCTTTGAATGGCACCAGAAGCTTAGCCAATTGTTGAAATTGATAATTTTTCTCTATACCGTGGTATCATTCTTGGTGATGGCAGGATGCTACTCAGGTTCAGGGTCATACCGGCCTGAGCTACGTGATCAGAGAGCTCCTGCATGTGTTTTTTCATGTAGTCCAGGGAGGTATGGCTCAGGTCATTCACACCAACATGGACAATGACAGAGTCATATTTGTACTTGTTCTGGAGTGACCTGAGTGCTTGTGTTATGTGGCAGATCTTGGCACCCAGCAGGCAGCTAACAGTAACCTTCTCCTTGTTCAGCCTAGTGAGTTGGACGTTAGTGTGCCTGACTATAGAGTCACCTATTACTAGTGTGTTGGGCATGTTATTTTGCCTTAAGGGCTGTGATTGCATGGCACACTGGTTTTGTGAAGTATGTGTTTCATGGTTTGTGTTGGGGGGGGGTGGAGGTTGCTTGGATGTCTGCTTTGGAGGTCTCTGTTGCTTTTGCAAATTTTTATTTAGAGCCTCCAAGTATGTTTTCATGTATTTATGTGTGTTTTTTGCCGGTGCTGGTTTCATAGGTCTTTGTGAGACTAGTGGTGTGATGCAAGTCATTCCCTTCTCCTCTTGACTGCCTAGTCCAGTCTTGGGTTGAGAGAGCTTAGCCTCCAGTTTGACTGTATAATTGCATCTCTCGCATGTATTAGTGTTTGGTGAAAGGAGGAGAGGGTTGTCTGTGTGCATGAGGCAATTGTAACATTTCCTCAAAATGCCCAGATTCACCAGTTGGACTGAAGAGTACACCTGAAACTGCCCTTTGGACATGCCTGGATAGGTACAGTGAACTGTTTTACTGATTGGCTGGTAAGTCGAATAGAGAGCCTTGTCCTTCTCTACGGGGGGGGGTCTACTGCTAAGGTTTATTAGTACTTGCTATGAGTTTTGAGCAAGTGCCGGGATGAGAAGTGAATGGTTTGAGTGCTTAAGTTGAAAGTATGTCTAGTTCCAGGGGAAAAATTGAAGAGTAGACTTTGTGGAGCCAGGAATAGTTATACCCTAGCTAACTGGCATTACCTGGAGTGCAAAACCACTCTAATGTGGGTTTTATAGCAGGAAAATGAAAGATAGAAATTAGCCCAAAATGGCCAATAAACTACAAATTTCTGGGCTGAAACCACTCCTCAGGGATAGATAGGCTGCTCAAAGCTTCCTCTCTCACAGTGAATAGAGAAACTTCCTTCTATCCAAGTAATGTATGGGCAAACACAGAAACTTGTAACACAGCCCTGAATTCAGCACTAACCTGAAAACTGGACTATACTAGCTTAGAAAGGCAGGAAAACAAGTATATATTTTTTTCAGAAAATAAAGCAGATACAATCAAAAAAACACTTTAAATGCACAGAAATGGCTATCACACTCAAGTGTGTAGCCTACAACAGTTAAACAGGTAATTTAAACACAAAAACAACTTTGTTAAAGTGCAGGCAGTAAAATAAGTACAATATGTAGCTGAAACAAGCTTTTCAAATCACAGAAACTCTAGAAAATCGGTGTTTAAGATGGAATTAGCTAAAGACAGCAAGAAAATGTAGAAAAATGATACTTAATCACTCCAAAAAATTTGTCTCTCTGCTGCTGTTGAACTCTGCAGGGCACCAGGCAGGAGCTTGCTGAGCTGTATACTAGCATAAAAACCTCGCAAAGGTGGGTTTTATAGCAGGGAAATGAAAGAGATAGAAATTAGTCCAAAATGGCCAATAAACTACTAATTTCTGGGCTGAAACCACTCCTTCAGGGACAGATAGGCTGCTCAAAGCTCCCTCTCTCACAGTGAACAGAGAAACTTCCTTCTATCCAAGTAAGGTATGGGCAAACACAGAAACTTGTAACACAGCCCTGAATTCAGCACTAACCTGAAAACTGGACTATACTAGCTTAGAAAGGCGGGAAAACAAGTACATTTTTTTTTTTCAGAAAATAAAGCAGGTACAATTAAAAAACACTTTAAAGGGACACTATCTCATGACTAAAATTGCATTTCTGCCTCGGACCGAAGCTGAAAACATTGCCACCCACTTTGCTAATCACCTCCCTGTTTGTAAAGTCAGCAATGATGTCCTAGCAATCCCACCCATGGTATTCAGTTTTTTTAAAAGGTGCACAAACCTATATTCCAGTAATGTTTTACTTCCCTCTGGAATAAGACACTCAGTACTAGTGTTCCCTGCTTCACACAGTACTTGTTTCTGCCTTGTTTTTTAAACAAGGACAAAAATAATCATTTCTAGCAAAAAGAAAGTTCCTAGAATAAAAAAGCCAGGTGTTACCATGCATTTTCTGAAGAATATGCACTCTGAAATTCAAATGCTTGTCATTTAGCAAAAAAATTACTTATCGATGTCCCAGAAAAAAAAATCAGAAAACCATAAATTTTCTGAGGAACAAAGTCAAAATGTGAAACGAAAATCTGAACAGCTGAGAGGCATGACACTGTCAATTTGCATGAGCCGATCTCAGTGCTTACCCAGTGAGACTACTTGCTCCTGGTCTCCAGATATGTTTTTTTCCCATACATTTTATAAATGTCCCCCCTGCCTGTGTCAGTAGTGCAGCTAGGGTGTCTGGATAGGGAAAACGTGATCATGTTTTTACGATCTTTCATTAATGCAATATCGGCTTTTAAAAGCCGGTATTGCATTTGCGGTTAAACCTAAAAGTTGTTGCGCTTTATGTGTGGTCTAAACTGTTGCATCTGCTTGTTACATTCTAGCAAGCAGTTTGCTACAGTTGCAAGTAAAAAAAAAAAAGTGAACAGCTGAGGGGCATGACACTGTCAATTTGCACGAGCCAATCTCAGTGCTTACCCGGTGACACTACATGCTTCTGGTCTCCAGAAATGGTTTTTTTCCCATGCATTTTATAAATGAAATGAAAGATTGTAAAAACATTTTATAAATGTTCTCCCTGCCTGTGTCAGTAGTGCAGCTAGGGTGTGTGGACAGGGAAAATGCGATCATGTGATTACGATCTTTCATTAATGCAGTATCGGCTTTTAAAAGCCGATATTACATTTGCGGTTAAACCTGAAAGCTGTTCATAGGTTCATAGGTTCATACTAGGCTATCTGCCCTAGGGCATTTATAAGCCTAGCCAGAGTGTGTTTGGCTTTCGCCACCCATTTTAAATGAATTTTGCTATGCCCTTTTTCGAGGTTAGTATACTGTGCCTCTGTCTAACAGTGACATAGAAGTGATACCCAGGGTAAACCTACGATCTCCCATCCACTCAAGATTCCTCTTGAAGAGAGTCAATGAGGGACTTTGCCTAACCTGGACTGGGATTTTATTCCAGAGTGAAGGGAGCCTCTGGGTTATGAATCTGTCCCTCCAGCATGTCCTATTTATTTCAGTGCTGAGGTTCAAGTCTCTCGAGCATGTAGCTCAATGGGATTTGGATTTTCTGAGGTGCAGCATGTCCATTAATTCCGGGTTGGACATGGCTTTATATGTCAGGCACAGATCGCCTCTGAGCAGGCGGTATGCCACTGAGTAGAGCTGGAGTTTCTTTAACCGGGCAGCATATGGCATCTGTTTGAGCCCTTTGATCCTCTTGGTGAGGTACTTTTGTGGTCTTTCCAGTTGCTGCAGGTGTCTGGTAAGGTACATCCCAAAAGGGGCATTGTACTCAATTATGGGCCTGATGAGGGATGAGTAAAGAGGCACGATGACCTCCCCTGATCTAGATGTGAATCCCTTCATGATTAGGTGGGCTATATAAAATGTTTTTCTAACCACTTTGGCCACGTGGTTTTCAAATGAGAGATTGCTATCAACTTGGGTCCCCAGGTCCCTAATTACTCCTTCTGTACTTAATGGATTACCACCTATGTGGTAATTTGTGGACACTTTGTTTTTGCCAAAGGGGATGGCTATACACTTTTTGGCATTTAGCTTGAGGCCATGGCTGTGGCACCAGTTGTCTGTTTCTATGAGGCCCTTTTGTAGGATGCTTGTGTCGGCTGGAGAGTCGATTATGGTGCCTAGTTTGCAGTCATCTGCGAACTTGGTCAGCCACAGTCCTTCCGTGTTGGCCTGTACCTCCGAGAAATATATACCGAACAAGAGAGGTCCCAGGACTGAGCCTTGTGGGACGCCACTTGTAACTGGTTTGGAGTCTGACATGGCTCCAGTAATTCTAACCATGTGGGTTCTGTCCTTGAGCCAGTTTGCAACCCATCTGGTGACATAGGGGTTTATATTTAAGCTGGTGAGCTTATCTATAATGCCCGAGTGGGGTATTGTATCGAAGGCTTTTGTGAGGTCCAGGTAGGTTGTGTAGACCACCTTCCCCTCGTCAATGGCCTTGGTGACTGTTTCAAAGAAATCGACCAGATTTAAGAGGCAGGATCTGCCCTTAACAAAGCCGAACTTGGTAGGATCCAGTGTCTGTAGGTCCCCAATATCTTTATTTATGAGGTCCATGATGATCCTGTCCATAGCTTTGCAGACCAAGCTAGTCAGGCTTATGGGGCAATAGTTTCCAGGATCCATTGAGGCACCACCTTTGTGGAGAGGGACCACTGTTGCTGTACGCCACTCTTTGGGTACATATCCTGTAGTAAGGCTGAGATTGAACAGTAGTTTTATGTTTGGGTTTAGCTCTTCTTGGAGTTCATGTAGGACGCAGCACAGGACATCGTCTGGTCCCATTGATGCTGTGTTTTTTGCTTTGGAGAGGGCGGCTCTTACCTGAGCATCTGAGATGTCAGGGAGGCAGCACTCTGCTGGGATAGATATTTGCCCTTTTGGTGGGGGGGGGGGGGTTTGCGCTGAACCTGTCAGCTAGGATGTTGGCAATGTCTGTGGGTTCTGTGTATTTTTTGTCATTTTGGACTAATTCTGAGCATATCTGGGATTTCCCACCCAGGTTCCTAACATAACTAAAGAAAGCCTTGTGATTATCCTTAGTGTCCTGTGCAATTTTTTCTCTTGAAGCTGGCCTTAGACGATTTTATGAGTGCCCATAGTTTTTTGCTAATACTGATCAGAGATGCCTTCCCTTTTTGGGATTTTGCTCTATCATGTAGTAGCCTCCTCCTTCTATTGTATAGTTTGTTTATGGCTGGGGTCCACCAGACAGGACACCTGCCTTTGGAGGATTGGGTCTTGGTTTTATTTGGGATTGCATGATCCATGCATTCCTGAAGGTGTTCATAGAATGCTTTTATAAAGGATTCTGCGGTCTGGGCCGTATTTTCCACAGGCCCGGGGGCTTTGAAGGATTCCACCTTGGTTTTGAGGAGTGTGAAATTTGCTTTAGAGAAGTTTTTCACTGTGGTTTTCTGGGCAGGGGGTGGGGTCGGGATGTGAATATCCAGTGAGATTAGTTTATGGTCTGATCTTACCAGTGAGGGATACACTTCTGGTCTGGAGCATAGAGCCCCCATGTTGGTGATGATCAGGTCCAGTATGTTTTCCCCTCTTGTGGGAGTGGTAACAAGTTGTTCCATAGCATTTGAGTTTATAAATTCTAGGAACCTTTGGGCTAGGGTGTTGGAGCTAGAGTAATGCTCTCAGTCTATGTTTGGGTAGTTGAAGTCGCCCAATATAATGGTGTTTGGAGAAACCTTCATATTTTCCAGTGTTCTCAGGAAGGCCAAGTGGGGTTCCTGGGTTTGGGTGGGTGGTCTGTAGCAGGCTATAAACTGGAAGGCAGTTTTACCCACTGTTAGTTGCACATAGATAGTCTCTGATGCTTCGTGCTGTGCCACCAACCTGGAGGTGTGGGTATCTTTGACGGATATTGATACTCCCCCTCCTTTTGTGGTTCAGTCCAAGTTTTGGGGCCGAAAAGCATGGTATGAGGTATAACCTGGTAGTGCTGGGGTGCGCTCGGGAGCCTTGAACCAGGTTTCTGTTACTGCAAAGATATTGATGTTCTCCATGCTAAGGAGAGTTTCGAGTGTTTGTGCATCTTGAGGTTTAGACTTCTGGCATTGAGTAGCATTACTCTTAGTTTCTTATCCCTTGTGATACCTATGGAGGTGGGTTTGTCTTTTGAGCCTTGCCTAAAAAAGGCACTACGGGGATGGCAAGAGCCTTTGCCAATATCCAAAAGCCCAGGGGTGACAGGTGCAAGCCGTCCCTAGCGAAGCATCGTGGCTTGTCGAGCATATCATCCCAGGCTGACAGGCATTGGATCCCCTTTGAATGACACCAATACTTAAGCCAATTGTTGAAATTGATCGTCTTGTCTTCATATTGTGGCATCATTCTTGGTGAGGGTAAGATGCTACTCAAGGTCAGGGTCATACCGGCCTGGGCTACATGCTCAGAGAGCTCCTCTATGTTTCTTTTCATGTAGTCCAGGGAGGTACGTTTCAGAATTCACACCAGCATGGACAATGACTGAGTCATATTTGTACTTGCCTTGGAGTGACCTGAGTGCTTGTGTTATGTGGCGGATCCTAGCGCCGGACAGGCAGCTCACCGTGACCTTCTCCTTGTTCAGCCTGGTGAGCGGGACGTCAGTGTGCCTGACAATAGAGTCACCTATTACAAGTGTATCAGGTGTGTTGTTTAGCCTTAAGGGCTGTGACTGTTCAGCACACTGGCTTTGTGAGCTATGTGTTGCACGTGTTTTGTTTTGGGGTAGCGGTCGCTTGGGTGTCTGCTTTGGAGGTCTCTGCTGCTTAGGCAGATTTTTATTTAGAGTCTCCGAGTATGTTTTTCTGTGTTTATGTGTTTGGTTTGCTGTCGTGGTAGGTCTATGTGAGACTGTAATTGTAGTGAGTGTGGTTTCCTTCTCCTCCTGACTGGTTACGCTAGTACTGAGTTGAGAGAGCTTAGCCTCCAGTTTGGCTATATGGTTGCATCTCTTACATGTGTTGGAATTTGTTGGGAGGAGGAGAGGGTTGTCTGTGTACATGAGGCAGTTGTAACATTGCCTCATGATTCCCAGATTCACCAGCTGGACCAGAGAGGAGATTGACAACTGACCTTTGGACATGCTAGAATAGTATTGGGAATTCTTTTATAATTGAAAAAAAGGGCCAATGGGGAACAAGGTACTCAAGGGGAGTTTGTGAGGGTGTAGTGCTTTTAATTTTTTAGTGCTGACTTATATAATTACTTTAGTGAGCAAGTGCCAGGCTTTAGAGTAGGAATAGGGTGTTTATTATGAGAACTAGATCAGTTCTAAGGGAAAAAGTGAAGAGCAGACTTTGTGGAGCCGACAATGGTTTAAACCCAATTAAGCGGAGCTGGCTGCGCGCAAAATCACGCAAAACCGCGCTAAAGCGGGTTTTATACATGTTGCGCTTTATGTGTAGTCTAAACTGTTGCATCTACTTGTTACATTGTAGCAAGCAATTTGCTACAGTTACAAGTAAGAAAAAAGTGGTCTAAAGTGTAGCATCTGTTTGCTACAGTTACAAGTAAAAAAAAGTGGTCTAAAGTGTAGCATCTGTTTGCTACAGTTACAAGTAAAAAAAACTATCGATAGTAAACTGGGGATATTGGCTACCAGATGATAACAGGAATATGTTGCTTATTATCGAATAAAATGATAACACATCTCCAAAAAGGCTATAGATGTTTTTTCTTGTTTTCCTCTACTTAGAAGTCACGATAAAGTCATCAGCTGAGAATAGCATTGCTTATTGAAATGAATCCACCTTCACTTAAACTTCATCAAAACTCTCTGATCATTAAGAGATTTGAAGAGGAATTAATATGCATGATATTTATGGAAAAGGAGAGCTTATACCTATTTATTTATTTTTGCTCAGTGTAATAATGACTTTTCATATTATAACAATATCAGCAAAATATCAAGCACAATTATATTCAATATACAAAAATATTCACAAGAAATGTGCAGTAAGAATATTAACAAATGTGCTGTAATAATATTTAAAAATACAACAGGAAAATGGCAATGCTCCACTCTGAACTATTTTAATGCAAGAATTAGACTCTCTTACACAGACATAGTTCAAAGAAGGCTTAGAAAATCACAACCACTGTCAAAAACCTAAGGAAGGTACCTTGCTATAAAGACTCCCCCCCCCCCAAAAAAAAAAAGAGTAGAATAAATTCAGTAACTAACTATATAAACTGATTCTGCAGCACTGAGTACATATATATATATATATATATATATATATATATATATATATATATATATATATATATATATTATACACACACACACACACACACACATATATATATATATATATATATATATATATATATATATATATATATATTCTTATTTACTGAACACATTTCCTAATTTTACTTTTTTCTTCTTATGATTGAGCCAGACTAGGCTTCACAATTAAAAGATAAAATTGTAACATTTATTTATTTATTTGTTTGTTGCAGTTGTTTGCAAGGAAAGTCCGAATGAGTATAAAACCCCTTTTAAACAGGAGACCCGGGGAGGAAAGCTCCACACAAAATAACAGTGATTACATGTACTGACAATTACAAAGTACAGTAGATAATACAATGAAATAGAATGGGAAACAGTAGAAATAAAAATGAGTATAGCAATAGTATGCAAATATGAGTACAAAAGCAGTGCAGAATAATCTAAAATAATACAAAGAAGAAGACACAATCTGATATTATATACACACACGTTGCTCTTGTGTAATGTTTTGTAAGGGAGGGTGGCCTAATGGTTAAGGTATTTGCCTTGCAAGCACAAGGTGCAGGGTTTGAATCTCACAAGGGATAATTAGCTAGGCATAAAATGGCTCACAAGGACAGTTAGCTTAGTACAAACCTATGAACCTATAGGCCCTAGGGCCGATACCCTAGTACTTACCTATGAAAATATAATTTCTAAGGTGTGTAATCAGTTTCCTGACATTCACTTGTTTAAAAGGATCATGTCAGTCACCCTGCTAGACAGGGGTCCAGGGAAGTAAATAGTGTGGGAAGAAATAGCCAGGGAATTGTTATGGTTAGGCTTGTATAGGCCCTAGGGCTGATAGCCTAGTACCAACCTATGAACCTATGAATAGAACGTAGTGGATTAGTTGTGCATTTTATAATTAGAATAATTTAGGAGGTACCTGGAATAGAATAATATCAGAATAGTAGGCTAGCTGTGGTTAGGGATTACATGCCTCTCAACCTCTTAGCAGAAGACCTCTGGGCAAAGCCCAAAATAATGTGGGGCAAAGGCCCAGAAATAGGGTCAGATTTTAATTATTACTCTTATAAACTTAATACATTGAGAGAATAACGAGTTTTTCATTAGCATATTTTTTGAAAGGTATTAAGACTGAAACTCAAATGTTTGTCATTATTTAGTGATTTCAATCTTCAATGAAGTACCAAAGCACCACAGACTTGATGAGGAACAGACCTTGCATGTTGTGTTGTTGTCCTTCGACTTTTCCCGGTTAGGGGTCGCCACAGCGGAACTCCGGTCTGCTAATGATTGGCAGTAGATTTTCACGAACGCCAAGGTCCCAGCTCGACGTTCAACCTTCAGCGAAGGCACGCCCATTTACTCATGTCTTTTGAACGCCCACCCAACTGCAGGGAGGACATGCAGACTCCACAGAGAAGGCACTCCCCACACTCCAGCAGAGAATCGAACGGGAGAACCTCTTGCTGTGAGGCAACAATGCTACCGCTGCACCACCGCAGCTGTATCAGACCAAGCATATGAGGCAATAATCTGGACATCCTATGAAAATCTGGACAATTGAGAGGTATGAGGGATTATCAACAAAGCTCCTCATTAGCCCTCTTTAAGAGAAATCTTGACTATTGGATTGGTAATAGGAAATTCACCCTAGGAATCACTGCTGTGGCTCTGCTCAACAGGGGCACAGGAAAATTATTTTCTTGGGTAGTGAAAGCCATATATAAAACAAACAAGGTATGTAAGGAAATAAACAATAAAAATATATTTATTGGTGTTATTTGTGGAATTAAGAGCAAGACTTGCTAGCAGAGTCTATACCTGAGGCTAAGCTCTCATACTTCCAGACTTACCTTCTGGATTTTCTCACTTTGCTGATTGTCTTCATCCACACTCTGCTCTCTTGTCTCTACCCGCTCCGTTCGCCCTTCGGGCTCACTCCGCTCCCCTACCCTGCCCCCAATTCCCACCCGCCCCAGGGGTCCTACCTTTATTCCTCCACTTGACACACCCCCAACCAATCAAGTATAATCTCCTCCTTAGCATGCCTCACCCTTATCTCTTCTAACCACACCCATCTTACTCAAACCTATCCTCCTCACTACCTATTAAAGTCATTATACTACTTCACTTTCCTCTTCTTTCTATTTTTCTTTATCTCTGTTACTACATACAGAATGGGTACATTATCTTTCCCATTATACCTTCAGATAACTATCTATTTAACACTCTTAATACCTCTTGTAACTACTTATATCCTAACCTCATATGAATATCCTCTCCCCTCTACTCTTGTGTTTCCCTCTAAACATACCTCTTCACCTTCCTCACTGTGTACTCCTGCCACCTTAAATCTCACTACCACACCAAATTACCTATTTACCAAACACCACAAACTTGCTTACTTTAAGCTTAGCAAACAAAAAACTAGAAAATATATCAACATCTTACATAAACAATGCCAGCTTGAATATTTCTTATATTTCCAATCACTGCTGGATGGAGACATTCACCCCAACCCTGGCCCAATTACCACAAACATCAATAGTCACACAAAACAAGACAAAACCTCTCCTATATCATCACACACTTCTGCCAACTCTCTTACTATAG
Organism: Protopterus annectens; assembly: GCF_019279795.1. Lineage (NCBI taxonomy): Eukaryota > Metazoa > Chordata > Ceratodontiformes > Protopteridae > Protopterus > Protopterus annectens. The sequence continues at coordinate 857,603,208 of NC_056746.1, read as the reverse complement.
CTCATCTTAATATACGAAGCATTTGTAATAAAATCTCTCAACTTCATGCCCTTTTAGATGTTAATCATTTTGATATCCTATGCCTATCAGAAACATGGCTAAAACCTACCATTAAGGATAACGAAATTACCTCTCCTGGGTATAATATCCTCAGAGTAGACCGTAACACCAAAAAGGGAGGAGGTGTAGCAATTCTCTACAAAACACAACTTCAAATTAGTATAACAAATCTGAACCTTCCTCTAGGGCAGAATGCAGAAGTAATCACCTCAAAATTACAAATTAACCCTAATAAAGCTATCAACATAATTTGTGTATATCTCCCCCCAGGAAATAACACTGACACATTAGAATGTATCCTTAGCCACCTGTCTAACAACCTCCCCCAAGAAACACTAGTTCTAGGTGACTTTAACATTGATTGGAATTCTTGTAATAGCATAAATCCCACATCCCACATAAACCTATATTCTTTTACTCAACTCATTAACTGTCCAACCAGAACTGATAAATACAACAACCATGAATCCATCCTAGACTGGATTCTGATTAATACACCTCAACAAACCTACCAGTCTGGTACCCTTCCCGATGATCTAAGCGACCATTCTTTAATCTATGTCATTAGACACAAAACCAACTTAACTTTACCTACCACCTTTAGAACACTTCGAACAAAAAAACATTTTAACCCTGAACATTTTCAAGCTGATCTGAAACAAACAAATTGGTCCTCACTAAAATATCTCCCACTTAATGAAGCAGTAGAATACTTTAACTCTACGTTCTTATCAATTCTCGACCAACATGCCCCAACACGAACCATCAGAACTAAAACAAAAATAGCACCCTGGCTAACTAATAATACTAGGCATAAAATCATTCTTAGAAATAAATCTTGGTCTAAATGGCGAACCACTAAAAATCTAACTGACCGCCAAAATTTCAGAGAGCTTAGAAACAACACTAAAAGATCTATCCTAACAGACAAAAAGAACTACTACCTCCAGCTACAGCATACCACTAATAAAGAACCTAAAAAATTCTGGGCCAGTATTAACAATCTTCTATCTCCAGGTCACTCCATTTCACCTAATCCCCAGGACTCTAACCCAGATAACCCTAAACAAACAGCAAATGATTTCAACTTGTTCTTCACAAATACTATCAAAACACTTGCTAGTCATTTATCTCCTGATACGTCAAACCTACTTCCACCTATATCAAATCCACCTCCTACCCTCCACTTACAACCTGTCTCTACCTCCTTCATCACATCACTGCTCCAAAAACTAAAACCAACCACTCCCTCTGCAGACAAACTGCCTGCAGAATTCCTGCAGGTAGGTGCCAAAGCCTTAAGCTATCCTATTTCCATCCTAATTAACAGATCTATAAAGGAAGGAATCTTCCCCTCTCTCTGGAAGATATCTCATATCATCCCACTACATAAAGGAGGCAGCTCTAATGAGTTTTCCAATTTTCGACCAATAGCTCTACTCTCACCACTTGCAAAAATTATGGAAAAATGTATTCACAAACAAATACTAAATCACCTTCTTAACAACAACCTACTATCTAACTGTCAGCATGGTTTCAGACCCTCACACAGTACCACTACAGCTTTACTCTCCTTCACTGACTCCATTAACACTAACCGTAACAACAACTACTTATCATCCTCAGTCTTCATCGATCTATCCAAAGCGTTTGATATGGTGAATCACAAACTTTTACTACATATTCTCAAATATTTTGCTCTTGACCAGCTAGCCTTATCCTGGTTTGAATCTTACCTAGAAAATCGTCAGCAGGCAGTACTATGGAAAAACTCACTTTCAAATCTTCTACCTATCTCCATAGGCATACCCCAAGGCTCAATCCTAGGCCCTTTACTATTTTCAATTTTTATCAATGACCTTCAATCTGCTATTCCTCATGCTACCTGTATTCAATACGCAGATGATTCTACTATAATCTGTACTGCTAACTCTCTAACATAACTCCAGTCACTTACTCAAGAAGCTTTTAACACTGTAGAACAATGGTTCTCTGACCGCTGTCTACTCCTTAACCCCAAGAAAACCAAACTGTTATTTTTTTCACCTACTCGCAAATTGACTCCACCACACTTTACTCTTACATCCTCTGACAGAACACTCATTTCTCCTGACTTAACCACAAAACTATTAGGAATAACTATTGATAATAACCTCAACTTTGATTCTCACATCAACAACACCATAAAATTAGTAAATAAAAAAATAGGATCCCTTTACAGAATAAAACCTTTCCTAACACCTACAGCAAGACCTATCATTGCTAGGTCTCACCTAATTTCTACTCTTCTCTATGCTTGTCCCATTTACACTAATCTTTCCAAAAACAACATGAAGAAACTTGAAACATCCTATCATAACATAGCTCGATTTGCTGTAGGATCTCATTTTCAAACTCATCACTGCCAGAACCTAAAAGAATTAGGCTGGCTTGAACTTCCTAACCAACTTCTTCTTCAACAGATCTTAATAGCTTATAAGATTCTATATCAGCCAACCAATACACCAATACTCTCTAGCCTTATTTCCCCATACAATAACCTGAAACAACTTCGCTCTGCTAACAAACTCCTGATTAATATTAGTAAATCTCACAATCATGCAGGTGACTGTTTATTCTCCAACTCTGTTGGAAAAACATGGAATAATCTACCCTCTGATATCACTTCTTTAACCTCTTTCCAACTTTTTAAAAATCAACTAAAGATTCATCTCAATAAACACTGGCTTTGCTCCTGCACTAATCCAGACTAATGCTCACTCTGCTCCTGCACTAATCCAGACTAATGCTCACTCAAAAAAAAAAAAAAAAAAAATTCTAGTATCTGATTTTATCTTTTTAAATCATCTGTTTAAATTGCTTTGTTTCTCATGTAATATTTTTATGCCTTTTGTGAACGTGTACAACATATGGAGATTTTCTCCCTGGGCCTCTACTGAAAATGGACATATATCCAGTTGGACTAGCCCGGTCAACAAATGTAAAATAAAAATAAAAATAAAATAAAGACTTAAAGCCAGATGTCATGTACTGCCTCTATATTTAAACTGAACAAGAGTAAAGGACTGAAATCTGATAATAATATATAGTCATGTGTATGTAATTATTTTTTTATTTGTAAATGTAATTTGAGTGCAGTTACTGGTTCTTAAATTCTTAAGTTCCACACCAGAGATCAATTCCTTGTTGGTCAGATCCGACCACAAGCTAATCACCCTAGACATCCACATCCCACCCCACCCCCCATTAGGGAAACAACGGTAAAAAAATTCTCCAAAGCCAACTTCACGCTTCTTGAAACAGAAGTGGCAAACTTCACGACACCCATGCAGATGGACAATAGAGGTACTACTGCTGAATCCTACACAAATGCACTTTATAAGCACTTACATGAGTGCATGGATCGTGCTATCCCTAACAGAACCAAGACACTCTCCTCCAAAAAAAGGAAGCCATAAACAAACTTTACAACAGAAGAAAGAAACTGCTGCAAAAAAGAGTAAAATCCCATGATTGGAACTCCCTAGTCAGCCTCAGTAAGAAGCTGAGATCCCTCATAAAATCCTCCAAAGCTAGTGATGAAAACAAAATCTCCACCGATTCTAAAGACAACCACAAAGCATTCTATAGCTATGTCAAGAATGTCAATAGGAACACTCTGATCTGCTTTGAGTTACAGCACAATGGCGCTAAATATACAGAACCAACTGATATTGCCAACATCCTGGCAGATAGGTTCAGTGCTAACTTTACCCCTCTCTCACCCCTAAAGGGCCCATCTCTATAACGGAAGAATGCAAAGTTCCTGTAATCATGGCTGCACAGGTAAAAACCACAAAAATCTCCAAAGCCAAGAACACAGCATCCATGGGACCTGACAACATCCCAGACCGCGCTCTACACAAACTACAGAATGAACTGGCACCCCACTTAAGCACCATGTTCAATCATAGCCTCACCTCAGGCTTTGTGCCCACTGAATGGTGCACGGTGATGGTTATCCCACTCCACAAAGGGGAGCTACCACTGACCCCGTGAGCTAGCGCCCCATTAGCCTAACGAGCTTGGTCTGCAAAGCCATGGAATGTATCATCATGGAACTTATAAACAAAGACATTGATAATCTCCAAACTCTGGACCCCACCCAGTTCGGGTTTGTAAATGGAAAATCATGTCTCCTAAACCTAATGGACTTCTTTGAAGCAGTCACCAAAGCTGTAGATGTGGGTAAGGTGGTTCACACAGCCTATTTAGATCTCGCCAAGGCTTTTGACATCATCCCCCACTCTGGAATTATAGATAAACTCACTAAACTAGGTATAAATCCCTATGTCACAAGATGGGTTGCCATCTGGCTCACTGACAGAGCCCACACTGTGAAAGTAGCAGACTCGAAATCCGACTTCAGACCAGTGACAAGTGGAGTACCACAGCGTTCAGTCCTGGATCCTCTCCTGTTTGGAATCTACTTTTCTGAAGTACAGGCTAACACAGAAGGTCTTTGGCTAATGAAGTTCGCAGATGACTGCAAACTTGGAGCCATAATCAAAACTCCTAATGATGTGGACATCCTACAAAAGGGCCTCAGTGAAGCTGAATGCCAAAAAGTGCATTGTCATCCCCTTAGGTAAAAAGGGTCTATATTATATATTCGAACTCTTAACTGTTCGAATCGCTAAAGAACAAACTTTAGTGATTGAACAGTTAAATGTTCAAATATATTAAAAAATTAAAAAAAAGAAAAACTAATATTTCAAAAAAAAAAAAAAACAGAAAGTAAAGGTTTAAGCAGGGGGGCAAGCCCCCCTGCATCCCCCACACCCTCCACTACTTAAATATATCAACTCCAAGATTGAGCTACAGTGTAGGAAATGGCAAATTTTCCATTTCCGCACTGTAGCACACTGAAGTGCGATCCCGGAGTTGGACATTCTCCACTTAAAGAAATCCCAATCCTTCTGAGCTACATGCTCTAGGGACCTAAACCTTGTCACCACAATAAACTTGAACATGCTGGAGGGATAGATTCCTGTCCGAGAGACTTCCCATACTCTGGAACAAACTACCTATCTATATCAAACAAAGTTCCTCATTAAAAATCTTGATGATTGAATGGGAAATAGGAAATTCACCCTCACCTCTGGGGCTCTGCTCGACAGGGGCGCAGGAAAATATTTTTCTTGGGTGGCGAAAGCCAGGGTACCTTTATGGCTAGGCTTATATAGGCCCTAAGGCCAATAGCCTAGTACTTACCTATGATGTTTGGTATAGTTGAAAAACCTTTTTTAAGAACAGGAGGATTATTCCAAACAGAAAGTGAAAACTTTTGAGTTCAGTAAGTGTAGCTTGTGCAAAATGACCAAGCATATAAATAGGGCTCTTACAACTGTATACATAGGTTTATTATCACTTGCTGAAGATATCAATCACCACTGAAAATCGTTTCTTAAAATTTGTTGCATTACTGAAAAAGTTGAGTAAATATATAAAAATAGTCACACAATTCTCAGTTTGTGGTAAGCGAAGCCTGAGTCAATTAGTTTGCATGCTAATTGTTCTAAAATTGCTACAATCATCCTTGTATTTCTGTTAAGTGTGATCTTGGACATACCGGATTAAACAGTGGGTGCCAACAGAGGTGAAAATGCTCATATCCAACTTGATGAGGTAAGTGCATTGGTTTCTGGCTTGGTGTTCACTTTCGTTTCATTGAAGGAGATATTTAAATGCTGAGCTGTTAAAAATGTCTTATGCATTTCAATGCATGTATTTATCTGAATGTGTTAACCAGTGTAATCTATGCATGCATTAATTGCAAAGTAGTAAAGTTCAATATTGTCTAGGTGCATCATGTGGAGAGACAAGGCTTGGGTTAATTGTTTGGGGGTGGGTATACTGTTGTATGAAATGTGAGTATCACTTTCTACAGACTTCCACTCATTTGTGGAATTCACAGTAATAATGGAAGGTTGGACAAGAGGTTAGTGCAGCCTTTTTATTAAATTACTTTTTTTAAATAATTTTACTTTTTGTGGTTGGTGACAGTGGGATTATAAATGACTGTCATGATTTACTATAGGTGACCTGAATTTTGGAGTAAGTTTTACAGATAATGACGATATTCTGCTGTTTAAGCTCTGCTGTAGCATCTGTACAAGTCATCTGTAGAAGCAGGTAGTTTCGTAGGAGATGGCTGCTCGAAGAATTAATGGGACTTGCTGACATTACAGGTAAGTGAACATTTTTATATTTGGGAGATTCTGAATTTAACTGTGTGTTACTGATGGCACCTCTTATGTTTGTGTTCATTATTGTAGAATTTTAAGTAGACTGTAGGTATTTGATGTATTTCTTGTTTTCATGTCATATGGTTTATATATTGTAAAGTTTTGTATTATATGTTTAATTTTTTACAGGGTGCTAGTTTTCATGCTCTCTGAGTGTGCAGTAATTTCAATGTGTGTTTGTGTTAATGCAGGAGTGTCATTTACATTGCTAACGGGCTACTTTTTCATTGATTATGAACCTATGATTGCTTGGGAGTCTGATTTTCTGGGAGGTTTACCACATTCTTTTTGCTTTGCTCTGCAGGATTTTAACTCAGCTAAGAAGATGGGGTCATTGGTGAATGCTTTAGTGTGGCTTATTAGTTAGGTATTTTTTTTATACAATATGTATTGTGTTTTCCTTTTGTGAATAGTGACAATAAGTTCAGAATTAGTTTTGTTGAGGAGTTGTGAAACCAGAGTTGTCACTTCACCTCCTGTGCTGTACGTGGCATTGATTATGGCCATGTTTTTTGCTCAGATACTGGGATCAGTTTTCTTGCTGGCTCAATTGAAATAACAGTCCGCTGCACACAACAACATGGCTCCAGTGAGACATTCTAGTACATGCTTACAAGCCTACTAAAGGATGTTACAGGTTAGTACATGTTTTTATGTATGACATTATTTAAATTGTTTTTCATTACTAATGTCTTTCGGCTTTTCCTGGTTAGGGGTCACCACCGTGGAACTCTGGTCTGCTAATGATTTGCAGTGGATTTTTACAGTGCTGAGGTGCCAGCCCGATGCCTGACCTTCAAAGAAGGCATGCCTATTCACACTCGCACCTACCTGCATGTCTTTAACATCACTCGACCACGGGGAGGACATGCAGACTCCACACAGAAAGTGCTCCAGCCGAGAATCGAACAGGAGAACCTCTTGCTGTGAGGTGACAATGCTAACCGCTGCACCACCGCTGCCAGAGATTTAAGTTGTCTTTCATTATTTATGTCAAATCTTGAATTTGTTGTGTATGTTGTAGGGAGAAATAAGTATGAATGATTTATTCAGTGTATAGCTGTGCCATGTTTTATGCATAACTAGTAGGTTCAGAGGTGTTTACTAGACTGTCAAAATAGAACAAAAGTCACCTGTGCTGGGTAAAGTACCCTGGAACAACGAAGGCAGCAAACCGCAAATAACACAATAGCAAGAAAGTTCCAAGGTTACACCAAAGGCACAAACTCCAGATATCCTTAGCGAAAAACCTTTATTGTGGCAGACCTGCATAAAATCGTGAGCGCTTTCACGTCCAAGTGACGCTTCTTCAGACTTCAATATTCGATAAGTGATTTAAAGCACTTATATACAATTTCCAAATCTCAATTAGTTAAGCAATTAATCAATTAATATAATAAAAGCTTAAAGTGCTAGTGCTTAAGCAAATCAATTGTTCAATATATATTTTTTAAAAAACAGACACTCCAAAAATACACAAGAGGTATATACTATATTACATAAAACAATAAACCACATTAAAAACTCATTTAAAAACATATGAAATAACAACAATTAATGACAATTAATAATCTAATGTTTAAAAGCCTTGGCTGCCAGGAAAGGTCTAAGTGTGATTCTATCATTCAGACCATATATATGTGCCTGAAGTCTAAGAATCCACCTATTCTCTACCTCCTCTGTATGATTCTTTACATTCCCTAGTCTACTATCTACTTTAATTAATTCCAAGACCTTAAACTTAAAATGATGAGTGGACCCTTCATCCATCACATGTTTTGCTAAGACATTGGTGGGGTCTTCTCTATTTATAGCGTATATATGCTCTCTTATGCGCTCACGTAAATATAAACTCAATGACAATGAATTATCTGTCCTTAACAAAGGACTTAGCTTTATTCCATCGGGTTTTACTGATGTCACAGAGTTTATAGTGGACATTAAAATGTTCACTAGAAATATAGCGTTAAAAATGTTATATAATGATGACAATGCTAATTTGAACAACGTCAGTAATATCAATACCTTCAGGAAACCTTCTACGTTTACTCCTGTACAACATCCGTTACTGGAAGTATTTGAACGTGCTTGCGAATTTGATTTAATGGAGTTATATAGTAAGAACTTAGGGAAACCTGATTTTTTTAACACAACTACCAAAGAGAAGGCAGCTATTTTAAGCTTGCAATGTAATAGTAATATAGTCATTAGACAAGCTGACAAGGGGGGAGCAATAGTTGTAATGGACAAGGAAATGTATGATATGAAGGTCTCTCTCATGCTTGCAGAAATTGACACTTATATACCATTAAATGCAATTTTATTGAACAATTTGATTAAAAATGTGCATGCGCAGTTATATGATTTACTACTTACTAATGTCATTGATATGAACCTGTACAGATATTTTCTTGTTGAAAATCCACTAGTACCAATGTTCAGAGGCCTCCCAAAAATACATAAAGAATTGGATAATCCACCATTAAGACCCATTGTTTCCAGTAAAGGGTGGCTGACTGAGTCCCTTTCAATTTATTTAGATAAACAGTTCAAACCCATAGTGAATAGCACCAAACATATCTTAAGAGACACACAACAATTTATAGAAGATTTTGCTAGATGCAATGAACAACATCACATCACAAATGATGATCTTTTTGTCACCTTAGATGTAAAATCTCTATTTACTTCAATCCCAAACAGTACTGGGATTGAATTTTTGAGATTATTTCTCTTAAATCATGGTGTAAATAACAGCAAAATCATTATGTGGACGTCGTTACTAGAAATAGTGTTAGAAAATAATGTTATGGTATATAATAACAATTACTATTTACAACAAAAGGGTGTAGCAATGGGAACACCGTGTGCAAACTCATATGCCAACCTAGTGTTGGCATATTGGGAAGAAGCATATGTAGTGAATAATCTAGTCTTTAATGAACATTTAATACACTACTGTCGTTTTGTTGATGATGTCTTTTTATTATGGAGAGGAACAGTAAACAAGTTAAATGAATTTATACAATATATTAATGGGACTACCGATTTTTTAGAATTTGAGAGTACTTATTCCCATGAGAAGATACAGTTCCTTGATGTCTTGTTAACAAAAGGACCTAATGGTATAAATACGGGTATATATAGGAAGCCTTGTTGGAGGAATAATTTACTTCATCGAACTAGCATGCACCCTCGACATGTGCACCAAAATGTGGTAATGAATCAAACTTTAAGAGCCTCTAAGTTGACCACAGATGAAGTAGCATTCAATGAACAAAAGGTTACCATAGAGAATAACTTCACACATAGAGGATATAGTAAACAAGTAGTGCATAACACTATTACTATGGCAAGTGAACTAAGAAAAACTAGAGGTCGTCCATTTTATTATAACAAATCTAATACTATTAATATGAATAAAAAAGAGTCAAGCATTTCTAAAAATAGACTCATTATACCCTATACTAATAGGAATAGCCAAATAAAAAAGATTATAGAGAACAATTGGAAGATTCTTATAATGGATGAGAAAATTAGGACATTAGTTGAACAAAGACCTAACATAGCATATAAGAACTTGAAGTCTCTTAAAAGACTTCTCTGCTATGAAAGAACAAAAGTAGAACATCCAAAGTCACAAAGGGAAGGTACCTTCCCTTGTCGTACATGTAACCAGTGTAGGTTCATTAATACAGAAAACACATTCATTCATCCTATTACTAATAGAACTTATACCTTTAAAAGTTATACTGACTGTAGGTCCAAGAATTTAATTTATTTAGCCCAATGTCAGCTGTGCCTAAAATATTATGTAGGCAAAACTAACCGCACTTTACGTGAGCGCATAAGAGAGCATATATACACTATAAATAGAGAAGACCCCACCAATGCCTTAGCAAAACATGTGATGGATGAAGGGTCCACTCATCATTTTAAGTTTAAGGTCTTGGAATTAATTAAAGTAGATAGTAGACTAGGGAATGTAAAGAATCATACAGAGGAGGTAGAGAATAGGTGGATTCTTAGACTTCAGGCACATATATATGGTCTGAATGATAGAATCACACTTAGACCTTTCCTGGCAGCCAAGGCTTTTAAACATTAGATTATTAATTGTCATTAATTGTTGTTATTTCATATGTTTTTAAATGAGTTTTTAATGTGGTTTATTGTTTTATGTAATATAGTATATACCTCTTGTGTATTTTTGGAGTGTCTGTTTTTTAAAAAATATATATTGAACAATTGATTTGCTTAAGCACTAGCACTTTAAGCTTTTATTATATTAATTGATTAATTGCTTAACTAATTGAGATTTGGAAATTGTATATAAGTGCTTTAAATCACTTATCGAATATTGAAGTCTGAAGAAGCGTCACTTGGACGTGAAAGCGCTCACGATTTTATGCAGGTCTGCCACAATAAAGGTTTTTCGCTAAGGATATCTGGAGTTTGTGCCTTTGGTGTAACCTTGGAACTTTCTTGCTATTGTTTACTAGACTAATGACCACCACACCAGAGTCTTTACAAGTCCAAAATTAGGTATAACTTTTAAATATTACCCTAATTTGTGTTAGTAGGATAATAAATTGGTTTTGAACAACGTGGATTTTTTACAGACCAAGAAGTATGAAACTATAATGTCTGACATTACAGACTGACTGTAGTCTTCAGTGATTTCCCAGAAAATGAAAACATTCATATAATAATAATATGAGGCAAAATCAGGGATAGTTGAGCAGTATGGAGTAATTAATGACCAGTAATATTGTTTCGTATTTTTTCAGTCTGATGATTTCTGTTGTGGTGTGGGTGACCACTTATTTCCACAGATGTCCTTATCTGTGTGTAATTTTTTCTTTATTTTCATATGGGTTCTTGTTGCAATCACAAGATTTATAATATAATATAATATAATATTTGTTTGTTTCTTTCGGCTTTTCCCGGTTAGAGGTCGCCACAGCGGAACTCCCGTCCGCTAATGATTGGCAGTAGATTTTGACGTGCTGGCTTGCCGGGCCTAACGCACAACCTTCAACGAAGGAACGTCCATTCACACATATATAATATAATATAATATATTACTGGGGTGAAGGCAGAGTAAACATTGGTAAGGATGAGGTCAAGCATAATTTTTTTCTGACGTCTGACTACCGGGAGAGTCAAACTGGGTAGGTGTCCATTTTTATTGGAGACCCATGGAGAAAAGTTCAACAGTATTTCAAAAGCATTTTGAAAACAGTTTGTAATGCCTCAAAAATAAATCAAAGCATCTACAGTTTAATTATACCAAATTGGACATAATGAGATAAAATCAGTTAAAATAAAGACAGCTTATATAACAAAAATTTAATTATTAGAGAAGTTTTAGACAGTTTTTAGAAGGTAAAGGTAAACTGGTATAATACATACAGGAACTGCAATATGAAGTCAAGGAAATGATAAGTTATTACATAGCTAGATAAAGTTAGGAAGTGAGTCAAAAGGGGGATTAAGGAGGTTAAGGTATGTATAGGAACTTGTTCATATTTAGCAATATTGTTATCCTGAGATTGAGCAAAAACAGAGACACATTTTGGCTAAGAACTATTTCAGAATGGTTTTGAAGGATTGATCTGATGGATATAGGTAAGGAGTCCCAGGCCTTAGAAACATGGTATAAATATAGATCATCCCCTGCAGATTCGATAGGGATGTGAACAGAAAGGTTTCTCCTCACTGAGTCATACTGATGGAGTACGAACATAGTTGTATAGAATGGTATTTATTTAGTGTTAGACAAGCAGATGGTTGCTGGCTAATGTTGTAGGTGGGAAGAAGCTATGTGTATGTTAGTTAATGGGTTAGTTCTAACCAATTTAGACTTTCAGTACTATACAGTAGTGGGTTTTGAAAGGGGCATTTGCTGCAAATTTAGCCACTTTGTTATAGCATTGCTCAAAGTTTGCTTTTGGTGAAGCATTATATTAGATGAGTGCCTCAAACTTAGTTCTGCACATGTATGGGTGTGTCTGTTGTGATTGAAAGGGAAAATGGGGGTGGAAATGCACAATGACTGGCAGGCATGCTAATTTGCATGTCACGTCATGTTTTTTTTTTTACTGGAAACTGCTTAATATTCACACACGAACGAGCTCCAACCCCATCATGCAGCCATTAGTGATTAACAGGAAGTAATTATTACTGTCACTCCTTGTTTTTGCAGGGGGGGCAAGCACCGCTGCACTCCCTTGTGGGGGTGCTGCACCCACCACCCCATCCTGCTTCTTTACACAGGTGGATGCTTGAAAGACAGATGACAAGTTAAGCTGTAAACTAGTGCTGTGCAACGGTGCTGTTACCATTTCTTATAAAACATTCAGCCGGTAAAATGTAACATTCAGTATACTGTAACCCTCAATACAGTTTACAGAAACTGTCTTGTGGTGTAACCTCTGCCTGATTGCATGAATGAAAAGTGATATCTGTGTTAAAGTAAAAAAAAACAACAAAACATAGAAACAAAAACCCACTCCTGTGCTCTTGTTGTGCCCATAGAACACATTCATCAATATTCATGTCTGCACTTTGGCCCACAAATGAATATTCAGCCAATTTCAAGAATTGTCTGCCTGGAGGCGTGTTTAGGGTGGGATATGCTACTGTGCATCCTGCAAGGTACTTCTCTAATATTTTACATTTGGTGCTGCCTGAAAGTTAGTAAGAATAGGTGCTCCATAAACTAGTGAGGACAGGTGCTAAGTTGCGGTGAGTGTAGCTTTAGTTGTATTGGTGAGAATGTTTCTGGATCTCTAAAGCATTCCAAGTTTTTGGTGAGTTTTCCTATGCATTTTTGTATGCACATTTCAAATGTAAGATTATAGGTTCATACGTAAGGTAAGTACTAGGATAGCTGCTCTTGCTGGCCACTTTATCTAGCTAATTTCCCTTTTTGTATTCCCAGTAGGTTATAGATTGGTCTTACCTGTCCCAAGGTTGATAATTAAATATTACCCTAATGAGAATAACTGGGATCATACCAAAGATAATTTGAGTGGACTCATGCATGGGATAAAGCATTTAGAATCTGCATCTGTCCATTTGTAGTGCATGGGGAAGTTCTGGAGTAAATGTTCTGTTTCCCATCCATATACCTTGGTAGCACTTGAAAATGGACAAGGAGGAACTTTGTTTTATGTGGATGGGGAGTCTGTTCCACATCAGTGGTATCCTCTGTGAAATATACCTGTCTCTCCAAACTGTTTTATTAATGTTGCAGAAGAGGTTTAAATGCCTAGGTAAAGCATTTCTGATGACATCTGACTTACTGATGTGCAGTAGATCCATTAGTAATAGGTCAGAGGATGCCTTATATGCCAGACACAAGTCACATCTTTGGAGTCTGTAGGATACTGACTATACTGACGGGTTTCAGTTGGTCCATATAGGACCTGTTGTTTAGGCCTTGTATCCTTTCAGTAAGGTATCTTTGTGTGAGCTTCAGTTGTTGCATGTGTCTGAACACATACATGCCAAAGGGGACATTATGTACAATCATTGGCCTAGTCAAGGCTGAGTAAAGGGGGTCAAAGACGTCCTTAGATCTAGACACAATCCCTTTGTTTATAGTCTGTGCAATATAGAAGGACTTTCTTACAACAATAGACACTTGTTGGTCAAAATTTAAATGACTGTCCACATAGGTTCCCGAATTCTGAACAACTGGGTCAAGTCTTAGGCGCATATTATCAATGTGGTAGTTCCTAGGGGTGCATGACTTCCCAAAAGATACAATAATGGATTTTTGGGTATTTAGTTTTAGACCATGATTTTGACACCAGTTATTTATTTGAGACAAGCCTCCCTGCAGGATGGCCAAGTCATTTGAGGATTCAATGACTGTTCCTGGCTTGCAGTCATCGGCAAACTTAGTAATCATCATCCACTTTTATCATTACTATTAGTACTATTATCATTACTATTAATACTATTATCATTATTATTATTATTATCATTATTATTATTATTATTATTACTTAAAATCATTCACTATCCTCCCTCATTATTTGCTATTAGAATTGATTTCAGATGGGGTATTATTAAGTGAGAGGATTTTAAATGTTGTTTTTCATGAGAGAGCTCTGGGGAAAACAGTAGTATTTGGTGGGGGGGTGCATGGGCTGTGAGTTACAAAGCCATGTTTCAGTGTCTGTTACAGCTTCCTGAGTACTTTTTTAGAGGTCTGCGAAGTTATCTGGTATGTGTGTGAAGTCATCAGTGTATTGTAGTAGCGAAGCTTGTTATGTGGATCAGTGGGGGGTGCTAGTGTGTTAAAGAGAAGGAGACCAAGGATAGAGCCTTGTGGTACACTCTTGGTGACTGGGAGGTATGGAGAGAGGGTGGAGTGCCATTTTACTAACTGATATCTATTGGAGAGAAAGCTCTTGAACCATAGAAGGATACTCTATGATAGATCTAATGTGGACATTTGAAGCAGAAGTTTGCTGTGGCAAATTGTGTTGAAGGCTTTAGACCAGTATAGAAATAAGGGGGAGACTAGTTTGTCATTATCTCTTTCTTTATTAACAGTACCTATGAGGGTTAGAGGTGCAGTGTTAGTTATATGGGAGGTATGGAAGCCATGTTTTGCCAGTATTTCAGAGATGGTGGGTTTAGCATGATGATTAATTTTTATGACCTCATAAACACAGAGTGCACAGTTTGATTCTGACTTCAGGGCAATTAGCTTGCTATTCGCACATTGAACCTAAGGTCACTTTAGGTCTAAGGTTAGTGATGTCTGTTGAATTTTCTAGTTGGTATAGATAGAAGATATATGATTGCTTTCAAAGAAAGGGAATATGAAATTCCTAGACTGACCTATTTATAAGGATTGAGACAAGACGGGCAATGCTATTGGGTGCTATTTTAAGGTACTCACTTAGAAAGTCATCAGCTGAAGCTGAGCATGCTTTGAGTTGTTTTATATCAAATAAGAGCACTGCTATGAATATGAAAGAAGACGTAATGATATATGGCTATTGGGCAGGTTGGGATTAGATGTGTGAATCCTTGGTTAAGAATACTATGCTGTCTGTGAAATAAGAGATTAATTCTGTTGCAGGTTTGATTGATGAGATTTTGGGAGAGGGATTAGAGTTGAATTTTTGACCATGTTGCAAGAGTTCTTTAACAGATGGCTAGAATCTTTTTGGGGATGTGTTACCTATTGCTCAGTGTAGTTCTAGTGTAGAGTTTTGCCTTCATTTATTTGCTTTTTACTACATGTGTGGAGCATTTGGAAGTTTGAGATATTGTGATGTTTTGTATTTCTAACTTTCATTCCACTCTTTTACCTTCCTGTATTAGCATTCTACTTTTTTTTGGATAGCCAGATTGCATTATTTGTTTTTACTGTCTTCCTTCCGGGAGTTGTAAGGCTATTTAGAAAGTTACATTGAATTCATTTAAATTATCTTGTAAGGGTAGGATTTTTTGGATATTCCAGTTAAAAGATAATGGGGTAGTAATGCATATGTCTGGGTTAAACTTGTACAGGTTGCACAATGTTTTATAAACATGCCATTTAAGTGGATGTGTTAGATATTTCTCAAAATCTTTTGGGTTTCTAATACTGTTATGGAAATGGACCCCATGACTAAGTCAGGGTTTGGTTAAAGTTCATGAAATTAGTATTGCTTCAGTCTTTGTTATCCAAAAGTGTTCTTCGTAGCACCCACAACAGGTCCAGAATTGATTCCAGCAATTCATACAGAGTTGCATTTATGGGTAGCATATCTAAAAATGACTGCAGTTTTTTTTTTTTGCTTTTTTTATGCGCCCCATTGCTGCTGCTCCTGCTATTGGAACTGTCTGGGCAATTTTCCTCCACATCGCTCTCATTTCTGACTCCAAATTTTGATTTTTATTGCTTTATGTAAGACACTGTAGTGGCAATGTGTAGCAATTTCAATGATCAATGCTACTTTTGTGTATTTTTCATGAACTTCTATATCTGGTGTTCTCGCACCTACTTTTTTGGACTGTTGGCAATAAGTGAGCCACTCTGATGTACACTCCATCATTCTCTGTAATACTTTGTGGTTCATGTTTACAATGCATCTTCGCTACTTTTGTACTGTATTGTTTGAACAATCCTCAGTGGAACAATCATGCCATGCTATTGTCTATTGGTGTACATGCCCTCTGCCATAAGTGTATCACACCCAGCAATAAGGTATGAGACTCATTGCAATTCTTTTTTTACAGAGCCTACATTTGTCTGCCTCTCCCACACGTTCATGGACTTTGTAAACTAATGTGTATGTAGTCCACTATCCTGGGCTGCTATTACTGACCTTTCATCCTTTGTTTCAAATTGTGTCCCCTTATCCATTCCTGTGTCAAATCCTTATCAACATGATGTTGTTCCATGAGATCTCTATACTTACTATATTTACAGCTTTTCCAAATTTTTTTCTTCTAAACTGATCCTTCCTACATTCCTGATTTTTGCTTTTTTTGCACATTCACGGTTACTTTATGATTTTTGTCAACTTCTGGTTTGATATCTATTCCTGCTTGCCAATTGAATAAGTCCGCTAAATTGAGCAGAGGGGTGATCTTAGACTTCGTCTCCTCATGCTTTACAACTTTCAAGACTGTTTGGATCTGATGAGGTCAGCAGATGTGTATGCAGTCCCACAGCTGCAGATCTATACATGTTAGCAGTTTCAAGGAGGCCTATACCTCCGGGCCAATAACCTAGTATCATCCTATGAACCTATAATCTTCTGGTTTGGTTTATTGAAAGTTCAGTTTTGTCGTCTGCAGAATCCACAATTCAGGTAAGTGTAAATTCAGTCTACCGAATTAGACCCAGATATATATAGATATGCATATAGTTCCTCTGCCTTTGACAGAACTTACATTTGTTCAACAGACATAGAGATGGGAATTAATGTTGATGTTACGGGTGGCTGTATGGTGGATATGTTGTTGCTATGGAATGTTGATACAGGTAAGTGGAGTTTGGGGGAGTGTGTGTGTGTGTGTGTGTGTGTGTGTGTGTGTGTGTGTGTGTGTGTGTGAGAGTTAGAGTTAAGGTGCGTGTGTGTGCCTTCTGTGGAAGGTTGGGCGCCGGGCTGGCAACTCGACACTGTAAAACTCCACTGCCAATCATGAGCGGACATGTGATCCGCTGTGGCGACCCCTAACCCGGAAAAGCCGAAAGAAGAAGAAGTTGGGGATGAGCGAAGGATGAGTGTTGTGTCTTTGTGTGCAAGTTTGTGCATTTTAAGGTAAGGGTTAGGTTAGAGGATAGCTGTAGTGTTGTTTGTGTGCATTTATAAATGTTTGAATGTCTGAATCTCTCTTGTGTAGTGCCACTTAAGGTACAGGGTTGGGGGACAGGGCAGCAGTAGGTTAGACATCCATCCTTTAGTAATGGGTGTTAACCCTAATGCTGCTCCTTTCCTCAAGCCTAACTATGCAAATTGACATAATTAAAACATTCCTGTAACACTACTACTATTCAGACAAATGTGATGCTAGCCTTAGTGGGGTTAGTTTTAATACTGTGACAAGAAATAGTTTTCCTCTCTCGATATTATTGTTTTCATTTTTTTTTTCACTGTTGTGTTTGATTAAACTTATTTTGTCAGTGTTTTACATTCAACGTTAGGGTGGTCGTACACAAAAGATCCACGTGTCTACATATATATATATATATATATATATATATATACTGTAGTTGTATGTATGTGTGTGTGTGTATATGTGTGCGTGATATATGTATATATACAGCATATATATATATATATATATATATATATATATACACACACACACACACACACACACACACACACACACACACACACACACACACACACACACACACACACACACACACACACACACACACACATATATATATATATATATATATATATATATATATATATATATATATATATTGATAGATTGATATATCAAAGCCCTTGGAAAGGTCTAGGAAGAGACAAGAAATGAGTTTATTATTATCTTGGGCCTCAGAAGTCGCATGTGTGAAAGATAAGAGGGCAGTAGTTGTGCTGTGGTTAGGACTGATACCGTGCTGAGTGGGAGTGAGAAGGTTATGCTGGAGGAGGTAGCTAAGAAGCTGTGAGTGAATGCATTTTTCAATAATCTTAGAGAGGGGGGCTAGGATGGTGATGGGTCAGTAGTTAGATGGGTCTGTTGAGTTTCCTCCTTTATGTAGGGGAATAGTGAAGAAAGATTTCCATAGGGTGGGGACGGTGGATTGGTGAATTGATCTATAGATTAGAATAGATACAGGGTAGGCAATGCATTCAGCAGCAAGTCTAAGGAAGATAGGATGTAGATTAGCAGTGGAGGGAGAGCAAGGTTTGAACTTTAGAAGAAGAGATCTGATGTAGGAAGTAGGAACAGGGTGAAAGGAGAATAGATGTTTGTCTGGAGGGTTGGGAGGGGTAGGCAAAGAAGTTGTACTAAAGCTGGAAGGCATGAGTGCTTGGATGGTGTCAACAAAGTATTAAGGAGAGTAGTGGTTTCCTGAGGTGATGTGTTTGGGTAAGGTCTGGGGCTAGAGGGGCAGCCTGGAGAAAGAATTCTGTTAAGAGTAGACCAAAGCTTCTGAGGGTTCCATATTAGGTACTCTTACTGGTGCTATTAACTCAAAATTATTTTTAAATTTAGTAGGGATGGAACAAAAGATTGGGAACAAATTAGATGTGATCCTCCAAATTCAAGAGAGCTTAGAGGTGCTTGTGTGCATGTGTAGTGGACATTTATGGTTTAGGCCAGAAAACTGTTTTTTTTTTTTTTATTTTGTTACATTAAATAAGTACGTATATGCATACATACATACATACATACATACATACATACACATTGAAGTAATACGTATATGCATACATACATACATACATACATACATACATACATACATACACATTGAAGTAATACGTATATGCATACATACATACATACATACATACATACATACATACACATGGAAATAAATGAAATATTTAGTAGTGAGGCTTCAATAACGAGATAGAGAAGGGTTACGAATGGTATTCCTTATCTTGACACAAACCCAGCTGTGTATCCCCCCTCCCCCAACTGGCTGTGCTTTTTGTGTTGTAACTAGTGGTGATGGTAGATAAAGGCTAAAATGATGGGCTAATAGCTTGTGCTTGTGTTGTACAGGGACCAATTTGCACACATTTAAAGATCATCACTTGTGATTGCCCTTTTGTCACATTTAATGAGATTGATTGCTAAAGGCTCAGGCCTATACTTAAGATAAATTTGGGTATGAATATGTGATTAAGTGATTTAGACCTAAACTGGCTGAAAATTTATTATGAACTACAGCTGACCAAAGTAATACATTTTTATTATTTATTTATTTTTATTTTATGTTAATCAGGCAGTACATAATATACCCAGACTCCTATTAGTAGTTTAAGTAATACATTATTATTATTATTATTATTGTATGTTAATCAGGCAGTACATAACATACACAGACTCCTATTAGTAGTTTAAGTAATACATTATTATTATTATTATTATTATTATTATTATTATTATTATTATTATTATTATTATTGTATGTTAATCAGGCAGTACATAACATACACAGACTCCTATTAGTAGTTTAAGTAATACATTATTATTATTATTATTTTTGTATGTTAATCAGGAAGTACATAACATGCACAGACTCCTATTAGTAGTTTAAGTACTACATTATTATTATTATTATTATTATTGTATGTTAATCAGGCAGTACATAACATACACAGACTCCTATTAGTAGTTTAAGTACTACATTATTATTATTATTATTATTATTGTATGTTAATCAGGCAGTACATAACATACACAGACTCCTATTAGTAGTTTAAGTACTACATTATTATTATTATTATTTTTGTATGTTAATCAGGCAGTACATAACATACCCAGACTCCTATTAGTAGTTTAAGTAATACATTATTATTATTATTATTATTATTATTATTATTATTATTGTATGCTAATCAGGCAGTACATAACATACACAGACTCCTATTAGTAGTTTAAGTAATACATTATTATTATTATTATTATTATTATTATTATTATTATTATTGTATGTTAATCAGGCAGTACATAACATACACAGACTCCTATTAGTAGTTTAAGTAATACATTATTATTATTATTATTATTATTATTATTATTATTATTATTATTGTATGTTAATCAGGCAGTACATAACATACACAGACTCCTATTAGTAGTTTAAGTAATACATTATTATTATTATTATTATTATTATTATTATTATTATTATTGTATGTTAATCAGGCAGTACATAACATACACAGACTCCTATTAGTAGTTTAAGTAATACATTATTATTATTATTATTATTATTATTATTATTATTATTATTATTATATGTTAATCAGGCAGTACATAACATACACAGACTCCTATTAGTAGTTTAAGTAATACATTATTATTATTATTATTATTATTATTATTATTATTATTATTGTATGTTAATCAGGCAGTACATAACATACACAGACTCCTATTAGTAGTTTAAGTACTACATTATTATTATTATTGTATGTTAATCAGGCAGTACATAACATACACAGACTCCTATTAGTAGTTTAAGTACTACATTATTATTATTATTATTATTATTATTGTATGTTAATCAGGCAGTACATAACATACACAGACTCCTATTAGTAGTTTAAGTAATACATTATTATTATTATTATTATTATTATTATTATTGTATGTTAATCAGGCAGTACATAACATACACAGACTCCTATTAGTAGTTTAAGTACTACATTATTATTATTATTATTATTATTGTATGTTAATCAGGCAGTACATAACATACACAGACTCCTATTAGTAGTTTAAGTACTACATTATTATTATTATTATTATTATTATTGTATGTTAATCAGGCAGTACATAACATACACAGACTCCTATTAGTAGTTTAAGTACTACATTATTATTATTATTATTATTGTATGTTAATCAGGCAGTACATAACATACACAGACTCCTATTAGTAGTTTAAGTAATACATTATTATTATTATTATTTTTGTATGTTAATCAGGCAGTACATAACATACACAGACTCCTATTAGTAGTTTTCCTTGCTGTGAGATTTAACAAGGTCAGAAAAATGAAACTTTGATTAAGGTGCATCTTTTCTTAAGAGAAGCTCATTGCTAATTGGTTTTCTAACTTTTCCTACTTTCCGCTATAACAGGTTATGGTTATAATTTGTACTTCTGGTTGGCAGCATGTTTTTATTTTACAACTTTTTGAGGAAAACAATTTCATGTATTTTCAACCCACTGTAGAAAACCCTGATAGGATTATAAGAACTTACTTAGGTTATGGCCAAAGAACCTTTTTAAGCCTAGCCAGTCATGCCTCCATTTTTATAATTATCATTGCCCGCGGACTAGAATGAATTTGATATATAGGATAATTGGAGGTTACTAGGCTATTGACCCAAAGGTAATTTCAAGCCATGTGTGTGTGTGTATATATATATATATATATATATATATATATATATATATATATATATATATATATATATATATATATATATACATATTACATGGTTTTATATTTTATATATTTTATATGTAAATTCTAATTGATTAATTGTTATTTAATTATACACTGGATTTTGTATAAAAAGGAGTGGTTCATTTTGTCTTCTTGTCTGATGAAGGCTGGTGTTACAGCCGAAAACGCTTACCTGGATTTTCAATAAACCTGAATTGTGTTTTAGATCTGCTGGCTTTCTGTTTATTAATTTCAAGCCTAGCCATTTCATCCCAATGTAGTAACAGAGATACTCTAGTCAATACCCAGGGATTGTATTTAGTAAAGACTGCCCATGTCCAGGAGGGTTGTGGGCACTATCCCCAGTAAGAATTTACGGTGCCCTGTCCACTCATCCAGGTTCCTTTTGAACAGTATTATAGAGGTGTCATAGAAGTGCTCTGGCTCACATGAATTGGCATTCTATTCCAAAGATGCGGCAGTTGCTGGGAGATGAATCTGTCCCTCCAGCACACCCTATTAGGCCATATTTATGTCCCTGGAAGAGGTAGCTCTGTTCCCATTTGATTTACGGATGTGCAGCAAGTACATTAGGTTTCGGTCGGAGGTTTCTCTGTATGCCAAGTATAAGTCTCCCCTAAGAAAGATATACAATACATAGTACATTGACAGGGACTTTAGTCGGTGTGTGTAAGGCAGATGCTGGAATCCCTTGATCTTCTTTGTTAGAAGCCTCTGAGGTCTCTCCAATTGCTGCTATAGTTGTAACAGAATAATCTAAACTGGATACTCCTATTTTTCACCAAATGAGTTACAAAATTACTTATTCAAAGCAAATATGGCTAAATAAGAAGTATACCAACTACTAGTGCCTAGGCTTTTCAGAAATCTAGTGATAAAATAAGCACATAATCATGCACTAGTGTAACGTATAAGAGGAGATAAATTTAGTGTGCCACTACGTGCACTTATGTGATTGAGAGTCCCAATTGTCTTCTGTAGTGGTAGCATTATGGGAACAGCTTTTTTTTGGTTTGAGATGCAGGTTGCAGTTAGGGGCAGGGTTATCATCTGACCATAGATGTAAATCCACTCCAACAAATAAATGCACATGGTGGAGGTATAGATTTATAACATAGTGCTTACCCACCTCTCTAGAACAAACTAACTCTCCAAGTTAAACAGTGTGACACACTGTCTGCCTTTAAAAAGGATAACTGATTGGGTATTCATAAATGAATCCCGAGTATGAATGCCCAGGCTCTTCTTGAAAAGGGGGGAAAGGCTTAAGGCTGGGTACTGGTGAAGTAGAAATGTCTTTGCAGCTCAATTAATTTGCAATTCTTATGAGCTTATGGCATATGACCAAGCCTCATCCTTGTGTGGAAGCAGAGTTAGCGGGCATAACATGCTTAGGCTGGCATTCATGGTAACTCTTGGGTAACCTGCATGGGTTGCAGTAAGTGGGAGTGTAGAAGGATTATGTGCTGTCTTGTCTGCAGTGAAGGCTGAGATTGTTTGTAGTGTGTCAAGAAGACTTGGACAAAAGGTATATACATAATATCTTTACCGACAGTATGTGCACTGGTGAGTACATTTCTAGATCATAACCTGTTTACATGACTACAACAAAAAAGTAAATCAGCCAAAATACATTAATGTACTTTTTGCTTTTGTGTTTCAGGCCATATTGAGATGCCAGTTTCTGTAAGCTTAACCCATCTCATACATTTAGAGGTTTTGCTTCTTGCGGTGGAAGCACATTATTGAAATAAATGTATTTCCTCTCATGCCAACCTCTGCTTCTCAACTCTCCTCTTGGGCAGCTAATATTTATGGTTCCCCAAATTGTGACTGAAATTTAATTTTCACATCTGTTCCTAGTGTGTTACACTCCTATAAATAAGGCACTTACTTTAAATAGAAGTGAAATGCAATAAAAATTATAGTTGAAAAAAAATAGGGCACTTACAACTGTATATGTAGCTTTATTAGCATTTTCTGCAAATGTCTATCTCCACTGAAAATGCAGTTTCTTATAATTTGTCAGATTAACTAAAACTATGACTAAATATATAAAAAATTGTTACATACTTCTCAGTTTGTGGTAAGAGAAGCCTGAGTCACTTGGTTTGTATGTTAAATTGATACATTCATCCTTGGATTTCTGTTAATTGTTTTTGATCTTGGACATACTGGATTAAACAATGGGTGCCAGCAGAGGTGAAAATGATCATATCCTATGTGATGAGGTGCTAAGTGCATTGGTTTCTAGCTTGTTACTGACTTTCATTTCATTGAATGAGGTTTAAATGCTGACCTGTTTAAAATGTCTTATGCATTCCAATGTATGCATTTATCTGAATATGTTACCAAGTGTAATCTATTCATGCATTAATTACAAAGTAGTAAAGTTAGATATTGTCTAGGTGCATCATATGGACAGACAAGGGTTGGCTTAATTGTTTAGGGGTGGGTATACTGTTTTATGAAATAATATGTCACTTTCTACAGAATTCCACTCAGTTGTGGAACTCACAGTCATAAGGGAAGGTTGGACTAGAGGTTAGTGCAGCCTTTTTTTAATTACTACCTTTTTTTAAGAATTTCACTTTTTGTGGTTGGTGACAGTGGGATTATAAATGACTGTTATGATTTGCTATAGGTAACAAATTTTAGAGTAAGTTTTATAGATAATGGGTATATTTTGATGTTTAAGCTGTTCTGTAGAGTCTTTGCAAGCCATCTGGAGAAGCAGTCATCTTTGTAGGAGATGGCTGCTGGAAGAATTAATGGGACTTGGGTAATCTCCAAGTGTAGTACCTCACACTCAGTTCTGCGCAGTTTTGGGCGTGGCGTGGGCGTGACGTACATGATTGGCAGGGGGAAAGTAGAGTGAGTGACAGTCACTGCAGGTTACCGTTTCAATATCACACTTATGCTTCGGAATGTGCGTGTTAATTCACACGGTCCTGTTCTGGCAACTTTTCACCTTAGCAGGACTAAGAAGAGTCGAGGCATTTGTCCCTATCTGTAACAATCCAGAACTATGCCGTTCTGCAGCACTGTTTCCACGATGTGTAATCCAAATAAAAAAGATCTTGAAATGTTTCCCTTATCAGATCCATCATTGACTACATCGGCCCATTTACTAGATACAGATCCAACCATGTCGCTCGACAGTAAAATCCCGTAAATTTCTAAATAAAATGAAGCGTCTTAAATCCTGACAGTAAAACCCCGTAAATTTCTAAATAAAATTAAGTGTCTTAAATCCTATAGCTAGCCTGGAAGGCTAATATGACTCACTTTGTACTCAATAGCCTGTCCTCTGCTCTGACTCAGTAATTTGCCAGAATAGCACAATTTTTATAAGGAGCAGACCAAAAAAAGTATGAGGCAAAATCTGGACAGTCTGGTATGATTCATGCATTCAGCTATTTTTACATTTCCTGCACAAGTGTCTTCCATTGTCAACCTCTTATAGTAAAAAATCTGTACCCCATGACCCCAGAATAGGGACAGGGGAAAGCTAAAAGTAACGGTATGGCAGGAGCAAAATAAATATTCATAATGGCTGGGCTGGAAGGCATGTTAGTGATGATTTGCTACTGCGCATCCTGCGAGGTACTACACTTGGAGATTACCGGGACTTGTTTAGACTACACACTTGGACATTACAGGTATGTGAACAGTTTTATGGTTGGGAGATTCTGATTTAAACTGTATTATTGATAGCATCTCTTGTGTTTGGTTTCATTACTGGAAAAATGTAAGTAGGCAATATGTATTTTATGTACTTCTTATTTCCATATCACATGTTTTTTATAGTGTAAAGCTTTACATTATGAAGCAATTTTTACAAGTTATGGTTTTTATAATACTTTGAGTGTGCAGTAATTGCAGTTTGTGTTAAAGGAGGAGTATTATTTACATTGCTAACTGGCTGTTTTCACTGATGATTGGCAGGGCCTTGTTTTCTCTGAGGCTTTCATTTTCAGCTTAGCTCTGCACAGTTTTAACAGCTCAGATGTGGTCATTGTTGAAGGTTGTAGCTTGTGGATTGACAGTGTTTTGCCACTATTTATTGTGTTTTTCCTTTGTGGGTAGTGACAATAAGTTTAAATTAGTTTGGTTGAGGGGCTGTGAAACTAGTATTGTCACTTCACCTCCTGGTGCTGTATGTGACAGTGCTTATGGCCATGTTGTTGCTCAGATACTGGAGTGAGTTTTTCCAGCTGGCTCAGTTGGTAACAGTCTGCTTCACACAGGACATGGCTCCAGTTAAGATATTCTGGTACATGTACAAACCTACTGAAGGATGCTACAGGTTAGTTGTATGTTCTTATGTATGAGATTATGTAAATTATCTTTCATTATTTATGTCAAATTTTGAATTTGGAGTATATGTTGTAGGAAGAAACAAGTATGAATGATGCATTCAGTGTATTGTTGTGCCATGTTTTGGGCATAACTAGTGGACGTATAGGTTTATACTAGACTAATGACCACCTAAGTCTTTACAGATCCAAATCATGTATAACTTTTAAATATTACCCTAATTCATGTAAATAGGAGAACAACCATTAAATGTTACATAGTATTAAAGACTGATAACTATAATGACCTTTAATGTCTGTTTAACTAAAGACCAATGTATACTTTTTCCTAATTACTCAAATTCATGATTTATAGTATTTTGAATTTGTATGTTGTCTGTTCTCTTCAGGTTTTTGAAAGAAATTCTAACTTATTTCAAACCAGACATATTGTAGTCTTTTCAGTCTTATTTTTTACTCTAGGGATGGTTGAGCAGTTATTTTCACAGATAATTTGTTAATAATAGGGGTTTATTTTTGAGTTCAATTTTGTTGTTATTGAGGTCAATAGTTCATTTTTATTTTTTATTTATTGTGGTCAGGGTTTTCAGTTATTTTTTGGGATTTCCTTATCTGGGTGTAATTTTTATTGTTTTTCATAGTTGTATTTGCATGGATTTGTATTTGTTATCATATTGTATTGTAAGTGTGGGGTGTATCACAGAGCCATTTGTAGGCCTAAGGTGAAACATATTTGTTTATTTATGTCTGACTACGAAACATATGGTTTTTATAATGTTTTTATGCAGTCAATCATTGTATTTTGTGGGATTTTTTTAAGCATTTATTATAGTTAGGCTATTTAGGGATTCTTTATTATTCTTTCAGGGATATCTCCACACTGGCTTTATAGTCTCTATTAGTTCTAGTCCCTAGCCCCATTCAGGATACACTTTTAGTATCAACCCCCTCCCCACCTTGTCTTCTTCCATCACCAATTTCCCCTATCCCATCTAAGGGGGCCCTTCTTCTTATGAGCCCCTCCCTTTTGGCCTCTCTAGTTCCTGTCTGTGTTTCTCTTTAAGTTATGTGGGGCTCTGAGTTTTGAATTTTGTTTAATGTGAGGTTGTTGTTTTATTGGGTGTTTGACATGGCCCTCCAGGTTGTATTATTCTTAGGGATGAGGTATTTATCCAGCCTGGGGTTATTCTGAGGAGGAGGTAGCTGTTTTTGTAAGTGTGGCGTTGAGGGTTCTTTCAGAGTTGATATGTGTTTTCCTCTGAAGCTCTGATGGTGACATATTTGATGATGTTTTCTGGAGTATAGTTGTGCAGTATTGATGCCCAACAGTAGTGAGTGAGCTGTTGATATGTGAGGTAGTTACATTTGAGGGTTTGTGCAAGTTTGAGTGATGCTCTGTTGTGGGTGAGGACAACATGAGTGAGTGATCCTAATGGCCTTACAAACTTTTCCACTTGGTTGGAGCTGATTGGTTCGTGAGTGGGACAGCCACCTTTTAGTGTTTCCTGATTGTTGTGGATGATTGGGCCTGACTGACTGTTTAATGTGGTGAACCTCACCTAACTGTTTGTCCAGAAGTTCTTTGTAGAGTCCACCATCACCCCTGTGTCTTTTCACTAACTTATGTTGTTTATATCTGCATCAATTATACAATTCTTGTATGTATAGTTTTACTATATTTCAGAAGCGTAAGCATCTGTTGGCTTTGGCATTGAGCTTGATACCAATATATGCCCTGATGTTTTAGTGTTCTGCAATATGTTGTAGTCAGAGGCCCAGAGGAGTTGGAGTCATAAACAGTGAATGTGTTATCTGCTTTGAGTAGTTAGGTGATTAAGAGGAGAGTAGACCAAACTTTGACTTTCTCACTACTGAAACCTGAGTGGTTATGTTTGTGACACTTTAACTAAGCTATTTGTCACTTCAGACACACAACTGATGCACTGTTAAAAACTTTTTCTTAGTTTAAGACAAAAACACTTTCACAACTTAATGTTGCTTCATCAGACCACATCACTACAACTGATGCTTGGTTAAATACTAGGACAATTAGTATGACATCACAATTTAAAAAGATATTACTCCACTAACATAAGAACATATATCAATATCCATAAGAAAAATGCATAGAATATATAGAAAGGTGTGTATTTACACACAATAATATTTAAAACCAATAATATTTAAAAAAAATAATATTTAAAAAGGGGGAGTGTCATCCCTGATGGTTATTAATATATATATATATATATATATATATATATATATATATATATATATATATACACATATACACACACATATAACCATAATAGTACAATGAAAAATATATATATATATAAAAAAACTCATGTTTTAGTGTTTAAGGCGCCTGGCCTTAAGATAAGGAACTAATGAGGTGGAGCCATTCAAACCAGGATATCTATCTGCTTGTAATTTAGTGATCCATTGTTGTTCTAATTCTTCAGTGTGGTTTTCTAAGTCACCACCTCTGTTTGTCCTTACTATTTGTTGTAAGATTAAACATTTAAAACAATGGCTACTGTCTGTATTCAGGACATGATTAGCTAGAGCATTTGATTGCTTCTGGTTCCGTATGTCCCTTATATGTTCTAACATTCTTTCTTTAAAGCTCCTATTTGTTTTGCCTACATAATAGGCATGGCATGCTTGGCAAAAACAAAAATAAACAACATCGACACTTTTACAATCATAATAATTCAGATAAAGTTTAAAACATTTCACAGGATGAATGTACTCATTTTTAGTGTAGACATGCTGACAAGCAGCACAATTCCTGCACGGAAGGTGCCCTGTCTGTTTGAAAGATTTTTCTAAAAGACTGATGTTCTCTATTACAGAGCTGCTGCTTTAAAGACACATTATTTCTAAAACTGAAGTTTGGGGTGTCACGAACTGGAAACCAGACCTGGTATTTCATGTAATAAGTGCCAATTCTTTTTAATAATTTCAGTATACTTATTGATGTCACTTGCAAATCTAAAAACTATTCTAAACTTATTTCTATCAATACTTGTATCATAAGGTATACTTGTATCAGCACTATAAGAGCTCATGTATGGTTTACATCTTGTAGATCTCAATTTCCATGCATCTGCTATCACTCTAGTGATTTCTGAGCTAGAATAGCCTCTTGTTTGAAATTTGTCTTGTAACTTATTTAAAGCAACTACTGCCTCTTCATCATTATTATGTAGGCGTAGGGTTCTATAGACTTGTCCTTTGAGGACATTTCTAGGTATGTGTCTCGGGTGCATGCTTGACCTGTGCAGACAGGCATTGGTTCTTGTAGGTTTGTGATAAATACTGGTTCTTATCTGCTTTAAATCAGTAAGGGTGACACTCACATCCAAGAAATCAACACGTATCAGAAAAAGTAAAAGTAAACTTCAAAAAGTCTGTAGTACTATGCAAGTAATCAATGAAATTACTGATATTTTCACCATGCCCTTTCCACAAGACAAAAACATCATTCACGAAACGGACATACCAGAGAATGTAGCCAAAAAATGGGTTAACATCTGACAAAACATATTGTTCTTCCCATCGTACTAGTGATAAATTGGCGTAGCTATTTGCACACGAAGTGCCCATAGCCACGCCAATCTTCTGTAGAAAAAAATTGATCCTGAAAAGCTACAATGTTATTTTCAAGTATAATCTTCAATAGTGCACAGACTAGCATAATCTTATTAGTAGTCAGCTTCTTATTCATATCGAGGAATTCTCTTATTCTATCAATACCCCAAACATTTGGAATACTAGTAAAAAGAGATTCAATGTCCATGGTAAGGAATACAAATTCTTCATCATTATCAATGGTTTCCATTCTATTTTGCAACCGCTGTAAAAACATTTTTGTGTCTCTAAGAACTGTATAACAACTATCCAAGAACTCATGTAAAATGCCTTCTACATAAATAGATAGAGGCTCAGTGCACCATCCTGCTCCTGATACGATGGGGCGTAAAGGAGGAACCGTGAGATGTTTATGGATTTTAGGGCGTCCATAGATCCTAGGAACTAGAGGTTTTTGTACTGAAAAATAATTAAATAAGGATTCATCAATTAATCCTGTAATCAGTAAATCAAACACTAAAAAAGACACTTTATCAGTGATAGCAATTACAGCTGTTTTTGTCAGCATTTGATAGGTACAAGTATCTAATAGCAAAACCTTCATCTGGTTAACATATAAATCTTTGTCCATTAATACAATTTTACCACGTTTATCTGCTTGTTTAATAATAAGAGAATGTAAATCCTGCAATTCATGTAGAGCCCTATATTCTTCTGTATTTAAATTATGAAAGGTGCAGTCTTGCGTACCAGGAGTATAAGCTTCATTAAAAGCATTTTCACAGATATCTAAAAATCTTTGTATGCCTGGAGGGGTGGGGGGTACAAAAGTGCTAGGTTTCTTGTATATATTTACATTGACATTTTCATTATTACGAAACATGCATTTTAAGGATAAATTCCTACCAAGCAATTTCAAGTCTGTTAGCATTTCAGTTAAATCTGCCTTCTTGGCAGGTATAAAAGACAAACCCTTATTAAGCAAACTGTTTTGTTCATTAGTTAGAGTAAAGGAAGAAATGTTAACAATAAGATCAGTTTTTACATCTTCCTTTTCTTTGAAAAGTGTGCAGTTCTGTCCATTTGATTTTCCCTTGCTGTCTTTCCCATATTGGGATGGCTTTTGGCTCGAGCTCTGAATGGAAAAGCTGCTTTCAAAGTGAATTCTCCCACTTTCAAATTCTCTAAAAAAACACTAGTATCTGTAGCATTTGCTTGTGAAGTGTCTATTGGAGTCTTACCTATATTGTTTGCATTCCTTTGTTCTTCTGACTTCGAATTTTTATCCATATTCGATGTAGATGTATTCCCATTCACTATAGAAGCAAAGGATGCAACTTAGAGAGTAGGAACACTAGAATTTACATGTTCTTGGTCAGTTTGTTGTATTGCCATGCGTTCACTCATCTCAATAGCGCGAGAACAGGAAGTGGAAGCCTGTGTCTCAGTATTTAGTGTCCTACTAGTTCCTCTGTTCACTGTAGCAGGATTATACAAAGGGGTTCTATTTATAGGGTCTCTTGGCCATGAGAAGACATTATTGTTGCTAAAATCAGGTTTATCTCTGTTTAATTTATTTAATTTAACATTTTGAAGCTTTTTCTCATAGGCACTAATGCTTTCATGCAACTGGCCCATTTTATTAAGGGTGATAGTAGCAGGAAAGGTTACAGATATCTGGTTTTCTAGTGTCACAATTTCAGTTTTGAGCTCAGTTTCAAGAGGTGTAAAAAACTCTATAAGGAGCTCCATATACTTGGAGCTAAAAGATAAATTCAATTCTTGCCACTTACGTAAGAGTTCAGGATATGTATTCCCATAAATTGGCATATTTAAGATACGTAGACCTTGAGGTATTACTTTAGCTTCCAATGAAGCTTGTAGGTGTAGTCTTTGCCATTGTAGTCGTTTGTACTTATATAGAAGGTTTTCTAGCCCCCTATATTGTGCCTGAAACTCAAGCATTTTTTCCATCTCTGGACCAATATCCACTGTATTTGCCTGTACATCAGCGTTTAATAATGGATTCACTGGTACTTCAAGAAGCTTTAAAAATCGACGATGCTCATTAGATGATTCTTGGTTGGTATCCATGTCCATATTATATCCACGTGCAGTGTGTCCTTAGCCGAATAAAAAATAAGAACTGAAGATGTAAAAACCTGCTGCAGGTACACTGAGGTGCCCAAAACACACAACAACAGCAAAAGTAAATTAAGGCACCAATTTTACACACTGGAAATCAGTCACTGTACTTTATTGCAGAAGACAAATGGTAAGCGCTTTCACAACTTAATGTTGCTTCATCAGACCACATCACTACAACTGATGCTTGGTTAAATACTAGGACAATTAGTATGACATCACAATTTAAAGAGATATTACTCCACTAACATAAGAACATATATCAATATCCATAAGAAAAATGCATAAAATATATAGAAAGGTGTGTATTTACACACAATAATATTTAAAAACAATAATATTTTAAAAAAAAATTAATATTTAAAAAAAGGGGGGTGTCATCCCTGATGGTTATTAAAATATATGTATATATATATATATATATATATATATATATATATATATATATATATATATATATATATGTGTGTGTGTGTGTGTACATATACACACACATATAACCATAATAGTACAATGAAAAATATATATATATATAAATAAACTCATGTTTTAGTGTTTAAGGCGCCTGGCCTTAAGGTAAGGAACTAATGAGGTGGAGCCATTCAAACCAGGATATCTGTCTGCTTGTAATTTAGTGATCCATTCTTGTTCTAATTCTTCAGTGTGGTTTTCTACGTCACCACCTCTGTTTGTCCTTACTATTTGTTGTAAGATTAAAAATTTAAAACAATGGCTACTGTCTGTATTCAGGACATGATTAGCTAGAGCATTTGATTGCTTCTGGTTCCGTATGTCCCTTATATGTTCTAACATTCTTTCTTTAAAGCTCCTATTTGTTTTGCCTACATAATAGGCATGGCATGCTTGGCAAAAACAAAAATAAACAACATCGACACTTTTACAATCATAATAATTCTTCATATAAAGTTTAAAACATTTCACAGGATGAATGTACTCATTTTTAGTGTAGACATGCTGACAAGCAGCACAATTCCTGCACGGGAAGGTGCCCTGTCTGTTTGAGAGATTTTTTCTAAAAGACTGATGTTCTCTACTACAGAGCTGCTGCTTTAAAGACACATTATTTCTAAAACTGAAGTTTGGGGTGTCACCAACTGTGGAAACCAGACCTGGTATTTCATGTAATAAGTGCCAATTCTTTTTAATAATTTCCGTATACTTATTGATGTCACTTGCAAATCTAAAAACTATTCTAAACTTATTTCTATCAATACTTGTATCATAAGGTATACTTGTATCAGCACTATAAGAGCTCATGTATGGTTTACATCTTGTAGATCTCAATTTCCATGCATATGCTATCACTCCAGTGATTTCTGAGCTAGAAAAGCCTCTTGTTTGAAATTTGTCTTGTAACTTATTTAAAGCAACTACTGCCTCTTTATCATTATTATGTAGGCGTAGGGTTCTTTAGACTTGTCCTTTGAGGACATTTCTAGGTATGTGTCTCGGGTGCATGCTTGACCTGTGCAGACAGGCATTGGTTCTTGTAGGTTTGTGATAAATACTGGTTCTTATCTGCTTTAAATCAGTAAGGGTGACACTCACATCCAAGAAATCAACACGTATCAGAAAAAGTAAAAGTAAACTTCAAAAAGTCTGTAGTACTATGCAGGTAATCAATGAAATTACTGATATTTTCTCCATGCCCTTTCCACAAGACAAAAACATCATCCACGAAACGGACGTACCAGAGAATGTAGCCAAAAAATGGGTTAACATCTGACAAAACATATTGTTCTTCCCATCATACTAGTGATAGATTGGCGTAGCTATTTGCACAGTGCCCATAGCCACGCCAATCTTCTGTAGAAAAAAATTGATCCTGAAAAGCTACAATGTTATTTTCAAGTATAATCTCCAATAGTGCACAGACTAGCATAATCTTATTAGTAGTCAGCTTCTTATTCATATCGAGGAATTCTCTTATTCTATCAATACCCCAAACATTTGGAATACTAGTAAAAAGAGATTCAGTGTCCATGGTAAGGAATACAAATTCTTCATCATTATCAATGGTTTCCATTCTATTTTGCAACCGCTGTAAAAACATTTTTGTGTCTCTAAGAACTGTATAACAACTATCCAAGAACTCAAATATTATTGTGTGTAAATACACACC
The DNA here is from genome assembly GCF_019279795.1 of Protopterus annectens. NCBI lineage: Eukaryota > Metazoa > Chordata > Ceratodontiformes > Protopteridae > Protopterus > Protopterus annectens. The sequence continues at coordinate 857,569,013 of NC_056746.1, read as the reverse complement.
TTTCTGTATATTTTATGCATTTTTCTTATGGATATTGATATATGTTCTTATGTTAGTGGAGTAATATCTCTTTAAATTGTGATGTCATACTAATTGTCCTAGTATTTAACCAAGCATCAGTTGTAGTGATGTGGTCTGATGAAGCAACATTAAGTTGTGAAAGCGCTTACCGTTTGTCTTCTGCAATAAAGTACAGTGACTGATTTCCAGTGTGTAACTTTGGTGCCTTAATTTACTTTTGCTGTTGTTGTGTGTTTTGGGCACCTCAGTGTACCTGCAGCCGTTTGGTTTTTGCATCTTCTGAAACAGAGACTTGTTTGGTGTATTTTGTCTTTGTGCAGCAGATGTACTTGTTTGAAAACTAATTGTTGGACTGATTCAGATTTTTCAACCTTGTTTTTTTCAAAACAAATAGCTTTCCTCCACTTTAGTTCCTTTTTCTAACAAACAATGTAAACATTGTGGAGCTAGTCATGAGGTTTTAGAAATGGAAAGGAGGCTCAATAAAGAAAGGAAATGTCTCTGAAAGTAAAGTACATTCCTCTCAGTCAGCCTGTTCAACATCCCCAGCTCTGGAAATCTTTCTCTTTCTGACACTCCATCTTTACTGGAATCACATTGTTTCAGAGAGAGTTGGGTTCTGAACATAATCCAAAGTGGATGTCATACTTCATTGGGAGTCCACCCTCCTTTCCATTGGATTCCCCCTCACCCAGGGATCCAAATTCCTCTATTTCTTCACATTTTAAACAGAATTCTGTCTCAAGTCATAGAATCCAGTGTCATTCAATCTCCCAAGGAAAGGTTATTATTCATAACTTATATAATTTTCAAACCAGAAGGATCCTTGGGACCAAGTGCTAGATCTTTCTGGTCTTATCCCTTTTGTTTAGAAGTTCAAGATGTTATCACTTCACTACCACTATTCTCTGTATTGCCTTCCTTGGTAAAGCTGGATCTAAAACACACCTATCATAATATACCTATTACCAAGCATTCCATAATCATTTTATAATAGTAGTAATTCATAATAGTAGCAACACCTTATATGATGTTACTGTAGTCTAAGGTAATGGCATTCTGTATTCTGTCCAATTTCTCTTCACTTTGTTCATAGCATATGAAGTAGTTCACCGTCTAAGTCTGGTGTAGTGGGTGTTCCAGCTGCTTGAATGTCAGAAACATAAAGACAGGAACTCCAATGGCTGTAAACCCATCTGATCATTTGCTCATGATCAAAACTGAATGTAAGTCCAGCATCACAGCTGACATACCATCTGCTTGCTTCCTAGGAAATGGATGCAAGCAAGTGCTTGCTGTGGACCAGATAAGTGGAGAAAGGGTGATGGGAGGGTGCTTTTGGGTATAGATATGTGAACAGAGAGTGGAAGGGACAGGACTTTTAGGTTTAATGCGTAATAGAGATGTTAAGGTTTAGAAGGGGACATGGAATTTACATTTTATGGAACGGTCGGGACTTTAGGGTTGGGGTGGGGATTTTAGGTTAAGAGCTCATGGACCAGAGGGTGAAGGGTATTTTTAGTATAGGGAGAAGACGGTGGATTTTAGATTTAGGGAGTGATAAGAACATTAGGGGTTATGGAGGGGGTTGAGAATTTTCAGTTTACTGAGCCATGGTGAGCAGGAGGTCTAAGGTAATTTAGGTTTAGGGAGTGATCTGGAATTGGAGGGGAAGTGGAATGTAGCTTTAAGGATCAATTGGGGCTTTAGGGTTAGGGAGGGGGGAATTTGTAGATGAAACACTGAAATGTAAAGTTGTTTGCTAGTAGCAGCCTCTTCATTAGTTACAAATCTCTTTAATGTGGAATTATTTGGATGAAATTTAATTCTGCAAATATTTTTCTGCAGATATTTTGCTTATTGACTGATACCAGTGGATTGTAATGACAGAAGTTTGAGTGGCGTTTTATAGACGGGAGAGGTACATACCATCCCTGGCAAAGCAGCATGGTCTGTTAACCATATCCTTCTATGCTGACAAATATTGCATCACAGTAGAATGACACCAGAAACTAAGCCAATTATTAAAGTCAGTCATCTTTTCTTCATACTGTGGCATCATCCTAGGAGAAGGTAAAATGGTGCTTAATGCTATGCTCATAGCAGCCTGAGAAACGCATTTTGAGTGCTCCACAATGTCCCTCTTCATACTGTCTAGGGAGGTATTATTACTGAGTCATACTGGTACTTGTGGTCCAACGACCTGAGTGTGTTACCAATGTGGTGGATCCTGGTCACTGATAAGCAACTGACTATGACTTTCTCTTTAATCAGTCTGGTGAGAGGGACATCAGTGTATCTCACAATGAGGCCACCATTGACCAGAATGTTAGATTCTGTGGTAGATTGCCATATGCATTTAGAAGTAGAGGCTCCATGAGGTGTGGCTGTATGGGTTGATGTGGGTATTATTTTGAAAGAGTGCATTCAGGGTGGCTGAGGGAGTTTAAGGGTATTTTACCTAGGAGGTCTTTGTGGTTTAGGTAAGTTACATGTAAATGCCACATATACAAATGCCATAGATATAGAAAACTTGCTGGGTGACAGATTTAGAGAAAATGTTACCCCTCTGTCCCCTCATTAGTAAATCAGGAAATCCCTAGTACCTGCCCTCTTCCCCTTATATCTAGGGAACAGGTCATCACTGCTCTCTCAAAGGCAAAAAAAATACAGCCTCCATGGGATGCAATGACATCCCAGGCTGCCTCCTACATTTACTCCGCTAGGAACTTGCAGCACCATTAGGCACCCTATTCAACCAAAGCCTGAGTATTGTCTTCATCCAGCTGAGCCGAGGACAGCCACTATCATCTCTTTACATAAAGGTAGAGCATCCACCGATCTGGGAAATTATAGGCCCATCAGCCTAGCTAGGCTGATCTGCAAGGCCATGGAAAGGATTACCATGGACCTTGTTAACAAGGATATTGGAACCTCCAAACACTTGATCCCACATGGTTTGTCTTCATCAAGGGGAGGTCATGTCTGCTAAATTTGGTCGACTTCTTTGAGACAGTCACCAAAGCCCTAGATGAGGGGAAGACAGTACACACCGCCTACCTTGACCTGGTCAAAGCCTTTGACATTATTCCCCACTCGGGCATAATAGATAAACTCTCTCAACTAGGCATCAATTCATATGTTACCAGATGGGTAGCAAACTGGCTCACTGATAGAATCCACTTAGTCAAACTAGAGGAAGCCACCTCAAGCAGTAGACCCGTAACAACAGGCATACCCCTGGGTTCAGTCTTAAGGCCCCTGTTATTTGGGATATACTTTTCTGAGGTGCAGGCCAAAACCAGTGGGCTATGGCCAACCAAGCTTGCAGATGATTGCAAGCTGGGTGCTGTCATCAATTGCCCTAGTGATGTGGACATCCTCCAAGAGGGTCTCACTCAGACAAATGACTTGTGCCAGAAACATGGCCTCAAGTTGAATACCAAAAAAATGCATCATCATCTCCTTTGGGGAGAGTGATGTCCCCACAAATTATCACATTAATAACAACACCCTAAGCACTCAATCAGCCGTGAGTGATTTGGGCACCCACGTTGATAGCAACCTGACCTTTGACACCACCATGTTGCTTCCATGGTATGCAAAGCCTTCTACATGGCCCACCTCGTAAGTAAGGGTATCTCATCCAGGGAGAAGGAGGTCATAACCCCCCTGTATTCTTCCCATATAAGGCCCATTATTGAGTAAAATGCACCTTTCGGCATGTACCTTGCAAAGCACATGCAGCAGCTGGAGAGACCACAGAGATTCCTCTCTAGGAGAATCCACGGCCTCAAACATATCCATACACAGGCTAAAAGTCTTATCCCTCTACTCAGACTCCTCAGAGGTGACCTCTGTCTGGCATACAAGGCGATCATGGACCCCACCTTAGGACTGCTGCATATCCGCAAGTCAAGCTCCACTCGAGTAACCCACACGCACAGCCTCAACCTGGCCTGTGCCATCAACAAGACTTGTTGGCGGGACAGATTTGTGATCCAGAGACTCCCTCATCTATGAAATTGACTTCCTCTCCGCATCAAGCAGAGTACCTCTTTACCTCTTTTAAGCGCAACCTGGATAACTGGATGGGAAACAGAAAATATAGCCTAGGATTCCATCCATGTTCCTGCTGGACATGGGTATTGGGTTCTGATTTGTCTAAACACAGGCTAAACTCTTGGCTAGGCTTATAAGGGCCTCAGGGCCAATAGCCTAGTAACCTCCTGTGATCCTATGCCTTGGCATAATATGGGTCTGTTGGAATTGTGTGTGTTCGGTACAGTGTGTGTACTACTGACAACCTTATTGACATTAGGAGTGCTTTCATGTGAGAGCTTTTCCTCCAGTGACATTGTGTAAATACATCTCTCACATACCATATCAGTTTGTTTAATAATTAACTGGTTGTCTGTAAATGTGAGCCACTTTCTACATTGCTTCAGGATGCCAATATCCACCAAGCTGGTAACAGGTGTAGTGATGAAGTTCATATCCATGGCAACAGACCCTTTTTATTAATAGACAGAAAAATTATATTTGGTTTGTTGAATGCACTAATTTGTATAATTTTAAACAGTTTTTCACAAGGATTGCAATAAACAATTTTTTTTTTAAAGTTGGAGCCTGACAAAAGGGAAAAAGTGGCCCACTCCTGTAATGTGGGACATAGCTGCACATGTTTTAGCACAATCTGTGTGTATGTATGTTTCATGTCTTTCAACTTTTACCTGGGAATTCTGGACAAAGAGAAAATATTTAGGGAAAAGGTACCGTTAGTAGGTGCTATTCACGCAAAATAATTTCCAGATTTAGGAGGGATGGAACAAAAGTTTGAGAACACATTACATGTTCCCCAAAAACTGGGAGAACTGAGGTGTGTGTGTGTGTGTGTGTGTGTGTGTGTGTGTGTGTGTGTGTGTGTGTGTGTGTGTGTGTGTGTGTGTGTGTTGGACCTTTATGGTTTATGACTGAAAATGTATTACTTTTTGGATTTGATAAATTAAAACACACACACACACACACACACACACACACACACACACACACACACACACACACACACACACACACACACACACACAAATAAAATATTTAGCTGCAAGGCTTCAATACCAAGATGGAGGAGGTTATTAATGTTGTCATATATCTTCACAGAAACCCAGCTGTGAACCCCCCCCCAACCCGGCTGTCATTTTGTGTTGTAACTAGTGGTGATGGTAAGTAAAAGATAAAATGATGTGCTAATAGCTTGTGTTTGTATTGACCATTTGCACACATTTAAAGAACACCACTTGTGAATGCTTTTCTTTGTTATTTAATGAGATTGCTTACTAAAACTGAGGCCTATGCTGAGATAAATTTGGGTATGAATATGTTTTGTGAGTAAATGACTTTGACCTAAACTGGCTGAAAAAATGTATTATGGATGGCAACTAACCTAGGTAATACATTTTTATTATTTTTTTTGTATGTTTTATTTATTTATTTATTAACATTTGTTTACTGGGTAGTGTCTGATTGTGCTAGTAGCTCGTTTTCAGCAGAGACCTGGGAGAATAGCTCCAAAAACAAGAAAAATAAAAAAAATACAGAATTTACAATAATAAGATCTGAATAGTATCCATACATAATCATATGTAAAAAAGTAAACTAGCCAAACTATTACAAATAGGAACAACTTAGAAATGTAAACTACAGCCTTTTTGATAACTTGAGTAAAATTCGAAGCTGTCAAGAGAGCATGCCAAATAAAAACATACGAACACATTACAGGGCAGTTATTGGGGCTGTGAATGATTTTGTGGATGAGGGTAAGTTGGTTTAATATTAACAGGTTCTAGCTAGTTAAGTTGTTGTAGAACAGAACAATGATGGGATTTATGGGGGTGACTGGTGGCAAACATTGCTATTTTGTTATATCAGGAATCTAGGTTATGAAGGTCAGCCTTGTTATAGGTTGGTGAAGATGTGTGAGCAGTAGAGAAGGATAGATAGAAGTGAGATATAGCTGTGGCTACCCTGGCTTGGAGTGTTAGGTAAGGCTTGGCTGTATAGAGAGCAGCGAGTTTAGCATGGACTTTTTTGATTGTTAGGGAAATATGAATATCACATTTTACCCAGTCATCTACTGTAATACCTAGGAGTTTGGCCTGGTTTATATAGGCTCAATTTTGGTACCATTGGTGGATTGAATAAAGAGGGGTAGGGAGCACTGTTTGGTAGTTTTATTTGTGAAAATCATTAACTTAGTCTTATTTGGGTTAAGAATGAGTTGGTGGTTTGATAGGTAAGTTTCACTTTCCTGAAATGATTTTTGCATCTTATTACTGCGGTGGTGGTGCTGTGGTAGCGTTGTTGCCTCACAGTTAGACGTTGCCCGTTCGATTCTCAGTTAGAGCGTCTTCTGTGTGGCGACATGCTTGAATGGGCATTCCTTCGTTGAAGGTTGTGCGTTAAGCCCGGCAAGCCAGTACGTAAAAATCTACTGCCAATCATTAGTGGGCCAGAGTTCCACTGTGGCGACCCCTAACTGGGAAAAGCCAAAAGACACAACAACAACAACAACAACATCTTGTATTTCTTGTGGGGAAGGGGCAGAGCAGATAAGAGATGTATCATCTGTGTACTGTATGACTGAGGCAAGTTGGGATGCTGAATTAAGGTTATTAGTAAATATGATAAAGAGAAGGGGGTCAAGTATTGAACCTTGGGGTACTCCAGTGGATTCTGGCAGTAGAGGGGAGAGATTATTCTCCCATTTAGTAGCCTGTTGACGGTTTGATACATAACTGTGAAACCATGTTGGGGATGATGAACTGAGATTGTACATCATGAGTTTAAGTAGTAGTTGGTGAGAAATGGTGCCAAAAGCTTTTGACATGTCCAGGAAAATAGCGGAGACTAGTTGTCCATTGTTCATAAGGTGATGAATAGTGTTGGTGAAGGTTATTACGGCTGTGTTAGTACTATGCTTGGGTCGAAAGCCTTCCTGGGTATCTGCTAGAAGGTTATTAGTGGTAAGGTGATTTAAGAGTTGTTGCTGAATACATTTCTGTAGGATCTTAGCTATAGGTGGGAGGATAGCAATGGGGCAGTAGTTAGAGATATCTCCAGAGGGGCCACCCTTGTGGAGGGGGATGATGTGAGTGACTTTCCAGAGGTGAGGTGCATATTGTTCAGAGATAGAATGATTGATTAGTATAGAGATAGGACAGGTGATGGATGGAGCTGCTATTTTTAAGAATTCATTTGTTAACTGGTCGGCAGCAAGGCAGCAGGGTTTTAGTTTACTTAGGAGATTTTTAATGTAAGAAGTTTGAATAGGTATAAATGAGAAGGATTTTGTAGCACTAGAGGCAGGGGAGGGTATTATGAGTGGTAGATGTTGGTGGCTATCTAGGAGGCAGGTGATAGAGTTAATAAAGTTCAAGTTTTTTTATTTATTTATTTTTATTTTACATTTGTTGACCGGGCTAGTCTGGCTGGATACATGTCCATTTTCAGCAGAGGCCCGAGGAGAAAAGCTCCACTATATACTAGTAACTTACAATAAACAAAAAATATACAAAACATATAAGCAAATAAAGGAACATTATCATGTAGTATAGTAACAATGCAGAGGCAGTTTAACAAGAAGTAAACAGTAGTGAGGAATCATAATCCCATAATAATTGCAATAGTAGGACTGCTAAAAAATGAAGAAGAGAGAAAATAGTAACACATAAGGAGTCTATAAGTATTTACACCAATAACAAATTAGGATAAAACATGTAGTGCCGGGGCACTAGTTTTAGGATAGAGATTTGCACAGAAGTGATCAGCATCTAGGCTAAATAAAAGGAGAGATGAACAGGTTGCAGTGATATATCAAGTATAGGAGAATAGATAGTATAGGAAAATTAGTAAGCAGGTGGGTTGCTAGGTGCACTACACTAGAGGGATAGGAGTAGTGATAGAGACAAGTAGAAGTGAATGGAGAGGACTGTAGAGAGGGATTGTTTGCTTGCAGTGAACTGTGAGGCTAAGGGTTCGGAGGTATTGGATGTGGAAGGAGTAGGGGTAAAGGATTTCCAGAGTTGAGGAGGTAGCCGATTGCCAGAAATTTTGTGGGTTGTGAAGGAACTTTTGTTGATAGGTTTGGAAGTAGTGTTTTTTACCATTGTTGATTTTTTTTCTTAGTTTGGTTTCATAATTGATGATAGGTGGTGAGACTGGTTTTGTTTTTGGTGGATTGGTATAGGGCCCTGGCTCTGTGCTTTTGTTTAATCAGTAGTTTAATGTCATGAGAAGTTAATCAGCTAGTAGATAACACACCCAGAGTCCCATTAGTAGTTTTTCCTACTGGTAGATGTAGAAAGGTCAGAAAAATGAAAGTCTGATTTCATACAAAAAGGACTGAAAGAAAATAATAATTACTTTTCTTTGGGGATGTGAACATAACACAATTTTTGAAAAAATGGATTTGATGTTTTCATTGGTTTTGCCCTGATTTCTTACAGTTGTCCGAAATGTTTATAAATGTTGCAAGAGAAGTATTTTATTTGACATGTAAAATCAGCCTATTTCACAAATGGGGCATGCATTGGATAACATACTTGTCAAGCCTTCTGGTATCGTTGATGTGATGGTATAGGTTTACAACTAGTTTTATTGTGGTGATGGCAATCTTAGAGTGCTGGGTCCTTAATTGCATGGAAACTTTAGTGAACATGAACCCCTCAGGAATGTGTAGGACACTTTGTAGAGAGACAGGTCTATCAGTCTATTACAGCAGTTAGGGTTACTAAGTCCTGGGATCTTTTTGTTGTGGAAATGTTGAAGTATTTGGAGCCGCTTTCAGTACTTTGTGAGACATGTTCCAATGGGGGCACTATTTTCAGTGATGGACCTAATAAATGATGAATACAATAAGGATATAAATTATTTGGCATTTGAGGAGATATCACAAATGATAAGCTGTGCAAAGCACAAGGATTTGTGGCAGAGTGAGATATCTGTATGTTAAGTGGTACAGATACAAGCTTTACCAACATAAAAAATGCTGCATTTCAGAGCATTGAAGGTAAGCCCATGATTAACACACAAAGCATTTGTTTGGTGTTCTTGCTGGAGATTTTGAATATCAGAATGGGATTTGCTAACTACACCCATTTCACAGCCACCATCATCAGACTTTATGCCAGGGAAGTATGTATGTATGTATATGTGTGTGTTTGTGTGTGGATGCGTGTGGATACACACACACAAACACACACACACACACATATATATATATATATATATATATATATATATATATATATATATATATATATATATATATTTTATACATATATATATATATATATATATATATATATGTATGTATATATATTACCTATATCTATCTCTTTATATAAATATGTACATATGTGTGTGTGTGTGTGTGTATACCCACCAAAATGACATTTCTCCAAAATGTAATTTTGCGACTCCATTTTCACAAAAGTGCATTTATACGAAAATTCACTTTCACGAAAAATTGATTCTCTGAACAGCAAAAAAAAAAAACTTACCTACACTAAACACATTTATGCCTAACTCTAACATGCTTACTGTTCGGTGAACTGGTTTCTCGAGAAAGTGCATATTCGGATAAAAACACTTTCACGAAAATGGAGTCGTCAAATTACATTTTGCAGAAATGTAATTTCAGTGGTTCAAAGCAGACCCATATATTGACACACACATCTATATACACACACACATACCCATACACAAACACACACATACACACACACACACACAAATATGTCTGTATATATGTGTATCTATATCTCTCTATTTATAGACACAAAGAAACACCAAACAAGTTGTCAGCGGCACACACACACACACACACAACACTCACAGCACATACAAAGGACTAGACACATTGACCCACATATAGGCTCACAGGACGTTACTAGGCTAATGGCCCTGGGGCCCTTACATGCCTAGCCAAGAGTTTATCCCCCAAAGGAAACCTCAGTCAGCACTGGTTGCCCCTGTCATTGAGGGATACAGGTGGAACCCCTGGGACGAATTTGTGGTTTCCCATCCCCTCATCAAGGATGCGCTTGAAGAGGGTCATCGAGGTGCACTGCTTGATGTGCATGGAAAGTCTATTCATAGGTTCATAGGTGTGAAATAGGCTAATGCCCTGGAGCCTTTACAAGCCTAACCCATAGAAGTGCCCTAGCATCATGCTGCCCGACGTTAGTTAACAGTGCCTCTATCAAGTAGAGCCATTGGAGTGATCCCCAAAGTGAACTTTCTATTACTCATCCACTCATCAAGATTTCTCTTGAAGAGGGTCAGCAAGGTGCTCTGCTTGACATGTTTGGAAAGTCTATTCCAGAGCATGGGTAGTCTCTGGGTGAGTAACTTGTCCCTCCAGCATGTTCTGTTGATTGTGGTAATGAGGTTGAGGTCTCTGGAGCGTGCGGTACGGAGGGATTGGGATTTCTTTAGATGTATCATTTGTGACAGAGCTGGTCAGGCATGGCTTTGTAAGTCAAGCAGAGATCGCTTCTAAGTAGGCGATATGAGACAGAGAATAGCTGGAGTCTATTGAGCCTGTCCATGTAGGAGATGTGTTTAATGCCTAGGATCCTCTTCGTGAGGTATTTCTGTGGCCTCTCCAGCTGTTGCAGGTGTCTAGTGAGGTACATGCCAAATGGGGCATTATACTCGATGATTGGTCTAATGAGGGAAGAGTAGAGAGGATGATGACCTCTTTCTTCCTGGATGCAAAACCCTTGGCAATGAGATGTGCCACATAGAAGGATTTTTTTGACCACAGTGACAATGTGGTGGTCGAAGGAGAGGTTGCTGTCAACCTGCGTCCCCAGATCTCTTATAACGCCTTCAGTGTTCAGTGGTTTCCCATCGATGTGGTAATTATTGGGGCCTGAGTTTTTACCAAAGGGGATGACAATGCATTTTTTGGTGTTAAGCTTAAGGCCATGGTTTTGACAGCAGTCATTTGTCTCACTGAGGCCTTTCTGTAGGATGTCTGCATCACGTAGTTAATAATGGCTTGCAGCTTGAAGTCATCTGCAAACTTGGTCAGCCATAGACCCTTTGTGTTGGCCTGGACTTCTGAGAAGTAGATACTGAACAGGAGAGAGCCATACCTCTCAACCATACTGAATTACTCGTTTTTTACCGAGTTTTGGCATCCAAATGAAGGGGTGCCATGATTCCTGAGTGGCACCCCTTCATTTCCAATATTTTTCATTTATTTTTTTAATGTCTTCAAATACCATGCTGTCGGAGCTGACGTCATCACATGCACGATGATGTGAGCTCCATCAGAGCTACCAGCCAGTTGGACTTGTGCTCAAGGAGCTCACATTGTCATTTCCGGCTGGTCTGGATGCAAATGCGAGTGGGAACTCTGGAGTATAGCCACTTCTTTTAACAGCAGAACTCCGGCCATTTGTTTTGGATTACAAATGCATGGACGGGAACTTAACGTGAGTGTGTGTGTGTGTGTGTGTGTGTGTGTGTGTGTGTGTGTGTGTGTGTGTGTGTGTGTGTGTTTTACACCACAAAAGGTTCCTGCACCCTTTTGTGGTCAGCCAGTCCTTTGGCCCTGGTTACTTAGTATATTATTGTGTGTAGTGCATTCAAGTGTTACATATTTCTTTAATTTTGGCCACTAATCTTATGGGTAGCACTGTTTTTGCCATGATAAGTAGCTGATGTTAAACATTGGGTCATTGTTTATGCGAAATCACCACAGAGGTGAGCCATGTATCCTGCGGTTTGTGCTGTGTTGTGGTGGTTGAGTGCATTTATGTTTTGGAGGTCTCTGCTGTTTGGGTAAATTTCTGTTTAAGAGGGTCCACGAAGGTGGGTGTATGGTTTGTGTTTTTATGTGAGAGCTGTGATAGTGGGTGTTCTGGAGGACTATGTGTGGTGCAGGTACTGACCTTTTCCTCTTAACCAGCTAGTCCAGTCTTGGATGGAGAGTGCATATCTTCCAATTTGGTGATATAAGTGCATCTCTCACAAGTCTGAGTGTTGGGAGGTAAGAGGAGAGGGTTGTCTGTGTACATGAGGCAGTTGCTATACTACCTCAGAATACCCAAGTGCACTAGGTTAATAGGAGAAACCTCAGGGAACTGCCCTTTAATCATGCCAGGAGGGGTGGTCATAACTGCTATATACTGGAGCTATTTCCTTGAAGAATGACTAGTGCTAATGGCACTTAAGTGTGCTACAATAATTGCTACAAAAACCTGTTGACGTGTAGAGTGATTAAGCTATCTGAAGTGCAAGAGATAAGGAACTAGTAAGATCTATGGGAAAAACTGAAGAGGAGACTTTCTGGCACCAGAAATAGTTTACCTCAGTTTGGCGCCGCAGTTCAGAGCTTAAATAAGCGCAAACTCATGCAAACACAGGCTTTTAAACCAGAAGGGGATGAAAAAACAGCCTGAATGGTCAATAAACTACAATTTCTGGGCCAGAAACCACTCCTCTTGTGGTAGATAGGCTACCTAGTGCTTACCACTCCCACTGATAAGCTAGAGGCTTCCCTCCAACACAGAAAGGCTTGAGGAGCTCAGAAGCTTACAAACAGTCCTGGATACAGGAAATCTGTATCTGGACTAGACTAGTTACAGGACAGGTGGGAAACAAGTGCAAATGCAGCCTTTTAAACCAGAAAGTTGAAAGGGATGGAAAAACTGCCTAAACGTCCAATAAACTACAACTTCTGGGCCAGAAACCACTCCTCTTGTGGTAAATAGGCTACCTAGTGCTTACAACTCCCATTGATAATCTAGAAGGTTTCCCTCCAACACAGAAAGGCTTGGGGTGCACAGAAGCTTACAAAGAGTCCTGGATACAACAAGTCTGTAACTGGACTAGACTAGTTAAAGGACAGGTGGGAAACAAGCGCAAATGCAAGCTTTTAAACTAGAAAGTTGAAAGGGATGGAAAAACTGCCCAAATGGCCAATAAACTATAATTGAGGATGTGGTCACATTTAACTTACCCAAACCTCAAATTCCTCTCAAACACAGTTGTCAGAAACATTGCATGCACACAAATAAGACATCTCCTACCACATCACATAAAACCACCTGTCATTGTTCCTCAACTATCAAGGCCATGAGGTGCAACACCACAGAATCAAATATATTGTTCATAGGAGACTCCATTGTGAGACATACCAATGTCTCTCTCATCAGGCTAGTTAAGGAGAAGTTATAGTTAGTTGCCTTTCAGGGACCAAGATTCATCACATGCAAGTACTGAGGTCACTAAGCTTCAAGTATCAGTATGACTCAGTCATAGTCCATGTGGATGTGAATGACCTGATATGTACCTCTCCAGACCATATGTGACACAGGCAGGTATGAGCCAACCACTGAGCAGCATCCCACTGTCTTCATCATGGATGATGCCACAATACCAACCGAAGATGATATCCCCTTTGAATTTTTTTTCCTGTAATTTGTCCTTTATCATGGTGTAACTGCAAAGTGGTTTGCCACTGTTTCATGGCTGCTGCAACATAATCGATCACTGTAGAGTGTAGCTTATAAATTTTCAAGCCCCGTTTCATCCATGAATGTGGGATACTGGCAAATGCTTTTTTGTAATCTATCCATGATATATTTAGATTCTTCCCCTGTTTACATTTTTTCCTTAATGAATTTATTCTACAAAAAATGAAACTTGGTTCAATATGACTTTCTTTTATTACCCTTTTGTTGTATTGCCATGACTGAGTTTTCTTCTAAATGACTACAAACTCTTGGCATCAATTCCAGTATATAGGTGATACATTGTCAGAAGGCAAGTTATTGGTCTATAATTTTTAGGGTATTGCATGTTTGTTATTAAGTAGAAATATTGTTTTTCCTTTTTTCTTTTATATTTATCTGCATATCTTCTACGTTTCTGTGCCTGTGCTTATATTTTTAGTCTATGATTTGTGATAGTGCACAATAGATACTGATGTGTTGTGATACTGTGCATTGCTTTCACCACATCTCTGTCTTAGAGTTCTCTATCTGTGTTGATCTGTTCCCTCTTCTGTACTCCTCTACCAGTGACACTTCTTACTTTAACTGCTTTATAGTTGTCTGTATTTAGTACTTCCATTATGTCATTTGATTTCTTCCATTCCTTTCCCTTATTGCCCAGTGTTTTTGTGGTAAGACTTTAACTGTTATTAATTTAGCTGCAAATTAATATAGCCTATTTACTTCTGTTTTATTACACAAGTTTCTGTTGAAAGATTTAATTACTGTATTAATTTGTTTAATCAGACTCTAACATTTTGGGTCTTATTGACTTTCTTTAATATTTTTTCATTGATCTTTATATGTCTATCCATCTCTATTAAATAAAGCAACTGTTACCTTTGCTCTCTGTTTGCTTCAAGAATTCTACAGAAAGTTAGTGAACATCTTTCTGTGACATATCTTCAGCTGCATGCTGCATAATCGGTTGCTCTTTCATATAGGAATTCACTTGTCTATCACTACACAACACTGACTGTGTCAGAGTTGTCACTTGTCTATCACTTCCCAACGTTGACTGTGTCAGAGTTGTCACTTGTCTATCGCTACACAACATTGACTGTGTCAGAGTTGTCACTTGTCTATCGCTACACAACATTGACCGTGTCATAGTTGTCACTTGTTTATTGCTACACAACATTGACTGTGTCAGAGTTGCCAATGTTTCTTGCTCCTTTCCTGGCTGTGCAGCTCCAGCTGAAGGTTTGTACTCATTTCCTACTGAAGGCTGTAGAGAATCATCATGTGACAAGTGATCAGATGCTTACCGTTTCACCTGTTTCTCCTTCATTTGTTAGACTCGGTGACCCATCATGCTGCAAAATTACCACTGTTGGATTTTATACATTAATTCCTTCACTGCACAGGTAATCCATAACTACAGTTTCTATTTCTTTAACTTCCCCATTAGTAATCCTCTTTTCTACTTTCCCCCTTTGTTTTCTTATTTTTTGTATTGTGAAATCTTGTATACCCAGATGCCTTTGCCTGTATTTCTCTGCAACTATCTTTGGTGCCACTTTTTTGTATTGATTTTTTTTTCCGCCTTTGCATAATTATTGTGCCACATTAAAGTTATTATACATTCCCATGTCCATATTTCTTCCACAATGTCTCCCGCTCTTTGTTTTCTGTACTTTGGGGACTAATTGTTCCATTATGCTGTAACATAAACTGTGTTAGCCTTTCTACACTAAATCCTTCACTTTGGAGGTATTCCTTAACTTTAGCTTCTATTGGTTTAACTTCCACTTTACTAATCTTCTGTTTTACATTACCCCTTTGTGATCCTATTTTTGTGTTGTGAAAGTTTCCATATCAAGATACTTTGTCTGTATTTCTCTTCAAATAACTTTGGAAATGCTTTCTGGTATTGATTACATTGGTTGTCTCCTTTGCATAAGTATGAACCTATATAATTTTCTTGGGTGGCAAAAGCCAGGGTACCTTTTTGGCTGGGCTTGTATAGGCCCTAGGGCCAATAGCCTAGTACCTACCTATGAACCTATACCGCAGCAAAACAGATCTCTTTCTTTCCCATATCCATGTTTATTTTTCATGCCTTTCAAAAATATCTGGGTTCTGTACTTTACATGTTTTGTACTTCCTTGGTCGCTTCTTTTTCCGAATGACTCACGGTTTTTGTCTATCGAATGCTCTTCATGGATCAGTTGTATTAATGAACACAAAGATGCATTTGAAGGTTTTGACAGTTTTTCTTGTGTACAAGTACTTTTCTTTTCTCTGGTTTCTCTCTTAATGTTTTTGAATTTCTTGTATCTGGAAATTATGGGCATCTTGCATAATAGTAATGATACATCATTTCTTTCTTATCCTAAACAGTCCAGTCTATCATCTTTATGGCTTTTTTTCTGACCTATCAGTTTTTGTGGACTAGTAATTCCTTCTACAATGGGGAATGGGGCATCATCCCCCTAAACCTGGCTAAGCCCCATTGTTGGAATGTTTCTTTGTCTTGAAGATTCTATACTGTCAGTTTTTCCAGTCCTGGAACCAATGCACCTATGAGGATCCGACACTATTTAATGTGTCTTTTTTTATTTTTTACCCTACCTCAATCCATGATAGATGCTATATAAAATACACTGTATGCATCAGTGTCCTTCCCAGTAAAGTATAGCTTATTTAAAGAAAAGTTCATTGCTAACCAGTACCCTACCTTTTTCTACATTCCACTATAGCTGGAAACTGAGTACAGGAAAAAGAGTTTGAGGTGACCCACATAAGACCTGTTATTTACACCCTTTATTCTTTTAATGAGGAATCTCTGTGGCCACTATGCTTGTTGCAAATGCCTGGTCAGGTACATGCTGAAGAGTGCAGTGTACTCAATTATTGGTCTAATGAGGGCTAAGCATAGCGGGACTATGATCTCCTTAGATCTGGATGCCTTGCCATAACTAATAACTTGCCCCACATAGAAGGATTTTCTCACCACCGTGGACACATTGTGATCAAAGTTCAGGTTACTGTCAACCTGAGTTCTCAAGTCCCTTATCACTGGGTCTGCTCTTAGGAAAGTGTTATTAATTTATTTATTTTTTATTTATTTCCAGTTTGATGACTGGGGATGTCCACTGGGCTCAGAGAGCCCATTTTCAGTGGAGGCCCGGGGAGAAAAACTCTATGTTACAAAGTTTAGATACAGATACAATACAGAAAAGAAAAACAATTTACAATTATGTTTCATGCTAGAGAGCAGGTGTAATTTTTTAGGTACATGTTACCTTTAGATACAGACACATTATTATTAATGAACAATTTACAGTTAAATTTCATGTTAGAGAGCAGGTGTAGATTCTTAGCTACATGGTACAAATTTGATATTTACAATATGTACATGTGTGTGGTAGCCTATAGATCATAGCTAGAGAGGCTAGTAATCATAGCTGGAGAAGGGTTTAGAGGTGGAGAGAGACTTATAGGACTAGGTGGGGAGATTGCAGTTGCATTTTCTGTTAGAGTAAAGGTAGGAATGTAACTGAGATTTAAAGTTTTCAAAGTTTGCACAGGTCCTTAGAGAGGAAGGAAGAGAATTCCATTTTTTTGCTAAGGAAAAGGATAGCAGGAGTTGACCAGGGTGATTGGGGTTTCGGACACAGATTAGGTTTTGGTGAGTAGATCTGAGAGTTCTCTGAGGGGTGCAGGGGAAAAGGATGTTGCATAGAGCAGGGCACTTAGAGGGTTGAAAGATTAGTTTGTAGGCTGTGGTAATCTGAAGATAGTCTAGATGGTTGGAGAGTTCAAGCCAGTGTAACAAATTAAGGGCAATACATTGATGGGAGGAATATTTGGCTTTGGTGAAAATTTAGAAATCTTATTCTAACAGACTTCCAATTTTGAAGTGAGTGTGGCAGATAAGTTAGTTAATAGAGGAGCGCCATACTTTAGTGAGGGGAGTAGATAGGTAGTGGCAAGTGTTTGTCTGGTGGAAGGAGAGAGAAATTGGATGTTCCTGTATAGCATACCAAGTTTTATATGGGTTTTCTTAATGTTTTGCTGGATGTGAGTGTCAAATTTCAGGTGTTCATCAATAGTGACCCCAAGTAGTTTGGCAAAGGGAACAACCTCTATAGTGGAGTTATTTTGGCTAATGATTTGGAATGAATTTTTATAAAGAGGGGAAGCTTTTGAGGGAGAAAATAATAGTATTTTGGATTTATTGGCATTTATTGAGAGGTGATTCTGAAGCATCCAATTTTCAGTGGTGGAGAAAGCAGCTTGGGTCAGTGTATGAAGCTCTAGGAGGTTGGTGGCACTGTAGATTAATGTGGAATCATCTGCATATTGTACAGTTTTGGTAATGGGTATGGCTTTGTGGAAATTGTTAATAAAGATGTTAAACAGCATTGGACCGAGTATGGATCCCTGGGGAATCCCAGTGGGGGTGGGAAGGAAGGTTGAGGTGCCTGTCCCCCATTTTACAGCTTGAGATCTATTAGAGAGGTAGCTAGAGAACCAGGATAAGGTATTCTGGGCGAGATTAAGGTCTGAGAGATGGTTTAGGAGATGGGTGTGGGAGATGGTATTGAATGCCTTGGACAGATCTAGAAGAAGAGTAGAAACTATTTTTCCAGAGTCCCGGGCAAGATTTATTGTTTCTAAGAAGGAGAGAAGTGCAGTGGTTGTACTATGGCCTGGATGGAAGCCGTGTTGGGTTGGTATGATTAGTTGGCTAATGTAATTTGCATGGGTTGTAATGTTGCAATTGTGGTCATCTTTCCAAAGGGTATAAATATGCATTTTTGCATTGAGTATTAGGCTATGTTTCTGGCACCAGTTACTTGGCTCTCAGACCCTCCTTAAGGATATCTACATCTCTGGAGGAATCAGTCATTGCACCCAATGTGCAGTCATCTGCAGATCTGGTCACCCAAATACTCTATATTTGCTATGACTTCAGAGAAGTGTACTCCAAACAGGAGAGGTCCAAATGCTGGGTCCTCTGGAACACCACTACTAACAGGCCTGTTGGTGGAGGTGGATACCCCCACCCTAACTTCATTTGTCCTATCCATGAGCCATTTCACTATCCATTAGGTTGCATACAGATTAATGTCTAAATTTTTTAGTTTGTCTGTAACACCTAAGTGATGTAGTGTGTTGAATGCTTTTACCAGGTTGAGGTAGGCAGTATGCAGTTTTTTGCCAATCATCCGTGGCTCAAGTGGCCTTCTCAAAGTAGTCCACTGGGTTTAGTAGGTGTGACCTACCACTGACAAAACCAAACTGGGATGGGTTCAGTGTTTGAAGATTCCATATGTATTTATTAGATCCATGATAACTTTCTCCATGCCTTTGTATATAAGACTAGTCCAACTTATGGGTCTGCAGTTCCCTGGGTCTGTTGATGGTCCACCTTTATGTAGAGAGATGACTGCTGCAATCCTTTATTCCCTAGGGACAAAACCTGTCTGAAGGCTGTGGCTGAACAGGCATTCTAGTTGGCCTGAGGGGTAATTTTTCAAACTATATAGGAGGCATACCTGGATATTATCAGGGCTCATTGCTGTATTGTTTTTAACTATGAAGAGCTCAGTGAGGACCCATTCTTTAGTAACAGTGGGGGGATAAGTTGTAGAGGATATTTCTTGGGGAGTAACTAGTAATCTTCGAGTCATATGGACTCTGTCTTCTGCTTGTACCTTTTTGCTGTTGTGTAACTCTTTTGAGTAAAGTTACCATTTTCTACTCTTTTATCTTGGATTTTAGTAACTACTTTAGCCAATTAAATGTTTGTGTCAAGGCTTTTCTCAGTGCACTATAAGGTTGAAAGGTAGAGCTTCAATTATAACTGAAATGTCATAACATCACAAGAAATTAATGGCATTTATTGCATGCATATTCTTATAAACTAGACAGCCTAGTTTCAAATTAGAACTAGCCAGTACAACTTTATACATACATAAATAAGTAAACAGACACACATATTCCATGTGAAATTGTAGTTTCATTTATTTTACAAAATAAACAAGCAAGTAGGCACTCTGGTCCCATGTGAAGTCATGGTTTTATTTATTTGACTGTTTCATAACTATCATATGTATGTATAGATAGACATTTTGATTTAATGTAACAGGTTTGCAGAGAAACAATATAAATTGCAAGTAAAAGCAAGTGTGATATTTTGTTGCAGAGAGACAATTTTGCTGATGAATCATGACAATGCAAGACATCTATAATACACACTCATTAGTTTAAAGAACACTACTTGCACATAAAGCTAAAAAAATAAATAAATAAAAATGGAGAGACCCTTCTATACTTAGTATAGCCACACTATTAAACAGCTTATTTATATTTATACATTTTACATATGTACATACATACAAATATTTCAAGTGCGAGCAATAATGCCCTTCTTGCCTGCAAAGCTGTAGTTATAGTTTAACCTCATTTACACGTCTTATATCTTTTCAATTGTCATCTTGCTTGAATTCCACTTATGCACTTTGCTAAGATGTCTGACATTCTTTCAGAAAGTAGTATACTACTTTATTCTATTTCTAATTTTCTGTTTGTGTCTTGCTTCATGGAGCTCAAGTTGCGACTGAAAAGGGTCTGCCAGCCACCCACTTACATGGTTATCAAGCTGAAATTAAGAAGTAAATAAGCAAATAAACAAACAGCTGAATAAAGGAATAAGGGGAATACATTAAATGATTTCAAACAGTGTAATTCATGGTACCTTGGAGAGTAGAGCATACATCTGTTTGTTGTTTTCATTACTTACTAAAATGAACAATTAAATGTTTGTTTTACAGGTACCTTGTTATGTATATAGTCAGTACTCTTGCAGGACATAAAACACAGTAGGGGTGTATTCAGAAAGGAAAAATAGCACAGTGTGTAAAGCTAAACTGTACACTGAGTGTTGACAAGCAGAGCATATGCAATTCAGAGGTATCTGTAGCACAGTCGTGGTAGTATGAAAACTGGTGTGGTCAGTAGTATATAATAATGACCATATAATGACATTGAAATGAGAAGGATTATAGCAATGCATTCATCAATAAACTGATGTTTTTGTCTGCATATATATTCTATATGCAGCATACACATTTGTGAGATACTTGGTAATTATATATTAGGTTGATAAGTTCATAGGTATGTACTACTCATGAAGTTTAAAAGACCATTGATAAGCATATCCAGCTAAGCCTGAACACTGCTGAATGAGCTAAACTCCATGGTCAAGAAGCACCATGCTATATACCCCAGAGAGGATTTATGATTTCCATGCTATTCATTCAGGATATTACTGATTACAGATGATGTGTAGTATTGCTTGACATGCATAGAAAGTTTATTCAGTAAGTGCAGGGTTCCTTGGGATAGAAATATGTTGTGTCAGCCATGTTCTATTTCTGTGCTTATAAAATATGACGGTTTTTGTTATGGTTGCATAGCTGTAAGAGGTCAAGCAGGGTGGAATGGACCATGTACGCTACTGATGGATAGCACTCTGTCTGCTGAAGAATAGCATACAGAGCAAGAACTGCACATATCAAAAATGGCATTTGAACCCTTGATATAAGTATCACCATGAATAGTAGGCAACAGTAAGGAGTGTGGAAGGGTGTACAGCTCAGCAAACCGTGTGGCCTCAGTGTAAATTTCATAATCAGGTCTTTAACACAAATTTTGCATGTTATATCTTAGGTATCACAATACATCACAGGTAATGTCAGCATGTTCCAGAAGGTAATATATAAGACAGGTGTTTCCATTCACATGGAAGAGCACCAACAAGGTACCAGGCAATCAAACATGCAGGAAGCTCCAGTCAACAAAAGGTGTTGTTGGAAGGTGCATTGTGTGTCTTACAAGTAACACACAGGGTCTGCAAATAAGCGGTAATGTTAGGCAAGTTAGAAGAGTTTATTTTTCAGCTATCTTTAATAAGCGTTGGACTTCATCTTACTAATTTCTTGATGCTCTCCCATGATGTCCTTACCCACTGCACATGAGAAGTTGCCACTATGCTAAATGAGCATGGAATCTAACTGAGGGTGGGGTATATGTTTGGGATCCAAGCTTCATCACTCCACTGTTTTCTTCAATACAGCCATCACCTTTGCTGGGTAAGCATGGTACCCTACTCATGGCAGAAAACTGTTCCTTCTTAAGTGCCAGTCTATGATGACACTGTGTGAGTGGGCTTCTGTGTTGTTTGGTAGTGTTGTAGGCATTGTACTACAGTACCTTATGTGGCCTGTGAGGCTGGAGCCAGCCAGTAGTTCTTCTTCTTCTCCTGATCAGTCATATGTTGCTGCTGTTCTTATTTTAACCATATAAATGCTTCACATAGGGCTGATAAACAACAGGTTATGAAAATCAATCTGTTGCATTACTGATGACATATATTGTGGAGTTTATCTCATAAGGTTTGCACTGCATCCCCATGGCTTTGTGCAGCCAGTGGATAGCTTGCAAGGTGTAATGCTGCCTTCAAGGTATTTATTATCTGTTATTCTCCTATGTCCATTGATACTGTGAATGAATTTGTACTCACACTGGTACTGGTGCTGTGTCCAGTGCCAATCTCTTGAAATGAGCCCACTGTAAAAGCAATATAGTGTAAAATGTCCAATTATTCTTCACCTCACCAATTTTGCTGATAGCTTCAGACCTGAACTATACATATGTTGTCCATTTTTGAGTTGGGAGTACCTTGCTTGCCTTCTGTTTGTATATCCAGGAAGAACTTTAACTCTGTAATGGCAAATTCATGTCTACATGTAATTACTCCTGGCCACCTGCTGCTGAGCTTTTCCTCCTAACTACCTGTCTAGACCAAATTCATATGGATATAGCAACAGTTATCCTGAAAACAAAATGTATACCCATGTGTACCCAATATAAAAAATTTAGCCTAAACTCAAGATCTTAGTTAGCAATGATTACCCATATCTAGGAGGGTCATTGGTGAACTCCCTGGCAAGGAATTCCCATCCAGTCATCCAGGCTATACTTAAACAGGGTCATAGAGTGGCTCTGTTTGATGTGAAATGGTAGCCTATTCCGGAGGAGTGGCAACCTGTTAGAGACATAGCTGTGTGTCCAGCAGGTCCTAATTATGTTGTAGGCCAGGTTACGCTCTCTAGAGCAGACCCTTATCCCATTTGACTTGCAGATGTGCAGCACTGCCATTGGGTTTGGATTTGGTATGCACTTCACAGATAAAGATTCTAGTTGTCTACTGATGTACTATGTTCTTCATCTGCAAATGTGTTGTAAGTAATTACTATGTAAATTGTTAATCACTATTTAATCCAATGTAAATACTGTCTGTTTATTTTAACTGTGGAGCTTTTCTCCTCGGGCCTCCGCTGAAAATGGACCTACGTCCAGTCGGACACTCCCGGTTAACAAATTTAAATAAATAAATAAATAAATAAATAAATAATAATATGAGATTTCTCTGTAGGCCAAGTGCATAAGTCTCCTCTAAGTAGTCTGTACGCTACTGAGTAGCTGTAGACCCTGAATCTTCTTTTTTAAAAATCTCTGAGGTCTCTCAAGTTGCTGCAGGTGCCTGGTAAGGTACATACCAATGGGAGCCTTGTACTCAATTATTGGCCTGATGAGAGTTGAGTACAGGGGATTTATGACCTCTTTCCCTCTTGAGGCAATACCTTTGCTAATGAATGCCTTCCTTACCATAGTAGACAAATGGAGGTCAAAGTTTAGGATACAGTCAACTTGCGTTCCCAGTTTTCTCACTACTGAGTTATTATGTAGGGTATTATTATTTATATGATAGTATACATGGATATTTTTTTTTATCGAAGGGGATGATCATGCATTTTTAGCACTGAGTTGAGTCCATGGCTTTGCCACCAATCATTGGTTTCTGTAAGCCCCTCTTGAAATATATTGACATTGTTTGGGGATTCAGTGACTGCACTGAATTTGCAGTCATTAGCAAACTTAAGTCAGCCACAGCCACCCTTTTTTAGCCTGGACATCTGAGAAGTACATTCCAAACAATACTGGCCTCAGCACTGACCCCTGTGGAAACTCACTGCTGACAGGTCTGCTGGTTGAGGTAAAGTCCCCTACTTTGACTGAGTGTGATCTGTCAGTGAGCCAGTTAGAAACCCACCTGATAACGTAAGGGTTGATATTGAACTGAGAGAGTTTATCAATGATGCCCGAATGTGGACTGTGTTGAAGGCCTTTGCTAAGTAAAGGAAGGCTGAATGCACAGATTGCCTTCATTTATGTCTCTGGTGATGTTTTTGAAGAAGTCTACCAGGTTTAACAGGCATGACCTGTCTTTGACAAATCCAAACTTTGTCGTATGAAGGGTTTGGAGATCACCTATGTCCTTATTTATAGTATCCATGATGGTGCATTCCGTGGCCTTACAGATAAGGCTGGTTAAGCTTATGGGTCTGTAGTTTCTGTAGTTTGAGCCACACTTTTAATACTTTTGTCAAGTGGCATATGACAAATGGAAAAAAAAATGTTACTTGTAAAACTAGCAATAAAGGGTCAGTGACACAAATGCTGTTAGGGACAGCTATATTGTCATCTAAGTCAAAATACCTCCTGCATGCCACTGTACGAGAGTGTGCATGTATATATATATATATATATATATATATATATATATATATATATATATATATATATCCGCCTACACACCACACATACAAGGGCATGTGTACGTCTGTATACGTAAACAGAGACACACAAATTCAGAGACAGATTTACATAGGCGTGTGTGTGTGTGTGTGTGTGTGTGTGTGTGTGTGTGTGTGTGTGTGTGTGTGTGTGTGTGTACGTCTGTATACGTAAACAGAGACACACAAATTCAGAGACAGATTTACATAGGTGTGTGTGTGTGTGTGTGTGTGTGTGTGTGCGTGCGTCTGTATCGTAAACAGAGACACACAAATTCAGAGACAGATTTACATAGGTGTGTGTGTGTGTGTGTGTGTGTGTGTGTGTGTACGTCTGTATACGTAAACAGAGACACACAAATTCAGAGACAGATTTACATAGGCGTGTGTGTGTACGTCTGTATACGTAAACAGAGACACACAAATTCAGAGACAGATTTACATAGGCGTGTGTGTGTGTGTGTGTACACGTCTGTATACGTAAACAGAGACACACAAATTCAGAGACAGATTTACATAGGCGTGTGTGTGTGTGTGTGTGTGTGTGTGTGTGTACGTCTGTATACGTAAACAGAGACACACAAATTCAGAGACAGATTTACATAGGCATGTGTGTGTGTGTGTGTGTATATATATATATATATATATATATATATATGTATATATATATATATATATATATATATATATATATATATATATATATATATATATATAAAAATTTGTGTCTGTGTGTAGACAAATATATGTGGCTCTATAAAGATATACAGCAAATACATTTTAAAACACCAAAGCAATACATATGATACGCACATAATGACGTGTATTTGTTTATTTATTTAAATTAAAACAGTGTAAGAAACTTCTCTGTGTGGAAGATTTTCAGTGTATATATATATATATATATATATATATATATATATATGTGTGTGTGTGTGTGTAGTTAATCACTGTATATTAATAAGATTAGACAATCACTGTATATTCCATCTTGATAAAGGGGTAAGTGGTCTTATCACTACAGCCATTTGAGTCACAAAAGAGGCAAAGTTTGAGAAAAGTTATGAGAATTGCAACAGTGAAGTACACAACTAAAAGAATTACGTGCACTGCATAGAAAGTTTTAATAAAATGCACACATTATCACATATCCAGCATATGCAAATTTGACAGACATTCAAGAATGCCTTGAATTGCAAGTCATAACAAGGCTGTGGTTTTAAAACCACATGAATATAAACTTAGATTACATATTGCATACATACTTATGCACACAGATAGGAAAATATCAGTAAATATAGACACTACATTTGCCTCATCTTTCAAAAGGTAACCAGTGTAACTACTGCAATCAGATGTTCAGGAAAAAAGAAGTGACAGAGCCAAACATTGCACCACAAAACAGGAAAGAAAAGGAAAATAAATTAATTTGGATGGAATCAGTATTATACAGACAGTTACTCTGTGATTCCTGAATGGTGTCAGCTAATGGGAAAATACTTTTAGTACAGTAACAAGATTCAATTTCAGCATTGTCTGACATGTTTTTATTGAAACATTACAAGATTTTATTCTTGTAGAATCTTAGGGCATTTGCATCTCATTGGGTTTGTTTCCAAGATGCAACAACTGCCCAAAGCAATGCTGTCCTGTGAAATGAGGGAAACTGTCTCATAAATGTATGTCAGCATGAGTGCATGCACTAATAAGCAACACTATTGCTGACCATATGAAAAATAATTACCAATGAAGGGAAAAAGCAGGTAGCAACAAGCATGCCTAGGCTGGGATAATTATTCCATAGGTTCATAGGTTCATAGGTTCATACTAGGCTATCTGCCCTAGGGCATTTATAAGCCTAGCCAGAGTGTGTTTGGCTTTCGCCACCCATTTTAAATGAATTTTGCTATGCCTTTTTTTGAGGTTAGTATACTGTGCCTCTGTCTAACAGTGACACAGAAGTGATAGCCGGGGTAAACCTACGATCTCCCATCCACTCATCAAGATTCCTCTTGAAGAGAGTCAATGTGGGACTCTGCCTAACCTGGACTGGGATTTTATTCCAGAGTGAAGGGAGCCTCTGGGTTATGAATCTGTCCCTCCAGCATGTCCTATTTATTTCAGTACTGAGGTTCAAGTCTCGAGCGTAGCTCGATGGGATTTGGATTTTCTGAGGTGCAGCATGTCCATTAATTCTGGGTTGGACATGGCTTTATCGTCAGGCACAGATCGCCTCTGAGCAGGCGGTATGCCACTGAGTAGAGCTGGAGTTTCTTTAACCGGGCAGCATATGGCATCTGTTTGAGCCCTTTGATCCTCTTGGTGAGGTACTTTTGGGGTCTTTCCAGTTGCTGCAGGTGTCTGGTAAGGTACATCCCAAAAGGGGCATTGTACTCAATTATGGGCCTGATGAGGGATGAGTAAAGAGGTACGATGACCTCCCCTGATCTAGATGTGAATCCCTTCATGATTAGGTGGGCTATATAAAATGTTTTTCTAACCACTTTGGCCACGTGGTTGTCAAATGAGAGATTGCTATCAACTTGGGTCCCCAGGTCCCTAATGACTTCTTCTGTACTTAGGGTCCCCAGGTCCCTAATGACTTCTTCTGTACTTAATGGATTACCACCTATGTGGTAATTAGTGGGCACTTTGTTTTTGCCAAAGGGGATGACTATACACTTTTTGGCGTTTAGCTTGAGGCCATGGCTCTGGCACCAGTTGTCTGTTTCTATGAGGCCCTTTTGGAGGATGCTTGTGTCGGCTGGAGAGTTGATTATGGCACCCAGTTTGCAGTCATCTGCGAACTTGGTCAGCCACAGTCCTTCCGTGTTGGCCTGTACCGAGAAATATATACCGAACAAGAGTGGTCCCAGGACTGAGCCTTGTGGGACGCCACTTGTAACTGGTTTGGAGTCTGACATGGCTCCAGCAATTCTAACCATGTGGGTTCTGTCCTTGAGCCAGTTTCCAACCCATCTAGTGACATAGGGGTTTATATTTAAGCTGGTGAGCTTATCTATAATGCCGAGTGGGGTATTGTATCGAAGGCTTTTGCGAGGTCCAGGTAGGCTGTGTGGACCACCTTCCCCTCGTCAATGGCCTTGGTGACTGTTTCAAAGAAATCGACCAGGTTTAAGAGGCAGGATTTGCCCTTAACAAAGCCAAACTGGGTAGGATCCAGTGTCTGTAGGTCCCCAATATCTTTATTTATGAGGTCCATGATGATCCTTTCCATAGCTTTGCAGACCAAGCTAGTCAGGCTTATGAGGCGATAGTTTCCAGGATCCATTGAGGCACCACCTTTGTGGAGAGGGACCACTGTTGCTGTACGCCACTCTTTGGGTACATATCCTGTAGTAAGGCTAAGATTGAACAGTAGTTTTATGTTTGGGTTTAGCTCTTCTTGGAGTTCATGTAGGGCAGCCGGGACACCATCTGGTCCCATTGATGCTGTGTTTTTGCTTTGGAGAGGCGGCTCTTACCTGAGCATCTGAGATGTCAGGGGCAGCACTCTGTTGGGATAGATATTTGCCCTTTTGGTGGGGAGAGGGGAGAAGTTTGCACTGAACCTGTCAGCTAGGATGTTGGCAATGTCTGTGGGCTCGGTGTATTTTTTGTCATTTTGGACTAATTCTGAGCATATCTGGGAATTCCCACCCAGGTTCCTAACATAACTAAAGAAAGCCTTGTGATTATCCTTAGTGTCCTGTGCAATTTTTCTCGAAGCTGGCCTTAGACGATTTTATGAGTGCCCGTAGTTTTTTGCTAATACTGATCAGAGATGCCTTCCCTTTTTGGGATTTTGCTCTATCATGTAGTAGCTTCCTTCTATTGTATAGTTTGTTTATGGCTGGGGTCCACCAGACAGGACGTCTGCCTTTGGAGGATTGGGTCTTGGTTTTATTTGGGATTGCATGATCCATGCATTCCTGAAGGTGTTCATAGAATGCGTTTATAAAGGATTCTGCGGTCTGGGCCGTATTTTCCACAGGCCCGGGGGCTTTGAAGGATTTCGCCTCAGTTTTGAGGCATGTGAAATTTGCTTTAGAGAAGTTTTTCACTGTGGTTTTCTGGGCAGGGGGGTGGGGTCGGGATGTGAATATCCAGTGAGATTAGTTTATGGTCTGATCTTACCAGTGAGGGATGCACTTCTGGTCTGGAGCATAGTGTCCCCATGTTGGTGATGATCAGGTCCAGTATGTTTTCCCCTCTTGTGGGAGTGGTAACAAGTTGTTCCATAGCATTTGAGTTTATAAATTCTAGGAACCTTTGGGCTAAGGTGTTGGAGCTAGAGTAATGCTCCCAGTCTATGTTTGGGTAGTTGAAGTCGCCCAATATAATGGTGTTTGGAGAGACCTTCATATTTTCCAGTATTCTCAGGAAGGCCAAGTGGGGTTCCTGTGTTTGGGAGGGTGGTCTGTAGCAGGCTATAAACTGGAAGGCAGTTTTACCCACAGTTAGTTGCACATGGATAGTCTCTGATGCTTAGTGCTGTGCCACCAACCTGGAGGTGTGGGTATCTTTGTGAATATTGATACTCTCCCTCCTTTTGTGGTTCGGTCCAAGTTTTGGGGCTGAAAAGCATGGTATGAGGTATAACCTGGTAGTGCTGGGGTGCTCTCGGGAGCCTTGAACCAGGTTTCTGTTACTGCACAGATATCGATGTTCTCCATGCTAAGGAGAGTTTCGAAAGTCGTGCATCTTGAGGTTTAGACTTCTGGCGTTGAGTAGCATTACTCTTAGTTTCTTATCCCTTGTGATACCTATGGAGGTGGGTTTGTCTTTTGAGCCTTGCCTAAAAAGGCACTATGGGGGTAGCAAGAGCCTTTGCCAATATCCGAAAGCCCAGGGGTGACAGGTGCAAGCCATCCCTAGCGAAGCATCGTGGCTTGTCGAGCATGTCATCCCAGGCTGACAGGCATTGGATCCCCTTTGAATGACACCAACACTTAAGCCAATTGTTGAAATTGATCATCTTGTCTTCATATTGTGGCATCATTCTTGGTGAGGGTAAGATGCTACTCAAGGTCAGGGTCATACCGGCCTGGGCTACATGCTCAGAGAGCTCCTCTATGTCACTTTTCATGTAGTCCAGGGAGGTACGTCTCAGGTCATTCATACCAGCATGGACAATGACTGAGTCATATTTGTACTTGCCTTGGAGTGACCTGAGTGCTTGTGTTATGTGGCGGATCCTAGCGCCTGACAGGCAGCTCACCGTGACCTTCTCCTTGTTCAGCCTGGTGAGCGGGACGTCAGTGTGCCTGACGATAGAGTCACCTATTACAAGTGTATCAGGTGTGTTGTTTAGCCTTAAGGGCTGTGACTGTTCGGCACACTGGCTTTGTGAGTTATGTGTTGCACGTGTTTTGTTTTGGGGTAGCGGTTGCTTGGGTGTCTGCTTTGGAGGTCTCTGCTGCTTAGGCAGATTTTTATTTAGAGCCTCAGTATGTTTTTGTGTGTTTATGTGTTTGGTTTGTTGTCGTGGTAGGTCTATGTGAGACTGGAATTGTAGTGAGTGTGGTTTTCTTCTCCTCCTGACTGGTTACGCCAGTAGTGAGTTGAGAGAGCTTAGCCTCCAGTTTGGCTATATGGTTGCATCTCTCACATGTGTTGGAATTTGTTGGGAGGAGGAGAGGGTTGTCTGTGTACATGAAGCAGTTGTAACATTGCCTCAAGATTCCCAGATTCACCTGCTGGACCGGAGAGGAGATTGACAACTGACCTTTGGACATGCTAGAATAGTATTGGGAATTCCTTTATAATTGAAAAAAAGGGCCAATGGGGAACAAGGTACTCAAGGGGAGTTTGTGAGGGTGTAGTGCTTTTAATTTTTTAGAGCTGACATATAATTCCACTAAGTTTTACCAAAAACAAGCACATACTAAAGATGTAATTTCAGTGTTGCAAAGGCTGCAGATCTGACTCTGACTCGCTAGCATCTCTGGCTGAGGCTAAATCAGTCACTCAGCTAATCTAATAGCCTATGGGTGGGGGAAGGAAAATACAAGGGACAAACTGTTAGCACATAACCATCCCCCACTGAAGTTTGTGGAATCTGACCTGCAGTATGCTAATAAGCAACTCTGAAAATCCTGCCTCTTTGTGAACATGTGACTTACACTGCACTAAAAGGTAAACAAAGTGCTCTAGCAAGCAACTGATTTTAGAAACGAGATAGTGCCCCAAATGGCTATCACATTTGAATGTGTAGCTTACAACAGTTAAACAGGTAATTTAAACACAAAAACAACTTTATTAAAGTGCAGGCAGTAAAATAAGTACAATATATAGCTGAAACAAGCTTTTTAAATCACAGAAACAGTTAAACAGGTAATTTAAACACAAAAACAAATTTATTAAAGTGCAGGCAGTAAAATAAGTACAATATGTAGCTGAAACAAGCTTTTTAAATCACAGAAACTCTAGAAAATCAGTGTTTTAGGTGGAATTAGCTAAAGGCAGCAAGAAAATGCAGAAAAATGATACTTAATCACTCCAAAGTGTCTCTTTTGTCTCTCTGCTGCTGTAGAACTCTGCAGGGCACCAGGTAGGAGCTTGCTGAGCTGTATACTTGTGCAAAATCCTTGCAAATGCAGGTTTTATAGCAGGGAAATGAAAGAGATAGAAATTAGCCCAAAATGGCCAATAAACTACTAATTTCTGGGCTGAAACCACGCCTCCAAGGACAGATAGGCTGCTCAAAGCTCCCTCTCTCACAGTGAGCAGAGAAACTTCCTTCTATCCAAGTAAGGTATGGACAAACACAGAAACTTGTAACACTCATGCAATTATAGGGTTACCACCTTTTGAGATGGCCAAAGTGGGACATTTTCGGGACATACATCAGATTCAGGTGATCACATACCTACAGTTAGTACAAAGGGTAGAACTTTACTTTTTTGCCTAAATAAAAGCTTATTCTTGTAGCAGTTTAGTTGCTTATTCTGTTTCTTGTAACATTTAGGTATTTTAGATACAGAAATAACTATTTTATGCAACTATTACATAAAATATGGGACATAATTATGTCCTATAATCTCAGGACATTTGCCATTTTTAATATTTTTTGTTAGGACACAACTGCCCAAAGAGGGATTGTCCCTCGCAAAGTGGGACAGGTGGTAATCCTATACAATTACCATGGTGATTTTTTTTTTACTTGTGCTATTGTGCATCGTATTTAAATATGTATTGTAAATGGTCTCCTTGCAAGCACAATCAGGACGTATAGGAGCATCTCCTTTAAAATATTGCTTTAAACATATCACTGTGTTATTTCTGGGTCTATTGACAAACATATACCTTGACAAGAACATGTTTATACATCTTTTGTATAACTACAGCATGGCTTAGGCAAGACCACGCTACTACAGCATGGCTTAGAGAAGGCCATGCTACTGCTTGACATAGCATACTGTACAAAAATGACCTTTACATTTGTTTCCATTTTGGATGTAAGTATGTTATGATGTTATCTGTTACCCACAATACATTGCAAAACTCATTTGCATTTGAATTTCAAATTCAGACATGAATAGGTAGAATGAATAGGTAGAAATATGTCACGGTGGTGGTGCTGCGGTAGCGTTGTCGCCTCACAGTGAGACGTTGTCCTGTTCGATTCTCAGCTAAAGCGTCTTCTGTGTGGAGACATGTGTGAATGGGCGTACCTTCGTTGAAGGTTGTGCGTCAGGGCTGGCAACTCGGTACGTAAAAATCAACTGCCAATCATTAGCGGACCGGAGTTCCGCTGTGGCGATCCCTAACCGGGAAAAGCCGAAAGATACAACCAACATGAATAGGTAGAAATGGCAATATTCTATATGTCATATAAGTGACAAATGTTATCTCCACGTGGTACACATTGCATATCTTGCATTGTTTTGATTGTTACACCTCAACATATATGTGTTTGGTAATCATTGTATTGAGATCATATGTTTCAACTTATATCTGCACTACTTCTCAAAACATTCACAGTGATATGACCTAGTGATAGTGTTATATTTATGATGTAGATGTGTGACAATTCTGTCTCTGTTATATTGTTCAGATATGGGATAGGTTATTACTGCCAAACATACACTTGTATTCAGTGATTGTTAACCTAATGTCTCATGTGAGACTTTGTGAATGTTGATACTGTGTGCTGTGTTTTAACATGTGCATAGGGTCATAGGATGTTACTAGGCTATTGGCCCTGAGGCCCCTATAAGCCTAGCCAAGAGTTTAGCCCATGCATAGACAAATCAGCACCCAATGCCCCTGTCCAGCAGGGACACGGGTGGAATCCCAGGGATGTATTTTCTTCACAGACCAGGTTGAGGCCACGTGTGCAGGTTACTCGAGTGGAGCTTGACTTGCGGATAAGCAGTAGTCCCATCAAGGTGGGGTCCGAGATTGCCTTGTATGCAGGCATTGATGAGTGTCTTTCGATTATTAATATTTATGTGAAGTGATGTTGTCATTGTTTCATGTGATGTATAAACATTTTTATGTTTTCTTCTGCATTGAGACATTTTTCTTACTGTCTATTGATGCCCTCTTCACACTTGCATTATGTCCTTCCATGACCATAAAAATAGTTAGCCGATCAATACACCAGTCATGTATAGGGTATGTTTCTGTTGTCAGTTGAACATTTGATATACTCTAATTTTCTTACCTTATTTTGGCATGTACTACTAGTATACTCATTCCTAGGTGCTGCCATCATTGTTCTTTTATGATTGCATAAATGTTGACAGGAACATGTATGTGTTGATGCAATAGTTACACCATGGCCTATGATACTTCTTGTCATATGGATTACATACCAGTAGTTTAGGATATGTATGTGTGAGTGTTTCCCCCTGTACAGGCAATTTGACATGTTTCTCTGTCATGTAAGCAGATGTCTGATACCTGTGATCTGTTTCATTTCTGCACAAAAGGATATGAGTATATTGTTTGTCATCTTCAGCCCATTCTGTGAGCACATTAATATGAAATAGAACCATTCCTTGTCATCCAGCAGAATCAGACTTGCAACACTTTAGTCATAGGTGACTGTATAGTCAGGCACACTGATGTCCCACTCACCAGGCTGAACAAGGGAAAAGTTACAGTCAGCTGCCTGTTGGCTGCCATGATCCGCCACATAACGCATGCACTCAAGTCACTCCACAACAAGTACAAATATGACTCTGTCATTGTCCATGTTGGAGTGAATGACTTGAGACATACCTCCCTGGACTACATGAAAAGAGACATGGAAGAGTTCTTGGATCATGTGGCCCAGGCAGGTATGACCCTAGCCCTGAGTAGCATCCTGCTTTCGCCCAGAATGATGCCACAGTATAACGACAAAATGATTGACTTCAACAATTGGCAAAGCTTCTGGTGTCATTCAAAGGGGATCCAGTATCTGCCTGTGGCGATATGATCGACAAACCACAATGCTTTGCCAGAGATGGTCTGCATCTATCATCCCTGGGATTCAGGTTACTGGCTAAAGCTCTTGCCACCCATATAGTGCCTTTTTTAGGCAAGGTTCAAAAGACAAAACCACCACTGTAACAGATACAAGCATGCAAAATCTGAAGGTAATGCTACTCAATGCTAGAAGTCTAAACCTCAAAATGCATGCTCTGAAGGCACTCCTAAAAATGGAGAACATCGATATCTGTGCAGTAACTGAGACCTGGTGAAAAGCTCCAGAGAGCATCCCTGCAATACCAGGCTACAACTCTTACCACACTCGGCCACCAAACCAAGACTGAAACACTAAAGGTGGAGGAGTGCCCATATTCACCAAGGATATTCATACCTCCAGACTAGTTGCCCAACACAATGCATCTGAAATTCTCCAGGTGCAACTAACACTATGTAAGACTGCAATCCAACTGTAGCTTGCTACAGATCCCCCACCATGCCCCAAGATTCTCAATAAACCTTTCTAAACATACTGGAAAATATTAAGATACAACCAAACACCCTAATACTGGGTGATTTCAACTACCCTGCCAATAACTGGGAAAACTACTCAGGTGCCAACACCTTTTCTCAACGGTTCTTGGAATTCATAAATTCAAATGCCCTGGATCAACTAACCCATTGTCCCACCAGGGGCTCCAATAACCTAGACCTGGTCATTACCAACATGGGAGATAGATGCTCCACACCAGTGGTCACCCCCTCATTGGTCAGTTCTGACCATAAGCAAATCACCCTTGACAACCACATACTACTCCCACCCCCTAGTAAGGAAACCTCCATAAAAAAAACTTCTCCAAAGCCAACTTCATGCTACTCAAGTCAGAAGTGACAAACTTCATGACACCCATGCAGACGAGAGCTGAAAGTTCAACTGCTGAATCCTACACTAAGGCACTCTATGAGCACATCCACTCGTGCATGAATTGTGCCATCCCAAATAGAACCAAGATGCTGTACTCCAAAAAAAGGAAGCCAATCTAGTGGTCCCCTGCCATAAACAAACTATACAACAGAAGGAAGAAACTGTTGCAGAAAAGAGGAAAATCCCAGGATACAAAAAAAACTACCTTACCAGCCTCAGTAAGAAGCTGAGAGCCCTCGTAAAATCATCCATAGCTAGTTATGAAAATAAAATTGCCAAAGACAACCACAAGGCATTCTATAGTTATGTCAAGAATCTAAACGGCAATGCTCAGATCTGCTCTGAGCTACAACAGAATGACATTAACTATACTGATCCCAAGGATATTGCCAGTATCCTGGCAGATTGATTTACGGCCAACTTCACCCCCCTCTCACCCCCTAAAGGGCCCATCTCAATACCAAAAGATTGCCAAAATCAGGTAATCACGGCCACACAGGTAGAAACTGCACTCTCCAAAGCTAGGAATACAGCATCCATGGGACCAGATGACATCCCGGGCTGTGTACTACATGAACTAGAAAATGAATTGGCACCTCACCTATGTATCATGTTTAATCATAGCCTAACCTCAGGCTTCATGCCCACTGAGTGGCACACAGCTACAGTTATCTACAAGGGGGGATCCACCTTGGATCCTGGGAACTAACATCCCATCAGTCTGACCAGCCTGATCTGCAAGGGCATGGAACGCATTATCATGGAACTTATAAACAAAGACATTGGCAACCTTCAAACACTGGACCCCACCCATTTTGGGTTTGTGAAGGGCCGATCTTGTCTCCTGAACCTGATTGACTTCTTCGAATCAGTCTCCAGAGCTGTGGATGAGGGTAAGGAGGTCCACACAGCCTATCTGGACCTTGCCAAAGCTTTGACACCATCCCCCACTCTGGAGTCATAGATAAACTTACTAAGCTGGGCATAAATCCCTACATCACTTGATGGGTTGCCAACTGGCTTACTGACAGAACCCAGACTATAAAAGTAGCCAACTCCAAATCCAGTTCCAGACAAGTGGAGTATCTCAGGGTTCAGTCCTGGGACCGCTCTTGTTTGGCATCTACTTCTCTGAAGTACAGGCCAACACTAAGGGACTCTGGCTAACAAAGTCCGCAGATGACTGCAAACTGGGAGCCATTATTGAATCCCCAAATGATGTGGATATTCTACAAAAGGGCCTTACAGAAACAGATGCTTGGTGCCAGGGCCATGGGCTCCATCTTAATGCCAAGAAATGTATAGTTATCCCCTTTGGGAAAAAACATGTACCCATGAATTACCACATAGGTGCAGTACACTAAACACCGAAAATGTGATGAGAGACTTAGGGGCACAGGTGGACAGTGGTCTCACCATCGATAACCACATCGCCACAACAGTCAGGAAATCCTTCTATGTGGCACACCTCATCACTAAGGGCTTTTCATCCAGAAAAAAGGAGGTCATTGTCCCACTGTGCTCATCCCTCATTAGACCCATTGTAGAGTACAATGCCCCATTTGGTATGTACCTCACAAGACATCTGCAGCAGCTGGAAAGGCCGCATAAATGCCTCACTAAAAGAATCACAGGCCTAAACCAGATGCCCAATGCTGACCATCTAAAAAAACTCCAGCTATACTCTGTGGCATATCATCTACTCAGAGACGATCTCTGCTTAACATACAAGGCCATGTCAAACCCTGAGCTGTTGGACATGCTCCACTTAAAGAAATCCTAATCCCTCAGAGCCACATACTCCAGGGATCTAAACCTTGTCATCACAATGAACAAAACATGCTGGAGAGATAGGTTCCTGACCCAGAGACTCCCCATACTCTGAAATAGACTGCCCATACATGTCAAGCAGAGCACCTCCTTGGCCCTCTTCAAAAGGAATGAAACAAAAGAAGGGACCAGCACTCGAAGACAGCAGTTAAAATATATATTTAATTAGATTGTACCAACAACCTAATGTGAAATGCACATACCGGTTTCGGCCAACAATGCCTTTCTCAATGTGTCTTATCCAAATAATTTAATTACAGCCCATGATGCATTCAGCTAACAATTTATACTGCCTTCTTAAAGTGGTATGTTCCACATTCATTCTGTATTACTGACAGTTTAGCTAAACACAGAGACTCCATATTTTACAAATGAATTCACCAAAATAAACCTGTTACATACAACAAAGTATAACTTCAATGTTAATTTTTTGTAATCAACCTATAATTTATACTTATTTATATTTATTTATATGGTGAAATCCATTTATAACAGCAATATTAAACCAGATATGAGTAATATTAATTAATTAATATTACTCATATCTGGTTTAATATTGCTGTTATAAATGGATTTCACCATATAAATAAATATAAATAAGTATAAATTATAGGTTGATTACAAAAAAATTAACATTGAAGTTATACTTTGTATGTAACAGGTATTTTGGTGAATTCATTTGTAAAATATGGAGTCTCTGTGTTTAGCTAAACTGTCAGTAATACAGAATGAATGTGGAACATACCACTTTAAGAAGGCAGTATAAATTGTTAGCTGAATGCATCATGGGCTGTAATTAAATTATTTGGATAAGACACATTGAGAAAGGCATTGTTGGTCAAACTATGCATTTCACATTAGGTTGTTGGTACAATCTAATTAAATATATATTTTAACTGCTGTCTTCGAGTGCTGGTCCCTTCTTTTGTTTCATTGTTGTGGTTTGGACCGAGCACCAACTGTCTTGCGTGCGTGCCTTGTATGCTGGACCTCTTCAAAAGGAACCTTGATGTTTGGATGGGAGATAGGAAATTTACCCCGGGGATCACGTCAGTTGCACTGCTAGACAGGGGTCCAGGGAAGTAAATATTGTGGGATGAAATATCCAGGGAATTGTTATGGCTAGGCTTGTATAGGCCCTAGGGCTGATAGCTTAGTACCAACCTATTAACCTATGAACAGTTTTGTTAGACAGTGTAAGGGTTTGGTCTGTTGTGGATTTGCACAGACACATGACTGACAGAATAATTCTCATGTGACTAACACAACATATAACACTTCGTTAGTGCATAGAGTGTATGACATGTATCTTGTATGTATTGGTGTGTTTCTTTTACTGTTGAGGCTCTTTAAGGAATATGTAAGGATGTACAATTATTGTCATGTTACAGAGTGTGGCACTCATGCCAGCCCACCGATCCATTGATGAATACAATGACATGTATGACCACTTCCTGCTGAGTCAGACTCTGAAGGCCAGCTCAGACACCAGGATGATGATGATGATGATGCTGCTGCTGCTGATGATGATGATAAGGGACCAGGACCAGCATGTGCCATCATACCAGTGGGCTAACATCAATAATGTCCTCCACCATGACACTTAGATGACTTCAGGGACCAGATATGTGATGTTGCTACAGATGTGTTCCAGAGCCCATTGAAAGTCATAATGGGGAATTTCTTCCGAGACATAGCACGGGTTATGTGTGACTCCTTCCCAGAGATCATGTGTGAGATCATTCAGAAAGCTTGACTCCATCAGGGTCGGCCTCAGGACCATAAGTATAGTCTATGACATCCATACATGTAATGCTGCCACCATGGTATATTCCTATTTGTCAGATTTGCATTATTAGGCACACATTTGTGCAAGAATCTCATACTGCGGTCATACTTCTGGGATGTATAACATGATGAGCAGTACACAATTCATTTCATATGGGGCTATGGATTGCTGCTGACGTATGACATTTGTTACAATATAACACACAATATCACCATGTTGTCATGTTTTCATCAGATTGTGACATACCTGCAGACAGGTTTACGGATGGCAGGATAATGATTCCTGCATTCTGTATGTGACTTGCCCCTTCTGCATGCAGTGTACTGTGACAGTGTTACTGCAGATGTAGTCTGCCTTTTCTGTGACAGATATGTCTGCCGCTGGTGGCATTCTGCCAGTGTGACACACTTGTCCTGCTGGCAGTGTTCACGTGAATTCATGGTCAGTTTTCATCATTAGCAGCCTTGACACAGTACACATTTTACATTCTATAACATTCCACACATACAATTGTAGTGCCGTTCTCCTGAGGCTACTTTCAAATGGTTGATATCTGTGCGTATTTTGCAAATACTTTGTCACATTTTGTTTCTGACATGCCTTTTTACATACATGGCATATCTATGTATATGCTCCAATTGTGACCTTGCTGTGTCAGGATGTCCTATTGGCATTATGATTTTCTGTGTGATGGTTAATGATTAATTGTGTGCCATGTAGTATACTGTTTTATTTTACCAATGTCTTTATTTAGTTAGAGTGTTTGTTTTTCTTATATTGCATTTATTTGTTTTAATTTTTTTGTTCTTGTGGAGTTTTAAGAGGTCTTGGCTAGGGTCAGTTAGAAAATTTAGAAAAAAAAATCCTTTGCAGACAGAGAATAACATCCAGCTAATTAGTGTGAGGAGCTGAGAAATAGCATTAACTAGAAATATTTGGGAACATATTTATTTCTGGAGTGTTTGTTTGACTTGCTTGCTGTTCTCTGCATGACTATCTCTGTCTGCATTTGATTTTTCCCACCCATCTGCCAAAGTGTTGTACTTTTAAGGTTGTTGGCTTTTGAGTTGCCTGCCCCTACTTTAGGTCTGATTTTGGACACTCCTCCCAGTCCCATCTCATCAGCTCATTCTACTAAGTACAGAGAGGTCAGTTGGGGGGGCCCACCCCTTAGTCTCTTAAACTTGAATTATCTTATGTGACCTCAATTGCTACTTGCTTAAAAAATTGCACTCTATTAAGCTGCTTTTACTATATCTGTGCTTCTTCTTACTTTATTTTGCTTTTTGCTGCTTGTTCTTAAAGTATTCAGTTGCACTTATTACTGCTTGTTAGTAGCCTGATTACATTATAACTGTTATTGTAAGCCTCTTAATTTTGATTTAAGAACCAGGGCTTCAAACTAGTTATCTTACATAAGGAAAGTTTGAGGTCTGCACTCTTGTGGCAGGAGAGGCAGCTTAAATCTTTCTAAGTTGGAAATTGCTGGTTGAAGGCTTATTATGTTTGTTATTCTAAAAGTGTCTTAATTCTGGTTTAAGCACTTAAGCTTCAGGCCAGTTATTTTACATTAAGAAGGTTTGTGGTCTATACTTCTGTGGGAGGAGAGGGTAACCTACATCCTTCTGAGCTGGGAATTGCTGGTGAAGACTTATTGTGCCTGTTAGTCTAAGTGTCTTTGTTCTGGTCTGTGGTCTGCACTCTTGTGGCATTACTGTCTGGACAGATTATTTAAACTACTAGAGCTTCTAGTTTGCTCATAGCCAAGCGTTGGTCATAAAGTTGTGTTTTTGACTTGTTCAATAGTTAAATTTTCTTCACTTATCCCTAGTAGATCATTGGCCATGGATATGCACTTCCCATCCCTCTCTGTAGCTAGTCTGGTTGAGATGGGTATTCTGAGGCATTGTAGCAATTACTTCATGTACAATGACAACCCATTTATTTTTAAGAAAACAGATAGTGTATGTGAGAGGTGTAAATATATTTTAATACTGGAGACAAAACTCTCTCATACAACCAAAACTAATCCTATAGAGGTTGTCAATGACACTTGCACCACACCTATTGCACAGAGCAAAGACCCTACATATAAAACTACTTATGGTGAGGCACTTAGAGGTAACTTTCCTAAAACACTAAGACCTCCTGAATGTACAATCAAATAAAGGGTTCTCAGCCATCACATAAACACTCCGTTAAAACACCACCCACAGCTACACATAATAACATTATATCCCCTGCCTCCACTGTTAAGTCCTTGGGTAACTACAGGCCCATAAGTCTTAATAGCTTCCTATGTAAGGTCATGGAAAGAATCATCATGGACATGATAAATGAGGACTTAGGTAAGCTGGAAACTCTGCACCCACCACAGTTTGGCTTTGTTAAAGGAAGGTCATGCCTATTAAATCTGGTGGGTTTTTCTGAGAGGGTCACCAAAGCATTGGATGAAGGTAAGATTGTGCACACAGCTTACCTTGACCTGGCCAAGGCTTTTGATACAATACCCCACTCAGGCATTACAGACAAGTTCACTAATTTAGATATAAACTGTTTAGATTTAGACTACAGGAGCATCTAAGAGATATTAGAAATAATAGAGTGGAGAGCCCTTTGGCATCACATTTTTTGGCTTATCAAAGGGGAATAATAATTATTTACAGGGGGCTATTTTAGAAAAAGTTAGAATTTCTAATAATGTAGAACTGAAAAGTAAATTGTTTTATAAAGAAACTTCTTTTATCCTGAAGTATGATACTCTGACACCTGCTGGTTTGAATTTAAAATGTAATTGGAAAATGCTTATATAATGAGGTCAATGAATTTTATGTTTAAATTGGTATTAATTGTTTAATTGGTATGCTTATTTAAATGTGGTACGAGATGTGTTTTATTCTCTTGAAAGGCATTTTACTGAGGTACTAGAGTCTTTAAATTTTTGTAAAATTTAAAGTTTTTTTACTTTTTACTGGCCATGGTGGTTTTCTATTTATTTTTGTTTTTTTGTTGTTTTATATAAACCATTTTAGCACCTGCTGGATAGTCAACTGGCTCATTGATAGGACCCAGGAGGTCAAAATAGGTGAGGTACCTCCACCAAGAGGCCAGTCCTTCAGGGCTTGGTATTGGGCTCGCACATTTTTGGTATCTATTTATTTGAAATGGAAGCAAATGTTGAAGGTTTATGGCTGAATATGGTTGCAGATGATTGCAGGCTGGGGTTATCATCTACTCTCCTGCAGACACTACCAGTCTTCAAGACTAATAAATGGTACCAAAGCCATGTTCTTAAACTCAATGGTAAGAAATGCATAATTGCTCCCTTTGGGAAATCAACCATCAAAGCTAATTACCATGTTGATAATACACTCCTAAGAGTCGACCCAGTGGTCAGAGATCTGGGTACCCACATAGACAATAACCTTATCTTTGACCACCACGTGGCCACAGTGGTGAGGAAACCCTTTCATGTTGCACAACTTACAAGTAAGGGCACAGCATCTAGGTCCAAAGAGGTCATTATGCCACTGTACTCCGCCACCTTATCAGACTAATCATAGAATACAGTACTCCCTTTGGTAAGTAACTGACTGGGCACATGCAGCAACTGGAGCAACCTCAAAGGTTCCTTACAAAAAGAATACAAGGCATAACAAACCTGCCTTATGCAGAGTGCCTTAAAGCCCTTTCCCTCTACTTGGTCGCCTACAGATTGCTGAGGGGTGATCTATGCCTGGCTTACAAGGCATCTGCAAACCCTACACTTATGAATCTCCTACTTACTCGTAAGTCAAAGATTACCATAAATACATGATCTAGGAACCTGAATTTTGTCTGTGACTTAAACAGAGCAAGCTGGAGAGACAGATATGTGTTTCAAGGACTGCTCCTCCTATGGAACAGGCTTCCCATCCATGTGAAGCTGTGTTCATCTATTACCCAGTTTGAGCACAACCTAGACTAGTGGATGGGGAACAGGAAATTTACAGCTGGCCTGGCACCCATATCTCTTATGGACAGAGATAGGTTATAAATGCTTGGCTCTCAATGTCCTATTTGGATGCAGGATATCATTATTCTTTTGAGAAAACTTGGCTAGGCTTAGAAAGGCCCCTTGAGTCATTAGCCTAGTAACAGTTTATGAATCTATAATCTAAGAATGTAATGTATGCCTCTGTTGGATAAATATCTGAAGCATGTTACATTGCCAGTGTTCCTGACATGGACTGACATTCCCATTGCCTTTGAGAATTCCATGTTGCTATTGTATGAATGGTACTAGTGATGACTGCCCATATCATGCAGCCTACTTATTCTGGCACACATCGCTGTAGTATACATATTGCTTATATTCTAACATGGGTACACTTTTCCTGTATAAAATACATAACCATACCTGTCCAGTGGTCATTATGAATAATATGGCAGCTTTCCTTTCTATGGCTGGACAATCAGATGCCTCTAACATCACAAACACATTAGTCAACCATTGTACATCTATATTATGCATGTATGTATGTATGTCTTTCACCCACAGATAGTGCGCCATACTTGCATATCTACAACTGTCATCTGATCGGTCATACACATTTTCACTTTGTATTCATATAATTTTCTGTGAGTGTGCCTCCTAATGTTAGCATGGCAATATATATATATATATATATATATATATATATATATATTTAGCTATATATATATATATATATATATTTAGCTATATATATATATATATATATATATATATATATATATATATATATATATATATATATATATATCGATAAGGGTATGTGATAGCTGAACCAACTTTGGTTATGTACATATGCCAGTTGCTGTTTAACTGTTGCATTTTACTGTGTTGTTTGTGTCATTTGTACACAGACATGTTTATAGCCATCAGCAATGCACACTGTACATGTGTCAGACATGGGCCATTTGTTCAATGTACCTTGCAAGGACTTCCAGTCCGTCTTGTGTTGTGGACATGTGCATGTAACATATCATCATTGTAATGTAGGTGTACTGGGACAATATGACACTGTACAGCCATGCTGGCTATCACACACACGAATGGTATATATATATATATATATATATATATATATATATATATATATATATATATATATATACACACACAAAGTGATGGCAATTGAGTAGATTCTGTCCGTGTTTTTGTTTTACTTGTCTAACATTCATTAATCAGACATTCGTATGCTTCCTGCCTGTGGACTGGCTTACGTTCCTTACGTTCCTTAGTTTTTATTATTCATATGCTATTTTATTATTCATATGCTATTTCATGCTTGTATCAGCTCAGCAAGAACCTGCTCAGGTGATCTGCAGAGTCCTACAGCAGCAGAAGGAGAAAAGAGAGACGTTGGTTTGATTTAAGCACTTTTTTGGCTTGTTTCTTGTTAGAAATTGCTAATTCCATCTAAACGCTTGGTTTCTAGCATTTATTTGATACAAAAAAGCCTTT
The DNA here is from genome assembly GCF_019279795.1 of Protopterus annectens. Classification (NCBI taxonomy): domain Eukaryota; kingdom Metazoa; phylum Chordata; order Ceratodontiformes; family Protopteridae; genus Protopterus; species Protopterus annectens. Next base: position 857,525,320 of record NC_056746.1, on the reverse strand, counting down.
TACAACTGTTTAATTGTACTTTATGCTGATTTGCACTTTAAACTCATTTTTAGAGCATTTAAACTGTTTTAACTGTTGCAGGCTACACACTCAAGTGTGATAGCCGTTTTCCTGTGCTTTAAAGTGATTATTTTGTCTTAACTGCCTTGAATTCTAAAAAAATCAAAAAAAAAAAACAAAACAATAAGCTATCCTATACTTGTTTCCAGCCTTTCTGAAGCTAGCATAGTCCAATTTTCAGAGTTTGCTGAATCCAGGACTGTTTTGTAGTTCCTGTGTTGGCCCATACCTTACTTGGATATCTCTGTTCACCAGTGAGAGTGGGGAGCTTTGAGCAGCCTATCTGTCCCTGGAGGAGTGGTTTTCAGCTCAGAATTTGTAGTTTATTGGCCATTTGGGGTTAATTTCTATCCCTTTTTCCTTCCAGCTATAAAAACCCACTTTTGCTCGGTTTTGCACACTGCACAGTGCTGGTTAGCTGGGGTTAACCATCCCTGACTCCACAAAGTCTGCTCTTCAGTTTTTCCCTTATAACTTGTCAGTCTTTCAGCCTAAAGCACTCAGACCCGCACCTTTCGGCGCAGCACTTGTTCTAAATCTACTGCAGCACTTAGCACTCAACCCCTGCATCTGCCAGAAGGGAATAGTCTTTATACTTCCCTACTTATTCAGGCATGTCCAGGAGACAGCTCCCAGTGTACTCTCCAGCCTACCTGATGAGTCTGGGCATCTTGAGGCAATGCTACAACTGCCTCATGTACACAGACAACCCTCTCCTCCTACCACCAAACATTAACACTTGCGAGAGATGCACTTATACAGCCAATCTAGAGACAAAGCTCTCTCCAACCAAGACTGGAACAGACAGTCAAGAGAAGAAGGTAACAACTCACAACACCCCACTCACTACACATAGACCAACTAAACCAACACCCCCAAAACCCACACATAGAAACACCAAGACATATATGGAGGCTCTGATTAAAAATCTAAATCTGCCTAGGCAACAGAGACCTCCAAAGCAGACACACAAGCAACCTCCTCCCATGAACACACCCCAAACAACACATAGCCCACAAACTCGGTGTGCCGCACAACCACAGCCTATAAGGCAAAACAATACACCCAACACACTAGTGATAGGTGACTCTATAGTCAGGCACATCGACGTTCCACTCACCAGGCTAGACAAAGAGAAGGTTACTGTCAGCTGCTTGTCGGGTGCCAGAATCTGCCACATAATGCATGCACTCAGGTCACTACAAGGCAAGTACAAATATGACTCTGTCTTAGTTCATGTCGGTGTAAATGACCTGAGACGTACCTCCCTGGACTACATGAAAAGGGACATGGAAGAGCTCTCTGATCTTGCCCAGGCAGGTATGACCCTAGCCCTGAGTAGCATCCTGCCTTCACCAAAAATGATACCACAGTACAGATGATCAACTTCAACTTCAACAATTGGCTAAGCTTCTGGTGTCATTCAAAGGGGATCCAGTATCTGTCTACCTAGAATGACATGCTTGACAGGCCACGATGCTTCACCAGAGATGGCCTGCACCTGTCACCCCTGTGATTCAGAATATTGGCCAAGGCTCTTGCCACCCCTATAGTGCCTTTTTTAGGCAAGGCTCAAAAAACAAACCCACCACCATATGAACTGCAGGAAACAAAAAACTGAGGGCATGCTAGGAGTCTAAACCTCAAAATGCACTCACTCGAGGCACTCCTCAAAATGGAGAACATTGATATCTGTGCAGTGACTGAGACATGGTTTAAGGCTCCTGGGAGCACCCCAGCACTACCAGGCTATAATTCATACCAGATGTTTCGACCACAAAACCTGGACTGAAACATGAAGGGCGGAGGTGTGTCCATATTCATCAAGGACATCCACACCTCCAGGCTAGTTGCAAAATACAATGCCTCTGAAATCATCCAAGTGCAACTAACCCATATTCATCAAGGACATCCACACCTCCAGGCTAGTTGCAAAATACAATGCCTCTGAAATCATCCAAGTGCAACTAACCCAGGGCAAAAATGCATTCCAAATTGTAACTTGATGTTCTTCGTATTTCACTGTTGCAGTCATTACATTTGGGTAATCTGCTGGCAGGTTGCCCTCAGTCAGCCTGAATAACAAAGTCTTGGGTCCTGCGTCAGTTCTGTCTCCAGTTCCATGACGTCGGGTCGTCAGGGGTATAAAAAAGTGCAGCTGACGCCATTTTATTCAGTCTTTCTTGCCGTGCGGTGCCCGAAGCAGAAGCAGTTCGCAAGTGCCATTCGGCCAACTCCTGAAATTTTTGCATTCTAGTTTCAGAACCGAAGTCTTAAACTAAAGCTAAGTACCCCATTGGGGAAACTTTTTCTTGCTCCTTACCAATGTCAGTAAAAGTTAATAATTGCATTACTTGTGGGAAGCAAATACCTCATAAGGATTTTCATTTGTGCTGTATTCCTTGTCTAGGCCCAGATCATAATGTGCCTTGCTGTTGGTTTTGTGCTAGATTTAACCAAAGCACTATTAAGCGTCGGTATATTTTTGCTTCAAAATATTTTGGATCCAGATTTAATTATCCTGAAATGTCGTTGGTTAGCCACCTGACTACTGGAGTTCACAAAAAACGCAAAGAAAAAGACAGAGACAGACTGTCGATGTCCAAAACCGACGACGAAGCTTCTCCTAAGCCAGTCGCCGGTTCGCTGGTACTCAGTGAGGTGCTTTCGCAGCCCCTGATACCCGCTACTTTTGAGTTGCAGGCCTCTACCGAGACCCATGCAGAGTCCAGTACGCCACGAGTTTCTCAGAGTTTTGAACCTGTGGATGTCTCTCCCTTGGATGGGTCCGGAGCCGCTGAGCAGGCACCGGCTTCTGGGGGTGTTTTCGGGCCTCAACATTTTTATATAAGCCCGATGCCAGCTTCAAAAACAAGATCAAAAACATCTAACTCTAAAAAAATGATGCATGAGCCATGTGCTCAGGCCCCTATGCCTAAGAAACAGATGATCAAGATGGCTGAGGACTTAATTACCTTAATCAGGGGTTCCCAACCACCCCCCCCCCCCGTGCTAAGAACCTAGACAAGACACAGATTATGAATCTTCAGATCAGGTTTCTATTTCTTCTGATTCCTCTTCTGTTCAGGAATTTTCTATACCACCCTATGAGGATTCAGATGAAGAAGAATCCATCCCATCTGCATCTCCTCCTGAGGATTATTCATTTGGAGAAACCTTGCATACTTTAAGGGAACATTTTCATTGGGAGAGTCAGGATATCTCTGAATCAAAAAAGAGGATTAGGGATTTCCTTCTTTTTCCTCAGCATAGGCCTTTGGCTATATCTCCTGTATTAGACATTGTTGATGATATGTTTTTGGAATCAAGCATGGCTCCTGATTCCCTACCTCAGGCTCCTAGTAAGCCAGACAGATATTACAGGGTTCCTGACTCCCACAAATTTCTATTCAAAAATCCTGCTGCTGATCCTGAAACTATCTCATAGGGTCCCAAAGGTGTAAAGGCCTCCACAGCCAAAAATCCTACCCCCTCTGATAGAGATTCCAGGGTGCTGGATAGATGGGGAAAGGTTTATATGTCTGCAACCTTGGCAATTACGGCCTTAAACTGCCAGTTTCATGTGTTTAAATATCAACAGCATGTTATGAGCTTATTGAAACAGAAAATTATGTTGATTTCTGATTGTGTGGAAAATAAAGAATTACAGGAATTATTGCATGCAGCAGAACAGGTTGGAAAGCATACTTTGCAATGTGGTTTTGATTCCTTGGAGGCCTCTTGCAGGGTCGCAGTTACTGGATCTGTGATTAGAAGGCATGCCTGGCTCAAGGAGCAAAATCTGCTTGATCATGTTAAAGCTAAATTGTTGGATGCCACTTTACAGCATGATACTCTGTTTGGTAATAAGGCAGAAGAGGTTTTAAAGAAAATGGAAGACAAAGCTAAATCTATGCAAACTGTAAAAGATTTCTTATAAGTGCAGCCACCCAGATGCAGTAGGCACTGGCCTACTAAAAAATGGTCCTTTCCTGTGTCCAACAGAGCCTCTCAAGGCAAATCCAGGTGCTCAAAAGGCTCTAGATACCAATCACAGGGTTCTTACAGGTCAAAGCAATGGGGTGCCTCTACCTCCAAATCTGGAGGAAACAAAGCACAACCCTACAGTAAGCAGTCTCAATGACTTCCCTCTACCATCACCAAGCATTTATCTTTTGGCAGCCCCCTTGGGGGGAAAATTACCACTTCATGCTCAAATAGTATCCCAGGGGTACAGATTTCGTTTCCATACTTTGCCAATTCCAAATGGTTGGCCAGATCTGCTTCAAAATGAAAGGGCAGAGGCTCAGAAACAAGTTACGCCCCTCATGGATATGGGGGCTATTCAACCAGTACCAGAACAGGAAAACGGATAAGGTTTTTATTAAAGACTGTTCCTGGTACCCAGAAAAGACAATGCCTGGTGTCCAATACTGGACTTATTGAATTTGAATACGTTCCTGGACATTCCAAAATTCAAAATGCTGACTTTACAACAGCTACTGCCTATGCTGGGCAAGAACGCTTGGTTAGTAACTCTAGACTTAAAAGAGGCATACCTGCATATCTCAATAAGGGAATCGTGCAGAAGATACCGCCGCTTCAAGGCAGGTTTTATGCATTACCAATTCTCTGCACTGCCCTTTGGCTTATCTACTGCACCCATGGTCTTTACAAAGTGCCTGGCACCAGTAATTGCATTTTGAAGACAAAGAAGCATACAAATTTATCCTTATCTAGACGATTGTCTCATTCAAGCAGAGGACAAGGACAGATTTCTTCAACATCTGGCATTTGTAAAAAGGCTTATAACATGCCTAGGATACACAATAAATGAAAAGAAATCACAACTGGTACCCTCTCAAAAAATTACATTCCTGGGTGTAAGCTTGAATACAGCTGCCCAGATGGCTTACCTTACACCAGACAAACAAAGGCAACTGACTATATACTTCAAACAGATGGCAACAAAAACCCAGTTATCTGCAAGACAGATTCTGCAGGCTTTGGGGTTCATGGCATCCTGCATTCTACTAATTCCATATGCAAGACTGCATATGAGGAAACTTCAATGGTACCTAAAAAGTTTATGGAGTCAACATTGTCACAGTCTGGAAACAATGATTCTTCTCATTCCCTTCCTACAACAGGAGTTTCTTTGGTGGGCAGAGACATGTCACCAAAACAAGGGACTGTCATTCACTCTACCCCCTGCCACCCAAACCCTAACTACAGATGCATCAGACTATGCTTAGGGGGCCCACCTGGTGGGGAGATGCATTCAGGGCATATGAAACCCAAAACAAGTGCATCTGCATATCAACCAGAAAGAGATGCTATCTGTTCAGAATGCCCTGACAGCCTTCAAGGACTTACTTCATCCAGGACAACTACTGATAAAGACGGACAACACCATGGTTATGTGGTACATAAACAAGCAGGGGGGTACACATTCCTACCCCCTTTGCAGACTAGCCATGGCATTGTGGGACACAGCCTTGACTGGCCAAGTACATCTTCAAGCTCATTTCCTGCCAGGAAAACAAAATACTCTGGCAGATGACCTAAGCAGAAATCTTATGGACCCGCATGAGTGGAAACTGGATCCACAAGTCTTCAACATGGGAAGACAGAAATGGAGGAGACCAGACATAGATCTATTTGCCTCTCTCCAAAATTATCAACTGGACAAATTCTGCACAAGGACTTATCACAGACAAGCATGGAAAGTGGATTCCCTATCCTTCAGTTAGAAAAACCTCTCAATCTACGCCTTTCCTCCTCTGCCTTTCTCTCCAAGGTCTTACTAAAGGTCAGACAGGAAAAAAACAAAAAATGATCCTAATTGCTCTGGACTGGCCTCGCCAGCACTGGTACCCAATTCTAAGGAATATGTCTCAACTCCCTCCTTGGTACTTGCCTCAAATACCTCATCTACTGTCTCAGCAGAACAATCAAATTCTGCACACTCAGCTCCAAACTCTGAACCTGGTAGCATGGCTGATCATGTAATTATTCAAACAACACCTCTCAGTAAATCTGTTATGGATGTCATTTTGGAAGCCAGAAGGCCTAGTACTAGAAAATCTTATGCTGATAAATGGAAGAGATTCTGTGCTTGGAACCAAGCACAAGGAACGGACACAGCAAAACCAAATATCCCTCAGATCTTACAATACTTGACTGAGATGCTTGACAAGGGCCTATCCTTCTCTTCAATAAAAATCCATGCCTCTGCCATCTCGGCTCATTACAACATGGAGCCTCCCATCTTCTCTCTTCCTCTGCTAAAACAGTATCTTAGAGGGGCCAAAAATTTAAGGCCTCCCAGAAGATCACCAACTCCTGCATGAGACCTCAGTTTTGTGCTGGAAAAACTCACCCTGCCTCCTTTTGAACCAGCAGCTACTGCGGATATAAAGTTTTTATCTTGGAAAACAGCTTTCCTTTTGGTAATCACTTCAACAAAAAGGGTTTCAGAACTACAGGCTCTCATGGCTGTGGAGCCTTTTATTTCATTTTACCCGGACAGGGTGTCCCTCAGGATCAATCCTTCCTTTATGCCTAAGGTGGTATCCAGTGTGGCTCTTAACCAAACTATTCACCTGCCAACATTTTACCCAAATCCGCAGAACAAGGGGGAGTGGATTCTGCATTCGTTGGACGTGCACAGACAACTAAGATTCTACTTAAACAAGACCAAATCTCTAAGAAAGTCTGAGCAACTACTGGTCGAATTTGCTTTAGGATCAGAGGGGAAGGCTATATCAAAGCAGACTATTTCTAAGTGGATAAGCCACTGCATTTGTTTCTTCTACTTGCATCATGGTAAACTTGTACCCAAGGGAATCAGGTCATATTCCACCAGAGCTGCCTCTACCTCAGCAGCCTTTCTCAGAGGAGTTTCAACCAAATACATTCTAGAAGCTGCTACTTGGAGCTCTGTTCATACCTTCACAAAGCATTATCATTTGCCTGTCTTCTCTAAATCCAGGGCAGGCTTTGCCACTGCAGTTCTGCAGGGCCTTATAGCTGCTCCTAATGCTATTTAGTTCCATCCTCCCATCCATAGCTTTGGGATTCTACCCAAATGTAATGACTGCAACAGTGAAACACGAAGAACATAGTACAGTTGTGTACACTTACCATAAATGTAGATGTTCGAGTGTATTCACTGTTGCAGTCCGGGTTACCCACCCGCCATCCCCCTTTTCTATAACTTCTCTTTCCTTCACTATATTCTAAAGCCTTTGTGGTGTATTTGCTTTTAGATGAAGGTACAGTTTATGTTGCTAAATGTGCATTTATATATATTGCTGTTTATTTATGTATATTTATATATATATTTTTTTGCTCCCCATTTGGGTGGCACTTGACATCTGGGGCAAGAAAAACTGAATAAAATGGCTTCAGCTGCATGTTTTATACCCCTGATGACCTGTCGTCATGGAAGTGGAGACAGCAACCGATGCAGGACCCAAGACTTTGTTATTCAGGCCAACTGAGGGCAACCTGCCAGCAGATTACCCAAATGTAATGACTGCAACAGTGAATACACTCGAACATCTACATTTATGCTAAGTGTACACAACTGTACTTTATAGATCTCCCACCATGATCCAGGATGCTCACTCCTCATTCCTGGGGACATTGGAAAAAATGAGGGTCCAACCAAATACCATAATAATGGGTGATTTCAACTACCCCAACATAAACTGGGAAAACTACTCTTGTACTAACACCCTTGCTCAACGATTCTTGGAGTTCATAAACACTAACATCCTGGATCAACTTGTTAATGCCCCCACCAGGGGCAACAATATTCTGGACCTGGTCATTACCAACATGGGTGAACAGTGCTCAACGCCCGAGATCAACTCCTCGCTAGTCAGATGAGACCATAAGCTAATCACCCTAGATATCCACATCCTGACTCCACCCCCACACAAGGGAATCATCATGAAAAACTTTTCCAAAACAAACGTCACGCTTTTCAAAAATGAGGTGACTAACTTCGTGACGCCCCTGCAGATGGATAACACAGTCAATACAGTCACAACTGCTGAATCCTACACAAATGCAGTCTACAAGCACCTGCATGAGTGCATGGAGTGTGCTATCCCCAATAAAACCAAGATGATGTCCTCCAAAAAAAGGAAGCCGATCTAGTGGTCCCCTGCCATTAACAAACTTTACAACAGTAGGAAGAAACTATTGCAAAAGAGAGTAAAAACTCAGGTATGGAGGAACTCACTGACAAGCCACAGTAAGAAACTAAGATCTCTCATAAAATGAAGGAAGAAAATGGTCTAGGACTGGGTCAACACTCGGTTTTCACCTCAGAGCAACAAATGATTAAAAAACAAAACAAAGTGACCACAGCTAAGGAACGTAGATAAAACTTCTAATTTTAATGAAGCCAGATAAAATAAGTAAGCTCTTTCACGATCTCTTACTGATCGCTTCTTCAGACGCTGTTTCGCTCACATAAAATCAAATTTAAATCATACTCAATCCAATCACAAACAAGAATGAAATGATGCAATTTAACCTTTAAAGTGACAAAGTGCATCATTCAAAGACTCAAAGAACATCAGTTAAGAATATGACTTAAAAATAAAATACATATGATTTCATGGGCATTTATAGCCTTTAAGCCTACATATAAACTCAGTGTTTCAATGGTCTAGCCTTCAAGAAAGGTTTAAGTGACGTTGCACTATTTAGCCCTGGTGGTCTTTCAGCTTGTAGTAATAAGATCCATTTTTGTTCAGCTATCGCTACCCTATTCTTCATATCACCGCCTCTAACATTTTCTTCTAAAACTTCTATGGCCATAAAATTAAAGGCGTGTTGTGTACCTTCTGTTTGTACATGTCTTGCTAGGGCATTGCTCTCCTTTGCATTTGCTATGTCCCTCAGATGCTCTAAGATACGTTCCTTAAAGCTTCTATTTGTTTTCCCTATATAAGAGGCACAGCAACTTTTACAAAATCAAAAATAGATGAAATGTTGTGTCCTGCAATCAGCATAAAAATTTACATCAATATTAAAATTCTGCTTTGGATGTCTAAAATAGAATTGAAATAAATATGATTGCATGACATGCAATTCCTGCACGGAAATGTCCCTTTCCTCTGAGACATTATCTTGTTTCTACTAAAACTTGATTTATAGCATAATTGTCTTTTAATGATTTCTTGTTCATAAAAGAAAATTGTGGTGTACTATCTATCACTCCATCCAATTCATTTACAGATTTTAATATATTCCAGTTTTTCTCAAAATTTTTTTGCAGAATGTCCCTATATCACTTGAATAGGTAACTGGAAATCTGATTTTACACTTTGCATCATTCTGTTTAGTGCATGTATCACTTATAATCTCGTAGAAAAAAGGCCTAACTTTAGAACTGCGTTCTGCATACATTTCCTTAATATTAACATCTATATCTTTTTCACTATACCCTCTACCACCAAATTCTCTCTTTAACATAGAGACTGCATTATCTAAGCCTTCACTAGCATTATGCAATCAGCTAATCCTCATAAATTTCCTTTAATTACATTCTTATTTACATGCCTTGGATGCATGCTAGTTTTGTGCAAAACACTATTTTTCCTGCTTGGTTTCCTATATAGGCTAGTGGCTATGCCCATCCGTGTTGTTCTCTGTACTCTGACATCTAAAAAATCAATCATATCACTGGAACACTGAAATGTAAATCTTAAAAAATCTGTGGTGGTATGTAAATAGTCAATAAATTGTTCCAATCTACTTAATGTGCCCCCCTACAAAAGGAAGTAATCATCAACAAAATGTACATACCGTACAACATCATCTGAAAAATCATTCCCCTGTAACAAATATGTTGTTTCCGATGAAACGAGTGGTAGGTTGGTGTAGCTGTTGGCACAAGTTGTGCCCATAGCCACGCCAACCTTTTGCAAATAGAAATCATCATCAAACATAAAAACATTATTATCTAAAATAATATCAAGTAAATTACAAATCAAATTCACTTTGCTAGATGTATACATCTGTTTGGCATTCAATACTTCCTGTACCCTCTTGATACACCAGTCATTGGGTATCACCGTGAACAACGATGTAATATCCACGGTGACAAACATATACTCCCTATTAATCTCTGCCATTGTCTTGTACAGGGACTCCAAAAACATTTTAGTATATCTAAGGATAGTTACACACGTTTCAAGAATGGGATGTAGGCATTTCTCAACATAAATCGATATCGCTTCTGTCACCCATCCCCTACTAGAGACTGTGGGTCTCATGGGTGGATGGATCATGTTTTTATGAACTTTTGGTAGCCCATAGATAATAGGTACAATAGGGCTTTCCACTTGAAAACATTCAAATAACTCCTCAGTAATCTGTTGTGTTATAAGTAAATCAAAAATAAGAACTGAGACTCTATCAATAATACCTTTAACTTTGATATTAGGGATGGGTAAATAAGTCTTGGTGTTATTGAGATGTTGTATCATTTGTTCTACATAGAACATTTTATCCATGACCACAACACTTCCCCCCTTATCTGCCGGTCTAATCTCAAGACTGGATAGGATTTTAAGTTGTACTAATGCCTCAGTTTCAGCTCTATCTAAGTTATGGTACAAAATAGATTTATTCCCTAAAAATTCATCCCTTATTTCTTTGTCACAGACTGTGACAAAAGTTTCAATAACAGGATGTGGTTTAGGTATATACATGCTCGTTTTTTTTAAATGGTTATCTCTGATAACTTCATTATTTCTAAAGACAGTTTTCAAAGTTAGGGTACGTGCAAACAGTCTAAGTTCTTTTAATATGTCTGTCATAATAGTTCTCTGTGCCGGAATGAAAGATAATCCCTTGTTTAACAGAGATATCTGTGCCTCAGTTAATTTAAAGTTAGATAAATTAATTACCAAGTCTTCACATTCTTGCTGTGGGTAACCATCTTGCTTGGACTTATTTCCCTTTCTTTGGTCCACTGAAGCCTGCCCTTCTGACCTCGGATCAGAGATCTTCCTCTTATCGGTAAAGCGTTGCTTAATACAAAGGGTAGAATCAAACTCTGCGTTGTTTCTTTCGGTTCTAAAAAAGAAGTTGACGCTTTTCCGTTCCTTTTCTTATTATTTGTACTGCTACCCACTATCACTGAAGTAGATGCGTTGATTCCCTTTCCTTCACCTCTGGGTGAAGTGCATGGAGTATCTGCATGTTGCAATGTTAGATCAATTGCGTCAATGCGTTCAACTTCTGTGTGATCAATTAAAGGGGTAGCATTTACTACACCAACTGGATCTTCTGGTTTAGATATAGAACTATTTTCTTTCCTGTTTACGGATGTAGAACGCTTCGGCCAAGCAAAAACTTCTTTGCGTTAGAAATCATTAAGATCTCTTTGCAGCTTCTTAGTTTTAGTATTCTGCAGTCTTTTTTCATACCCTTAAATACTATCACATAGATCATCTAATTTAGTCTCAATAGTTTCAGATGGAAATTTATTGTATACAGCATGCTGAAATTTCTCTATTTCCTCAGCTAATGTATTTTCTTGTGGCATAAAGTGTTCAATCAATAAAGGCATATAATCATAGCTCAATTGCAAGTTGAGTTATTGCCATTTTTGTAGTAAATCAGGGTACATGTCACCACCTAAGTCCCCCGGGTACAATTTTATATTTCAGTGATGCCTCGAGATGGAATATTTGCCATTGTAATCTTTTGAACTTATAGAGTTTATTTTCCAATTCTCTGAAAGTCTCTAAAAAGTCAAGATAAATGGTGTGGTCTGTTACCTCCTTACATGTAATGGGAAATACAGGATTCTGAATCAAGGGGTTAGACTCCACATTCAGTAAACAGTTAAAGCGTCCAAAACGGTGTCTCTTGGAACCATTAGTAGCAGAATTAGATCCAGAATCTATATTATCTCCTTCAGCCATGCCCCTGTCTAGGAAAACATACAATAGGAATTGAAGGAAGAACATGTTCTAGGACTGGGTCAACACTCGGTTTTCACCTCAGAGCAACAAATGATTAAAAAACAAAACAAAGTGACCACAGCTAAGGAACGTAGATAAAACTGTGTGTTTGTGATTGCCAGGGCTCTACAACCATCTGGTATAGTTATAGGCCCTTTGGGGGTGAGGAGGGAGTAAAGTTTGCACTGAACCTATCTGCCAATATGTTGGCACTCTCTAAAGCCAAAAACACAGCATCCATGGGACCTGATAACATCCCAGGCTGCGTCTTATACGAACTGCAAAATGAACTAGCCCCCCACCTAAAAATTCATGTTCAACCACAGCCTCACCACAGGCTATATGCCCACAGAATGGTGCACAGCAACGGTTATCCCACTACACAAAGGAGGAACCACCACAGACCCTGGGAACTATACACCTCTTAGCCTGAAAGCCTGGTCTGCAAGACCATGGAATGTATCATCATGGAACTCATAAACAAAGATATAGGTAACCTCCAAACTCTGGATGCTACCCAATTCGGATTTGTAAAAGGTAGGTCATTTCTCCTAAACCTGGTAGAGTTCTTTAAAACAGTTACTAAGGCCATAGATGAGGCAAGGTGGTCCACACAGCCTACCTGGACCTCGCTAAAGCCTTTGACACTATTCCTCATTCAGGAATCATTGATAAACTCACCAACCTTAACATAAACCCTTACATCATGTGATGGGTGGCCAACTGGCTCATGGACAGAACCCACATGGTAAGAGTTGCTGACTCCAGATCCGACTTCAAACCAGTGACAAGTGAAGTACCCCAGGGTTCAGTCTTGGGATCCCTCCTGTTCGGTATATACTTCTCTGAAGTGCAAGCGAACACCAAGGGTCTATGGCTAACCAAGTTCGCAGATGACTGCAAACTGGGTGCCATTATCGATTCCCCTGCCAAAGTAGACATCCTGCAAAAGGTCCTCACAGAGCCTGACACCTGGTGTCAAAATCATGGCCTCAAAATAAATGCCAAAAAGTGCATTGTTATCCCCTTTGGCAAAAACACGGTACCCATGAATTACCAAATAGGGGGAAGTACACTTAACACAGAAAGTGTGATAACAGACCTTGGGACCCAAGTGGATAGTAACCTCTACTTTGATAACCACATTGCCACAGTGGTCAGAAACTCTTTCTACGTGGCCCACTTAATCACAAAAGAAAGCATCTAGAAATAAGGAAGTCATCATTCCCCTCTACTCGTCACTTATCAGACCCCTCATTGAGTACAATGCCCCATTTGGGATGTACCTCACAAGACACCTACAACAACTTGAGAGGCCCCAAAAGTACCTCACCAAGAGGATCGCTGGCCTCAAACAATTGCCCTATGTCGACCGTCTCAAGAAACTTAAACTCTACTCGGTCGCATACTGCTTACTTTGAGGAGACCTCTGTCTGACATACAAAGCTATGTCAAACACAGAATTGTTGGACATGCTCCACTTAAAGAAATCCCAATCTCCTCGAGCTACACGCTCTATGGACCTAAACCTCACTACAACAATAAATAGGACATGCTGGAGGGATAGATTCATGTCAAGAGACTTCCCATGCTCTGGAACAAAATTCCCATCCACGTCAAACAGAGCTCGTCATTAGCACTATTCAAGAGAAACCTTGATAAGTGGAAGTTCACCCCTGGGATTATGTCAGGGCACTGCTCGATAGAGGGGCAGGAATTTAACAATACATGGGTGGCGAAAGCCAGTACACTGTTGGCTAGGCTTACTTTGGCCCTCGGGCTGATAGCCTAGTACCTACCTATGAACGTATAAAGTATATGTGCGACCATGTTCTGCATATTTCATGTCATTGGTGTGGGTATGTCTAATGAGCCTTCTTCATGTTTAGCTTATGTGATGTCATTGCATGCCACACATTTATGCCATCTGTATTGCTTCTGGCATGGAATGTATTCTTTGACATATGGATCCCAATTATCCCGTGTTGGTGGTATGTATATTTCATTGGTTTATTATACAGCCACATTACTATTTTGCTACAGTACTACTGTTTGGCTACTGTCACTGGTTGGAAGGCAGGTCCACATCCCTTTAATGGCTGCAAACTCATTGCTTGCAGTCCTTCACTTACATGTGATTGAAGGGACAAACAGGACCGTGATTCTCTCATACCATGATAGTTTGTCCTGCACAAGCTGCTCACTCCTACTCCTGCCTGTCTCTTCCATTGCCTGAGCCATTAATGGAGCTCATGTCATCTGGGTGAAAGTCTGGGATTTGTCCCACTCTGTACACAGAGAGAGGCTAATTTTACAGAAAGTTTAGTGAAAAGTAATGATTTTTTGTTTTAAGGAACATCTGCAGTCGAGAAATGGAGGTACTTTTGTAATATTAAGGTATTTTTTCACAAACCTGCCACTGATGTTTTAATGGTGGAACATTCCAGTTCAGCTGTCTACTAAACAGACCTTGTTGCAGTGATAATTATAGTTTACCACTGCTAAAAAAGGCTCTATTTATCCGATAAAATAATACCACTTGAGAACTGTTTTTGGAAATGGCACTTCCTGTGAATCTCTAGGTTTTCCTCCCACAACTAAGAGAAATGCTATGAGTGAATTGGCAATACTCTGAAATATTCATAGATGTTCTTATAACCCAGCCACAGGGGATGCACAAGCTAGTGCATTTCTTTGTGTCATTCCCAAGCCTGGATAAATGGGGAGGTTTACTTCAAGAAGGACATCCAGGGTAAAACTTCTGCCAAATTACATATGTGGACAACAATAGAGATTTCCACACCAGATCTGCCGAGGCCCAGGTTAACAATGACCACCACCAGTACCGTTAGGTGTTGAGGGAAATTGGGCTACTGTTGGCTGAATGAGTTAAGACAGGCACTGGGTGGAAGTGAAGAGTTACCGAATAGCTGGGTAATTACAGCAGACCTGCTAAGGGAGACATCTAGAAAGGTGCTTGGTGTGACATCTGGACAGAGGAAGGAGGACAAGGAGACCTGGTGGTGGAACAAGGAAGTACAGGAGAGTATACAGATAAAGAGGTTGGTGAAGAAGTGGGATTGTCAGAGAGATGAAAAAAATAGACAGGAGTATAAGGAGATGAGGCGTATGGCGAAGAGAGAGGTGGGAAAGGCTAAGGATAAAGTGAATGGAGAGTTGTATGAAAAGTTGGACACTAAGGAGGGAGAAAAGGACCCGTACTGATTGGCTAGACAGAGGGACCGAGCTGGGAAAGATGTGCAACAGGTAAGGGTGATAAAGGATAATGAGGGAAAAGTACTTACAAGCAAGGAGTGTGTGTAGAGCAGATGGAAAGAGTACTTTGAGGGGCTGATGAATGAAGAGAATGAGAGAGAAAGAAGTTTGGATGATGTGGGGATAGTGAATCAGGAAGTGCAACAGATTAGCAAGGAGTAAGGAATGACAGCTATGAAGAGGATGAAGAATGGAAAGTCTGTTGTTCGAAATTACATACCTATGGATGCATGGAGGTGTTTAGGAGAGATGGCAGTGGAGTTTTTAACCAAATCATTTAATGAAATCTTGGAAAGTGAGAGGATGCCTGAGGAGTGGACAAGAAGTATTTTGGTACCGATCTTTAAGAATAAGGGTGATGTGTAGAGCTATAGTAACTACAGAGGGATAAAATTGATCAGTCACAGCATGAAGTTATGGGAAAGACTAGTGGAAGCTAGGTTAAGAAGGGAGTGATGATTAGTGATCAGCAGTATGGTTTCATGCTGGGAAAGAGCACTACAGATGTGATGTTTGCTCTCAGAGTGTTGATGGAGAAGTATAGAGAAGGTCAGAAGGAGTTGCATTGTGTCTTTGTGGACTTAGAGAAAGCAGATGACAGGGTGTCTAGAGAGGAGTTGTGGTATTCTATGAGGAAGTTGGGAGTGGCAGAGAAGTATGTAAGAGTGGTATAAGATATGTACGAGGGTAATGTGACAGTGGTGAGGTCTGCAGTAGGAATGATGCATGGGTTTAAGGTGGAGGTGGGATTATATCAAGGATCAGCACTGAGCCCTTTCTTATTTGCAATGGTGATGGACAGGTTGACAGACGAGATCAGACAGGAGTCCCCATGGACTATGATGTTTGTGGATGACATTGTGATCTGTAGTGAGAGTAGGGAAGAGGTTGAGGAGACCCTGGAGAGGTGGAGATATGCTCTAGAGAGGAGAGGAATGAAGGTCCACTGGACTAAGACATAATGTATGTGTGTGAATGAGAGGGAGGATAGAGGAATGGTGAGAATGCAGGGAGTAGAGTTGGTGAAAGTGTTTGAGTTTAAACACTTGGCATCAATAGTTCAGAGTAATGGTGAGTGTGGAACAGAGGTGAAGAAGAGAATAGAGGCAGGGTGGAGTGGGTGGAGAACAGTGTCAGGAGTGATTTGTGACAGATGGGTACCAGCAAGAGTGAAAGAGAAGGTCTACAAGAGGGTAGTGAGGCCAGCTATGTTTTATGGGTTGGAGATGGTGGCATTGACAAAAGGGCAGGAGTCAGAGCTGGAGGTGGCAAAGATAAAGATGTTAAGATTTGTATTAGGTGTGACAAGGATGGACAGGATTAGGAATCAACATATTAGAGGGTCAACTGAGGTTGGACGGTTTTGAGACAAAGCCAGAGAGGTGAGATTGTGTTGGTTTGGACATGCTGAGGAGGGATGCTAGGTTTATTGGGAAAAGGATGCTAAAAATGGACTGGCAGGTAAGAGAAAAAGAGGAAGGCCTAAGATAAGGTTTATGGATGTGGTGAGAGAGGACATGCAGGTGGTTGGTGTGACACAGCAAGATTCAGAGTACAGGAAGAAATGGAAACAGATGATCCGCTGTGGCAACCCCTAATGGGAATAGCTGAAAGAAGAAATTCATAGATGTTCTTATCATGTGAAAATGAGAGAGTGTGTGTGTGTGTGTGTGTGTGTGTGTGTGTGTGTGTGTGTGTGTGTGTGTGTGTGTGTGTGTGTGTGTGTGTGTGTGTGAATATATTGCATGATGGGTTGGCTCTCCATTCCAGATGAGTTTCTATGCCTTACACCCAGTGAGAGCTGGGATACACTCTGGGTCTTCCACAACCCCGTATTGGGTTAAATGGGTACTAGATGAATGAATGGATGAATACGTAATGAATGGCATTTTAGCATATCATATATGTAACAAGTTTAGAAAGAAGTAAGGAGGTACACCAAATGTGATGCCTTCAGTCTATATTAAGAAGGTCAGTCGTGGAACATGTGAGTGGAGTCTCATATCCAAAAAATAAAAACAAACAGAGAAGGACAGAAAGGATTCCAAGGCAAACATCAGGAAGTAGATTAAAAAAAATTCAAGAAAAAGGTTAAAAAAATGATTGAAGGGATAATAGAATTATTGTAATATAGTACTTTAAAGCATCTGGTTGTGTATTATTATTTATAACTTAGAAGAGTAAATGGAGATTTGATGCTTGTCTGTAACATGTAAGAATGATTTGAAGATATTGGTTTGAAACTAGTTTGTTAAGCTTTGAGTGAAAGAGGGGAACTGATAAAAAAGTGCAGTGAAAGAGAGGAGTGACTTACTGTATACTGTCAAGACACACAGTCAGTATAGAGCACTTCAAGAAGCTTTTGGATAGTAAAACAGGCTTTACTGTTGTAGCTAAAGTGGGATACATGAAATCTATTTGTAAACCTGAAGATTTATGTTTATATTTTGTTAAGTTTATGTTGCATTATGGGATGACACAAGCTGACAATTATATTACAACGTATTACATTTATATTATATATATATATATATTTACTTTTCAGTTACTTAAGGTATCTATATATATTACAAATTAAACATTTCTTCATTTACAGATTAAAAATAGACTCAGTTTTGTTATATCAACAAAACAAAAAAAATGATTCTCAAGTAAATTCCTATACAAGAAACTAAAACTATTTACACTATGTAAATCTCTCCATTGAATCATTCATCTTTATTCTTTCCTCTACATATTACATTTTCTTGCTCACATAGGAAGACACTAAGCTATCTTGTCTGCTCCTTAAGCACATTTCACATTCTACTTCTCCTTTTCATACCTACCCCCCTTTATCCTTTTCTGCATGTTCACAGCCCTCTTGAATGCATCCATGGATTACTTTCCTAACATCCAGAGATGGATTCGAAAAGAAAGTTGTTGACAGGACAACACACTGCCGGAAGACTTCAGTGCACCAGCTGTGGACACAATTTCAGTATGCACGCTGCAAGCAGTCTGAATAATTGGTTATTCAGTATAGGATAATTACGGATTCCTCACACGCCTGTCCAATTCCAAAACACATTGTGTGCACCCAAAGGAACCTAAATGTGATAAAATGCAGTGGCAACTCTGTTTTCAAAATCTTCAGCAAATGCCATACTGCAACACAAAGAAAGAATGCTATTCCCATGGAATCCTATGGAATCCATAACAATATTTTATTATTTATTTATTTATTTGAAGTTTGTTTACCAGGATAATCCATTGGACCGAATGAGCCCATTTTCAATGGAGTCCTGGGGAGAAAAGCTCCAAAGATACAATGTCAAAAAACAAAATGTCAAAAATACAAATAAGAATAAAGTCAATTATAATAAGTAGAAAATAACATTTAATTTAAAGTAAAATATAATAGGTAGAACATAACATCTACTGATTGATAAGTATCACAGTAGTACATGTAAGCACAAGATAGTATTAAGAAAAACAGGAAATGCAACAGAACTGCAATACAAGAATAACAAATAAGTTTACAATTTTTAATTTCTATATTCAAATAGTAAATGTAAGGAAAGAAAGTATTAGTTAAGAATATTAGTTAGTAGGTATGCACAGATAGTATTTACATAAGTGGTTGGCTATAGTAGGAGTGTTCCTATGGAAGGGAAGGGATTATAGAATAAGGAGTGTGAAGTAGCTGGAGGAATTTATGCAGGGTGGGTACAGGAGCATTCCCAGTGAGAAGATAGGTGTGAATGGAGGAGAGATTTAAAGATAGGAAGGCTGCTGGTAATACGGATATGTGATGGGAGGGAGTTCCAGAGGCGGGCCAGGGTAAAGGAAAGTAAGAGTTTACCTGCTGGACGGTTAGGTTTATGGAGTTCAAGTAGGTTCTGAGTGTTGGTTCTAAGGGGTCTATTAGGATGGTGCATGGTGAAGGCTGAGGAGAGAGAGGGGCATAGTGAGGGCTTAAAGATGAGCTTATGAGCTTGAGTTAGTTGAGTGAAAGAAAAATAGTTTGGGAGCTCTAGCCAATTCAGTTTGTGGAGGGCAGTACAGTGGTGAGAGGAGGATCTATGGCCAGAGGCTTAATTTAGTGATTTTGTTGTAGCAGGAAGAAAGTTTTGTTTTGGTAGAGGATTTAAGGTTGGTTAGTAGTGGGGCACCATATAGTAGAGAGGGGATGAGGTATGTGGTAGATAGGAGGAATCTGGTAGAAGGGGAGAGGAAGCGTGAGTGCCGGTAGAACATACCAAGTTTCTGATGTGTTTTTTTAATGTTTGTATGTATATGGGAATCAAATGTGAGCTGATTATCAATGAGAGTTCCTAGCAGTTTGACATTGGAAACAATTTCTAGGGATGTATTATTTTGACTGGTTATGAGGAAAGAGTTTTTGTCAATAGTTATGCTTTTTGATGGTGTGAATAGAATCAGTTTGGTTTTAGATGGATTGAGAGCAAGATGATTATCATGCATCCACTTTTCAGTGGTTGTGAAGGCATCCTGAGTTATTTTTTTGAGGGAGGGAATGCAGATGATGGTAGAGTCGTCAGCGTATTGGACTATTTTAGCATTTGGGATATTGTGGTGAAAGTCATTAATGAAAATATTGAATAATAGTGGACCTAATATGGAGCCTTGAGGTACACCAGTGACAGTGTTGAGGTAAGAGGAGGTGGATTTCTTCCATTTAACAGATTGCTGCCGATTGGAGAGGTAACTAGAAAACCAACTAATGCAAGAGGGGGAAAGATGTAGGTTAGAGAGTTTGTTGAGTAACAGGGAGTGGGAGATGGTGTCGAAGGCTTTAGAAAGGTCTAGGAGGAGAGTAGAGACAATATAGTTGGAGTCTCTGGCTTTATTTACAGTTTCAAGGAAGGAGAGAAGAGCAGTAGTAGTGCTATGACCGGGTCGAAATCCATGTTGTGTTGGAGTTAATAGGTGATTATTGGTGAGGTAAGGTAGCAGTTGTATGTGTATGCACTTTTCTAGTAGTTTAGAGATGGGGATAAGATGGCAATTGGTCTGAAGTTGGAAATGGCATTGTTGTTACCTCCTTTGTGGAGGGAATGATGTAAGCTTTTTCCAGATTTGGGGTACATAACTTTCTTGGATGGACCGATTTAAAAGTATGCAAATTGGGTAGGCTATGGATTCAGTAGCTGTCTTTAGGAAGAAGGAAGGGATATTGTCGGGAGCGTTAGAGCAAGGTTTTAATTTAAGAAGCAATTTTTTTATAGTACATATGGGTATAGGTTTGGGGGAGAAGAGAGGGTGGTCAGAGGATGAGTGTTCAAGATTGGAAGTGGAAGTAGGAGTTGTAGCTGGAGGAGTCGAGTTATTAGAAAATGAGGATGTTAATTTAGATATGGAATCAATAAAGAAGCTGTTAAATTGGGAGGCGAGATTGGTATCACTAATATTATCATCTGGTTGTGGGTTTTCCTTTTTGCCAGGGTTGAAGAGGGAGGAGATACTATTCCAGAACTTTTTTGGGTTAGTCTTATGATTATTTTGGAGGGTAATATAGTAGGATCTGCGGTCAGAATTGATAAGTTTTTTGACTCTGTTGCGGAGTGTTTTGTATTCATTTAGGGAGGCTGGGTTTTTGTCTTTATAGTAGCTTTTTAAGGCTTTATTGCGAAGGCGCATGGTAGATAAGGTATCTTTTTTTAACCATGGGAGAGTTTTGTTCTTGATTCTTTTTATTCTAAGTGGAGCTAAGGAGTCGAGGAGGTTTAGAAATGATGTATTAAAATAGGTGACGGCTTCATCTAGGGGTAGTGTATGTAGGGGACTCCAATTGAATTGTTTCAATAATTCAGAGAAGGTGTTTTGGTTGAAATTCTTTAAGGAGCGCACAGAGATGGTGGTATGAGAAAGCTGTAGAGAGGTAGAGTGACGGTGAGCAAAGGTGGGAAAGTGGTCACTGAGAGGGTCAGGGAGTGTACCACTACTTGAGAATAGGTGAGGGTGTGATACCAGAATCCAATACTGACAGAAAAGTAAAATCCTGCCTCCAGTGATTGAACTGCAACAGGCTATGATCCTGCAAGCTATGGAGAAGGAACTGGCTATGCATCCTGGAAGGCAGCCAGCTAGACAGAGAGTCAGGCCACAACTAAACCAACTCTCAGATCAAGAAATCATTAACAGGTACTGCTTAGATGGACAGCTGGTGCAGGCTGTGTGCAATGTGTGTCCCACACGTCTGTATGGACATTGCAAGGCAACTTCATAACTCTTTTAAACAAAAGTCTGTCTGTGCCTAGATGTACTGGCATCTGGGACATACCAATGACATATTGGAGATGCTGTAGTAGTCTCACAGACAGCTGCCAGTCATATTGTTGCACAATTCCTGGCAGCTATGTACACCAAGGTAGATGAACACATACACTTTCTATCTACACCCATGGAGTGGCAAGGTATCATACATCATTTCTATAACATCACAAACTTCCCTCCATGTTCTTGGAGCAATAAGCTGCATCCACCACTCTATTAAGACCCTTGTACACCCAGAAGCAGAAAGATACAACAATAGAAAGGGGTGGCCATCCCTGAAGGTGGAGTGCGCAGCAGATGGCAGCATTACAAACATCATGGCGGCACACTCTGGGAGTGTCCATGATGCTGCTATGTGGAAGGACAGTAGTCTGAAGGCTACATTCCAGCAAGGTGAAATACCTGAAGGACTACTACTGGGTAAGTACAGGAACACAGCTAGGATGTAAGCTAAATGCATACCTGTCAACATTATTCATGATGACAACATATGTGTTCCACCTCCCCACAACAGGTGACTGTGTTTTTCCACTCAAGCCAAAGCTAATGACCTGGTACAGAGAACCTTCCAACCATTCAGGGGAAGCCTACAATACAGTACACACCACAACACAAAATACTATAGAGCATGTCTTTAGTGTACTAAAAACCAGATTCAGATCTCTGGACACATCCAGGGGTGCACTTTAACACCTGAAAAGGCAACACACATGATTACTGTGTGTGCTATGCTACACAATATGCTAACAACAACACATGGCAGTCCTCCTGCTGCAGGTGTGGGTGAACTACACCAAGAATGCCAGTTGTCTAAAGATCACATTCTGTGGCTATCCGAAGGGGGGCAGAAGAAATTAATGTGGGTGATCAAGGATGCAACCACAAGTCCGGGATCAGGTGACATAGCAGTGTCTAACACACAGCTTTGAGTCATAACAAGCCACCCGTACAGAAGGACACATATTAGACATTGATGTTCAGGTGTTGCTTCACCACAATAGCACAAATCACATCTAATGAAATTACTCAGTAGATATATACACTGAACATAAGATATAACAACATAATTCTAACATATAACAGTATGAACATTTACATATCTATCACAACATGGACCATCGTCTTAGGTTACAAGTGACACAGGTATGCATACAGACTCATACTGGTGTATGTGTGTATGGCAGACTACAATGGACATACATCTGTGAAATCCACTCCTATCTCTCCACTATCAAATGATGCAAACAGGAAACCAAGTCAGGACATACTCCAGAACTGTTATCAGTATCACAAGCAACATATATCAATATAAAGTGTGGATGAAGTATCATGAAGTAAATGGAATCACTTATGGTTTGTAAAAATGTCAGACTCCTGTGTCATCAAACTTCACAACAACAGATGTCATCATTAGTGGTCTGCACAACAATCCTCATCACCACCAGTATTGCCCTAATGTAGTCTACGTTGCTTATTCTGATGGCTCACACCATAGTCTTGGCTATCCCTACCATGTATGGAAACACTTGGCCCAGGTTGCTCCACAGAGGAAACTGATAGGGTTAAATCAACATGTATAGATCTGCAATCGTGGGACTCCACACATATTTATTAACCTCACAAGATCCAAATGTGGTGAATGTTTTGACACATGAGAAGAATACATCTAAGATGATGTCTCTGCTTAATTTAGCAGAAGCATATCAACATCAAGCAGGAATGCAAATCAAACCAGAAGTGGATAAAACCAGGCAGCAACTGAATGTGCCAAAAAACAAAAGAAAGAATATAAGGTGAAGGACCAGATGAGAAGGCAAGAAATGTGGAAAATGCATAAATATAGTTGCAAGTATAGAAAACTTCTGGAAGAGCCTGGTGTTGCTCAAGAATGACTGCAGGAATAGTTAAGGAGAGGTGAATTCAAACCAAGAAATTAAAGATTAATATTGGCAGCCCAAGATAGTGGGCTATGTACACGCTTGTTTACAAAGTCCATTGAGCATGTGGGAGAAACAGACAATGTAGGTTTTGTAAAACCGACTTGGAAATAGTCACACACCTTGTTGCGGCACACTAATGGCAGAAGGACTGTATACTGAAATGCATAATAATGTGGCAAGACTGTTACAGTGGAGATTGTGCAAACATTATGGTATTGAAGTGGCTGAAAAACACTGGAAACATGAGCCACAAAGAATCATAGAAATTGATGATGTATATCACACGGGATCACCCAATACCAACAGTTCAAAAGATAGATGCTAGAAAACTGGATATAGTGGTCTAAGAAAAGAAGACAAAAGTAGCATTGATCATTGAAATCACCACACCCAGTGACTACAGTGTCTTGTGTACAGAGAGACACAAAGTCATAAAATACCTGGATCTGCAGGCAGAAATGAGAGCCATGTGGAAGAAAGATACCCAGACAGTTCCAATAGTAGTAGGAGCAACGGGTCTTATAAAAAAGAATTTACAATCATATTTAGATATGTTGTGGTATCTTATGTAGGAGGGCCAGTTTGAAGGAGATCGGAGACTGTAAAGTGGTGACCGGGGAATGTGTAGTTAGGCAGCATAGGATGGTGGTTTGTAAGATGATGTTGGTGATCAAGAAGAGGAGGAGAAGTGTGAGGGCAGCACCAAGGATCAAATGGTGGAAATTGAAAAAGGGTAATTGTGAGGTGGAGTTCAGGGAAGAGTTAAGACAGGCACTGGGTGGCAGTGAAGAGTTACCAAATATCTAGCAGAGCTAGTAAGGGAGACGGTTAGAAAGGTGCTTGGTATGACATCTGGACAGAGGAAAGATGACAAGGAGACATGGTGGTGGAATGAGGAAGTACAGGAGAGTATACAGAGAAAGAGATTGGCAAAGAATAAGTGGGATTGTCAGAGAGATGAAGAAAGTAGACAGGAGTATAAGGAGATGAGGTGCATAGCAAAGAGAGAGGTGGTGAAGGCTAAGGATAAGGTGTATGAAGAGTTGTATGAAAGGTCTGACACTAAGGAGGGAGAAAAGGACCTGTACCAATTGGCTAGACAGAGGGACCGAGCTAGGAAAGATGTGCAGCAGGTAAAGGTGATAAAGGATAATGAGGGAAACATACTTACAAGTGAGGAGAGTGTGTTGAACAGATTGAAAGAGTACTTTGAGGGGTTGATGAATGAAGAGAATGAGAGGGAAAGAAGGTTGGATGATGTGGGGATAGTGAATCATGAAGTGCAATGGATTAGCACGGAGGAAGTAAGGATAGCTATGAAGAGGATGAAGAATGGAAAGGCTGTTGGTCCACTCCATGGCTGTAGATAGAAAGTGTATGTGGAAGCATGGAGGTGTTTAGGTGAAATGGCAGTGGAGTTTTTAACCAGATTGTTTAATGAAATTTTGGAAAGTGAGAATATGCCTGAGGAATGGAGAAAAAGTGTTTTGGTACCGATTTATAAGAATAAGGGTGATGTGCAGAGCTGTAGTAACTACAGAGGGATTAAATTGATCCAGTCACAGCATGAAGTTATGGGAAAGAGTAGTGGAAGCTAGGTTAAGAAGGGACATGATGATTAGTGATCAGCAGTATGGTTTCATGCCAGGAAAGAGCACTACAGATGCAATGTTTGCTCTGAAAGTGTTGTTGGAGAAGTACAGAGAAGGTCAGATGAGTTGCACTGTGTTTTTGTAGACTTAGAGAAAGCATATGATAGGGTGCCTAGAGAGGACTTGTGGTATTGTATGAGGAAGTCAGGAGTGTCAGAGAAGTATGTAAGAGTGATACAGGATATGTACGAGGGTAGTGTGACAGCGGTGAGGTCTGCGGTGGGAGTGACGGATGCTTTTAAGGTGGAGGTGGGATTACATCAAGGATCAGCTCTGAGCCTTTTCTTATTTGCAATGGTGATGGACAGGTTGACAGACGAGATTAGACAGGAGTCCGCGTGGACTATGATGTTTGCAGATGACATTGTGAGCTGTAGTGAGAGTAGGGAACAGGTGGAGGAGACCCTGGAGAGATGGAGATATGCTCTAGAGAGAAGAGGAATGAAGGTCAGCAGGACTAAGACAGAATATATGTGTGTGAATGACAGGGAGGATAGAGGAATGTTGAGGATGCAAGGAGTACAGGTGTCGAAGGTGGATGAGTTTAAATACTTGGGATCAAAAGTTCAGAGTAATGATGAGTGTGGAAGAGAGGTGAAGAAGAGAGTACAGGCAGGATGGAGTGGGTGGAGAAGAGTGTCAGGAGTGATTTGTGACAGACGAGTACCAGTAAGAGTGAAAGGTAATGTCTACAAGAGGGTAGTGAGACCAGCTATCTTATATGTGTTGGAGACAGTAGCATTGACAAAAAGGCAGGAGTTAGAGCTGGGTGTGGCAGAGTTAAAGATGTTAAAATTTGCAGTGGGTGTGACAAAGGTGGACAGGATTAGGAATAAGTATATTAGATGGTCAGCCCAGGTTGGAAGGTTTGGAGACAAAGCCAGAGAGGCAAGATTACGTCGGTTTGGACATGTGCTGAGGAGGGATGCTGAGTATATTGGGAAAAAGATGCTAAGGATGAAGCTACCAGGTATCGGGAAAAGAGGAAGGCCTAAGATAAGGTTTATGGATGTGGTGAGAGAGGACATGCAGGTGGTTGGTGTGACAGAGCAAGATGCAGAGGACAGGAACAAATGGAAACAAATGATCCGCTGTGGCGACCCCTAACGGGAACAGACGAAAGAAGATGTTGATGATTTCGATATGTTACCAATTCATGTAACACCATAAGAATTGCAGAAGGAGTCATTACTGGCCACATTGTGGGTGCTGCGAAAAGCACTTTTGGCTGACATCAGTGAGTGAAACAATACTAATTTCATGAACTTTAATCGTATTTTGACTTAGGAATGGGGTCCATTCCCATCATGGTATTAGAAACCCAAAATACTTGGAGAAATTAAAAAATGGAAGGAGCATGGTGTGAGTTGACTGTCTGGTCATGAATGCAAGGCCCATCCAGATTGGCCAGCAGCAGATGTATGTGCACGTTGCAGCATAGACATCAATTTCTGATGGGCAAGTGTTGGTCTACTAAAAGGAGACCAGCCTCTCCCATGCGGCATAATCAAGGCACATAGAACCCTGCTCATGCTACAGCTATAACCAGGGATTCAGTGGACATGCCACAGATAGCATGCTTTCATTCTGTGCAGCCAGTACCACCATGACCTCACCATGTCTGTGCTACTGTCTTTCATGCAACACACACAGCTGGTGTGCAACATGATCTATTGTACAGGACAGTGCACAAATGTCAAATCCATTACATCACTGGGAATGTTCATTTGCCTGTAGGATTAGGCAGACATCCCTGACACTTGCCCATGTACACTAGCTACATGCCCATGTTAATTGTGCTGGGCAGTATTTCTGTGTTGTGTGGAAGTGTCAACATCACCAGCCGACTTAATGTGGGGCTGTGGTCCACAGGCCTCATCCTGTCCACCGTCTAATGTCCCCACATTGTCAGAATGGCTGGATGAGTTTTCTTTGATATCTGAGTCTACAGCCTCATCCACATGACTGTCACCATCTCAGCCAGACTGTATCACCAAACCTGTGTCCTGTGTGCCAGTGGCCATGCTACAATACTGAAAAAAATCAGACCAAACACTGGGATCAGTGGATGGCTAATATAGGATGAAGACAGTGGACATGCTAAAAGAAGAGACAGATGACACAAGTCAGGCAAACTTGTTTGTATCACATACTGGAAATCATTACTGACATATGCCACACACACACACACACACACACACATTAAAACACACACACTCACATAGATATATATATATATATATATATAGGTTCATAGGTTGGTACTAGGCTATCAGCCCTAGGGCCTATACAAGCCTAGCCATAACAATTCCCTGGCTATTTCTTCCTACAATATTTCCTTCCCTGGACCCCTGTCTAGTGACGTGATCCCCGGGGTAAATTTCCTATCTCCCATCCAGTCGTAAAGGTTCCTTTTGAAGAGGGCCAAGGAGGGGCTCTGCTTGACATATATGGGCAGTCTATTCCAGAGTATGTGGAGTCTCTAGGTCAGGAACCTATCCCTCCAGCATGTTTTGTTCATTGTGATGACAAGGTTTAGGTCCCTGGAGCATGTGGCTCTGATGGATTGGGATTTCTTTAAGTGTGCATGTCCAACAGCTCTGGGTTTGACATGGCGTTGTAGGTTAAGCAGAGATCACCTCTGAGTAGACGATATGCGACAGAGTATAGCTGGAGATTTTTTAGTCGGTCAGCATAGGGCATCTGCTTTAGGCCTGTGATTCTTTTAGTGAGGTGTTTCTGCGGCCTTTCCAGTTGTTGCAGATGTCTTGTGAGGTACATACCAAATTGGGTGTTGTACTCTATGATAGGAATAATGAGGGATGAGTACAGTGGGACAATGACCTCCTTTTTTCTGGATGAAAAGCCCTTAGTGATGAGGTGTGCCACATAGAAGGATTTCATGACTGTTGTGGTGATGTGGTTATTGAAGGTGAGACCACTTTCTACCTGTGTTCCTAAGTCTCTTATCACACTTTCGAATAAATATATATATATATATATATACACATAAATGTGTATATATATATATATATATATATATATATATATATATATATATAGATATATACATACATATGTATACATATCTCTCTCTCTCTCTCTCTATATATATATATATATATATATATATATATATGGGTTTCCTTTATAATTTAAAAATACTGAAATCTTGACTTTCAGTATTTCGAAATTATAACATCAAAGCCTTGAAATTCCAAAAGACCAGAAGCACGAAATTCAAAATACTGAAGTTCGGAGCTTCTGGTGTTGCGGTGTGTGAATGCTTAGGTGTAAGTGTAGGTAAGTACGTATGAGTGTGTTGGTTAGGGGCTTTAGTGTATGTTTGTGTGTGTCTTCGCTGTGATGTGTGTGCAAGGGGCTGTGAAATGTGTGTGTGTGATTCACCTTTGTGTGTGATTGTGCGATCCCGAAGTTAGTATATATAAGTGGGGGGTGCAGCGTATGATTGTTTATTTGATTGTGGGGGAGATTGTGTGTATGTGTATGTGTGTGGTGTATTTGCACTGTAGGTTCGCAATTTTAAATTTCGCGGTTATGGGGTTTCGGTATTTAAAGGTTTTGGCTATAGAATTTCGAAATACTGAAATTCGGAATTTCAGTATTTTGGAATAATACAGTAAACCCATATATATATATATATATATATATATATATATATATATATATAGATATACATGTATATCTATATATATATATATATACATATATATATATATATATATGTGTGTGTGTGTGTGTGTGTGTATATATATATATATATATATATATATATATATATATAATCACTACAGTGTTATAGATAATAAGGACTTATCAGGAAGTCTTGTCTGGGTATGGCCCACAGAACCTATATAACAGGGAGTTGACAATTATGTTACATATGCAACATACATGATATTTGTGAAGAATGCAAGCATGACATATACCTGATATGTCCTTGTGGGAATCCATGGCCAGAGGTGTAGGATGAAATGCAACTGTTGTAGGGAAACAAAGACATAAACACAGCATTATTAATCACATACTTGCCATCATGTACCATTCCAACTGAGGTAAAGCACACAGTAGGTAATATATGCACATACCAGTTGATCATGGCTGAGATGCTGATGGTGGCTGTCCTATGCCGGGGTAGAAGGACATAGTATTAATGGAGGCCAACAACAGGAGTGACAGTAATGACATGTATGAACCCAAGATAATAGCATACCAGTTACACCCTCTAAGTGTGATGAGTTTACCTGTAGTAATGTGGATCCTGCAGTGGGAAAATACAGATAAAGCAAAGACAGTCATTTTTGCAGGCACTGGCATAGGCACACAATGATGACATATACAACACAGTAACAGGATATGGTGATAGTCACATGACATACAGTGCACCTCTTGGCCAGATGTACCTGAGTAGAAAAATAGAGACATTTATTTCATACAACACAGTTATGCTACACAGTGCTGCAGCCTATGAACATGGTGGGGAGCCATAACTGGTTTGTCCGTAGGTGTACTTGCATGGCTTATGTCCTCAGAAGATGTATCTGTAGATTACGATGTCAGGAAAATATCAATATGGGAGTATACAACACTTGCATGACAGGAGGCAGAGGCAGTAACAGGTAATGGTCACAATAACAGTATAAGAAGACACATACCTCTCATGTCCTGCTGTTGTGCAGAAGTGGATGGATATGTGCAAATAAATGGAGACAACATTAAACGTGCTGGTTGTACTGTTATGTATGTACTGAAGTTGTATAGCAACATGTCATTACACTTACACTGGCCGTCAACACCATGTAGGGACCCAGGTGCACAAAGCAATTATGCTGTTGTAACACAAAATACATACAATACATGAATGTACATGCAACAACAATCTGTACTGGTATTCTATATGCAATCATTTTATTCATAGTGCATACATGTGTGGCCTGGAACATCTGCTTCTGTCTCACCTCGGGTATGTGGTGTGTCCACTCACCGTATACAGTGATGCAAGAAATTGTGTTACATCATCTGAGCGTGTCAATGGTGGGCCACCACCAGTGGCTTCCCTCAATCTTTTATAAGGTATACCCTGATGGCTGCATGAAAGATCTTGCCAGAGCACTGTTGGAGACAGGCCTACCAGGATCTATTGTGACCTCCCACACCAATAATCATGTTGGTGATGTTGGTTCACACTTTCTTTCTCCATACCGTATTTCTTGCCCATCCAAGAAGTGTCGAACAGTGTTAGAACAGTGCATCTATTATACTTTTGTTTTCCTGTGATGAAAAATTGTCATCCCTAGGTCTGTTTGCTATCTGGAAACAGTTATATGCACATTGTTAGATTAATGCAGGGACACACAAGTGGAGATGATTTTGCTGACAGCTTATGCCAATTTATCCTCTCTGCATTCCTGTGCACTGTCAGATACTAGGAAATAGTCCCTGTCCCGTATAGTACTGTGACATATAAAACAACGTATGTGATATAAAAACAACGTGTGACTACATAAGACTTCTAACAACAATATAACTTGTGATATCTGTTGAAGCTGTCTGTGGGATTTGAATACATTGCAGTGGATATCATAGCAGTGGAGGTGCAACCACAACAGCATTGTGCCACAAAATCCACATACTCTGTATACAGTTCACATTAACATGCTATTCATAACATATGTGTAAAAACAAAAATGTTTGATGGCTGTCACACACATCCTGTATTGTCAATAGCTGTAATGTAACTAGAACCTAAAAAGACAACCTGTGTAAAAAAGGAGTCATAGTAATCTGAACTGTTATACATGATTAGTTTATATCAACACAATCAATACTGAACAGATACTCATTAGCAGAGAGAGATCTGTACATTATCAATTGAACAACTTACAGACAACGTTGGAAAGCCTCAAAGCCTCCATATCCGTAAGCATACCAGACACATACTACATAATACACAGACATAAGCATGGATTTGTTTTATTGAGGCAATATTTCTACTACGTTTTAATAATCATCAGTGAATGAATATCCATAACATTCTACAATCACATATTACATAGCAGCATACAGATAATGTCAGAATCAGTAGGTTTCTGTACATATACCACAGACTGTAATGAGTCACCAGCAATATATATGGAAAATTCATTAGAGAGTTTTTATGTACTGCTCAGTGGTGCTTTTTACATTTTTCTGTACAACTGCATATGGGGAAGCAGTGCTTGTTACTGATGCAGATGTACTCACCTGTATGCATACAGGTCAATCCTACACCCCTGCATTAAGTCACATACATTTTTATATTGCATACAATTTTCCATAAATGCATCATTTTAAGCATACAAACACACATTTTAAAGAGTAATGATAACATAAGTCTATAAGGAGAGAAATGTACCCCACCAAAGCAATGCTAGCAAGTGCAAAATTACCTTTGCAGCTACCTGTGAATCAGATATATCTGAAAGTTAGACCAGCTATATGCACACATCTTTTGAGTCCCATTTGCACCATGCATAATTAATGAGCTTCATTAAAATTCAAGGTTTTGAAATCCCATTTGTGCATGTCCATCTAAGTTCTTGAAATTCAGTGCATTAACCAATAGCTTGGCATAATAGGAATGTGCTACATGCAAATACCCAATAGGTATAGTTAAATTGGCTTTAGGCCCAGTCATAGTACTAACACACCCTCATCTCCTTCCTGGACACAGTCAGTAGAGCTTGAGATGCTGGTTCCTTAGTTTCAGCACTCTTCTTTAATCTAGCAAAGGCATTCAACACTATATCCCACTCCCTCCTGCTTACTAAACTCTCTAATCTCAGGCTGTCTCCCCCGACCTTACAGTGGTTTTCTAACTATCTCAATAACAGGCAACAATCTACTAAATGGCAACACTCTTCCTCCTCTTTCTTAACTACAAATACAGGTGTTCCCCAAGGCTTGATACTGGGACCTCTCTTATTCAGCATATTTGTCAACAACTTTCATTGCTCTCTCACCCACAGTGCTGTTATCCAATATGCAGATGATTCAGTTATCATCTGCTCTTCTAAATCTGCCACTGCCCTACAGCATCTCACCCAAGAAGCATTTACTTCCACTGAAACTTGGATGTCCCAGAGCCAGCTTGCCCTCAACCCCAATAAAACAAAACTTTTAATATTTACTCCCACAAAATCCAACCCTGTCGACAAGTCACTATTCTCCATTCACTCCCTAAACAACACCCAGCATTGACGTCACCCCCAGTACAAAATTGCTAAGTGTTATCATTGATGATAAATTAACTTTCGACCTTCACATCTACAGCAACATCAAAAAAAAAAACATCAAAAGCTAGGTGTGCTATATCAGCACAATTACTTTCTTAGCCTCTCTGCAGAAAAGGCTCTGGCCTCATCCTTCCTGCTTCCAGCACTTCTATATGCTGCTCCCATCCTCACCAACCTTCTGTCCTCCTTGAGAACAAACCTGGACTCTTGTTACAATAAAGTCACTAAATTTGCTACTAATTCAAAATTTTCTACCCATCACTGTTTCTCACTGCATCAACTAAATTGGCAGGAATCCCCTCACTATCTCACTTTTCTACAATTAACTACAGCCCACAAGCTCATCTGCTACCCAGACACCTGCGCTTCCCTCTCTTCCATATTGACCATGTACCATCCTAACTGACAACTCAGGTCCAAAGACAAAATGCTACTACCCATGGTGAAAACCAAGCTCTCAGCCAGTCAAATGTTGTACTCCTACACTGTCTCTAAAGCATGGAATAAGCTCCCCCCTTCACTCAGAACTTTCAGCAATCCTGTCACCTTTAATAAATCCCTCAAACTATATATCTCCTCTCATTGGTTATTCTCCTGTACCCCAACACACAACCTCAACCCCTGATTTCTCTCCCCAGTATTTCACCTCTAACTATTCCATTACCACCACTTACTTCCCATCACACTCCCCAACTCTGCTTCTCTGTCACTTTATCCTATCCCCCCTTAGCCCTTCTATCTCCTCCTATTCCTACACTATACTTAACTCCCCTCAGCTTTCAACCTTACAGATATTACACTTATGCATTATTTGAATACATGCTATTGTACCTGCAGTTGTGTTTTATTTATGTTATTTGAATATGTGCCTTCTTACGTCACAATTATATGCTTTCTTTGCTGTTTTTTTGCTTTTTTCCTTATCAGTTTCATTCACTGTAATAGTACTGCTCATTATTTCTTTGCTATCTGTATTTTTTTCTTTGTATGCAATTTTGTGGAGCTTTTCTCCCCGGGCCTCATTCCAGGCCCAGTGGACTTCCCCAGTTAACAAATGAAAATAAATAAATAAATAAATAAACAAAATTGGGCCATGTGTAGCATATGCCTGTTATCTTCCAATGATTTGATATGATCTCATAAGCACCACTTTTAAATTGTGATTTTGATACATTTGCAGATCAGACCATCGCTACCTTCAAACTGAGTGGAACCTCAGTAAGCAATTTATTGAATTATGACCTATCATCTTTATCGCCATTATCATCAAGATGGCTAATTGCAGGAGGCTATGTCTGGGTGGCCAGTTGGACTAAGGACAAGACCACCCAGATGCTGCCCATCTACACTTGAGTGGAGCACCACATGAGTTCCAGGTCTTGGAACTTTATGATGATCGACATCTGGAACCAGGCTGTGAGGGAGCATTGATGTCATTCGGGAATCTACAGGACTGGAGTGCAGGTTCACCACCTCTACAATGACATGCATCAGAGGGATATTGAGGATCTTCATCAGAGGGTCGCACAGTAAGTGTCACAATCCTTAATATAGCTCTACATTCCTTTGGAAATCAGAGACATAGCTGTGACCCATATGTCAGCTATATGCCCTTTAAACCCATTATCTAGCTATTTTAATAATTAACTGGATAATCAAGAAAGCAGGTGATTGTTCTCCTTGTAATTCTGAGTTTGGTTTAATTGTTTAACATTATTTATCATGTACATACTATTAAACATTTTCAATGTTTCTGTTTTGCAAAAAATAAGTACATAATTTCACACATTCAGTATGGTCGTGCATCACTGACGCCTAAAGTGTCTAGGGCATGGATGACTACACATCTCTCTGTTATCTGTAATACTTTGACAGTATTGCACAGTCTGCTAGTGTATGTGGGAATTGTAACTCATACAGGCATCTCTTAGTCTGTTCTGCTTTATAAAATGCACAGTATTATTAAAATCCTGTTTGTTAAACACAAGACCAATGCGGGTCTGACTGTCTACCCATATATCCTGCTTTGTAAAACTTGATGCTATCTGGCAGCTATGTGGAGCAGGAGGGTCTAAAGCATCATATGTTTATGTATTCCTCTGTTATCCACATGAATACAGATGCACATATACAAAAATAGTTTGTTAAGACATATGGTACTTTGCAGTGTGTTAGCTCAGCCTGTAAAGCAAACAGTCAACATGCATATATCATGGCTATTTGTGGGTTCAAATCCAAATAGGGGATAGCTTTCATAGGTTCATAGGTTCATAGGTAGGTACTAGGGTATTGTCCCTAGGGCCTATACAAGCCTAGCCAAAAAGGTATCCTGGCTTTCCCCACCCAAGAAAATTATTTTCCTGTGCCCCTGTCAAGCAGAACCACAGAAGTGATCCCCGGGGTGAATTTCCTATTACCCATCCAATCATCAAGATTTTCTTGAAGAGTGCTAATGAGGAGCTCTGTTTGACATAGATAGGTAGTCTGTTCCAGAGTATGGGAAGTCTCTGGGACAGGAATCTATCCCTCCAGCATGTTCTGTTTATTGTGGTGACAAGGTTTAAGCCCTAGAGCATGTAGCTCAGAGAGATTGGGATTTCTTTAAGTGGAGCATGTCCAACAGCTCTGGGTTTGACATAGCTTTGTATGTTAGGCAGAGATCGCCTCTGAGTAGGTGATATGTGATGGAGTAAAGCTGCAGTTTTTTGAGACGGTCTGCGTAAGGCATCTGTTTGAGGCAAGTAATCCTCTTTGTGAGGTATTTTTGTGGCCTTTCCAGTTGTTGTAGATGTCTTGTGAGGTACATACCAAAAGGGGCGTTGTACTCTATAATGGATCTAAGGAGTGATGAGTAGAGGGGAACCTTGACCTCTTTTTTTCTGGATGAGAAACCTTTTGTGATGAGGTGTGCCATGTAGAAGAATTTCCTGACCACTGTAGCGATGTGTTTATCAAAGGAGAGACTACTGTCCACCTGTGTCCCAAGGTCTCTTATCACACTTTTGGTGTTAAGTAGACTACTGCCTATGTGGTAGTTCATGGGTACAGAGTTTTTACCAAAGGGGATGACAATGCACTTTTTGGCATTGAGCTTGAGACCATGGCTTTGACACCAGGCATCTGTCTCAGTGAGGCCCTTTTGTAGGATGTCCACATCATTAGGAGTTTCGATTATGGCTCCTAGTTTGCAGTCATCTGAGAATTTAGTTAGCCAAAAACCTTCCGTGTTAGCCTGTACTTCAGAGAAGTAGATACCAAACAATAGAGGACCCAGGACTGAGCCCTGTGGTACTCCACTTGTCACTGGTCTGAAGTCTGATTTGGAGTCTGCTACTTTCACAGTGTGGGTTTTGTCAGTAAGCCAGTTGGCAACCCATCTTGTGACATATGGATTTATACCTAGTTTAGTGAGTTTATCTATAATTCCAGAGTGGGGGATGGTGTTGAACGCCTTGGCGAGGTCTAGATAGGCTGTGTGAACCACCTTACCCTCATCTATGGCTTTGGTGACTACTTCAACGAAGTCTATCAGGTTTAGGAGACATGATCTGTCTTTTACAAACCCAAACTGTGGGGGGTCCAGAGTTTGGAGATCTCCAATGTCTTTGTTTATGAGTTCCATGATGATACATTCTATGGCCTTGCAGACCAGGCTCATCAGGCTAATGGGGCGGTAGTTCCTGGGGTCTGTTGTGGCCCCCCCTTTGTGGAGTGGGATAACTGTCACAGTGCGCCATTCAATGGGCACAAAGCCTGAGGTGCGGCTATGATTGAACATGGTACTTAGGTGGGGCGCCAGTTCATTCTGTAGTTCATGTAGAAGGCAGCCTGGGATGTTGTTAGGTCCCATGGGTATTCTTGGCTTTGGAGAGTGAGGTTTTTACCTGTGCAGCCGTGATTACAGGAACTTTGCATTCTTCCGATATAAAGATGGGCCCTTTAGGGGGTGAGAGGGGGTGAAGTTAGCACTGAACCTATCTGCCAGGATGTTGGCAATATCAGTTGGTTCTGTATATTTAGTGTCATTGTGCTGTAACTCAGAGCAGATCTGAGTGTTGCCATTGAGATTCTTGACATAGCTATAGAATGATTTGTGGCTGTCTTTAGAATCAGTGGCAATTTTGTTTTCATAACTAGCTTTGGAGGAGTTTATGAGGGATCTCAGCTTCTTACTGAGACTGACCAGGGAGTTCCTCCAGTCATGGGGTTTTACTCTTTTTTGCAACAGTTTCTTTCTTCTGTTGTAGAGTTTGTTTATGGCAGAAGACCATCGGATTGGCTTCCTTTTTTTGGAGGATAGCATCTTGGTTCTGTTAGGGATAGCACGATCCATGCACTCATGTAAGTGCTTATAAAGTGCATTTATGTAGGATTCAGCAGTCGTACCTTTATTGTCCATCTGCATGGGTGTCGTGAAGTTTGCCACTTCTGTCTTAAGAAGCGTGAAGTTGGCTT
Organism: Protopterus annectens; assembly: GCF_019279795.1. Classification (NCBI taxonomy): domain Eukaryota; kingdom Metazoa; phylum Chordata; order Ceratodontiformes; family Protopteridae; genus Protopterus; species Protopterus annectens. The sequence continues at coordinate 857,488,367 of NC_056746.1, read as the reverse complement.
TTGAGAAATTTTTTATGGTTGTTTTCCTAATGGGGGGTGGGAGCAGGATGTGGATGTCTAGGGTTATTAGCTTGTGGTCAGATATGACCAACGAGGAGCTGACCTCTGGTGTGGAACACCGGTCGCCCATGTTGGTGATGACCAGGTCTAGGATATTGCTGCCCCTGGTGGGGGTGTGGATAAGTTGATCCAAGGCATTGGAATTGATGATTTCCAGAAAACATTGTGCAAAAGAGTTGGTACATGAGTAGTTTTCCCAGTTAATGGTGGGGTAGTTGAAATCACCCATTATTAGGGTGTTAGGTTCTACCTTAATATTTTCCAGTGTATCAAGAAAAGAGAAATGGGAATCCTAGGGCATGGTGGGGGGTCTGTAGCAAGCTACAATCTGGATTGCGTTTTTGCCCAGAGGTAGTTAAACTTGGATAATCTTAGATGCATTATGCTGAGCAACTAGCTTGGAGGTGTGGATATCCTTAATGAATATGGACACACCTCCACCTTTAGTGTTTCGGTCTGGGTTTGGTGGCCGATAGGTGTGGTATGAATTATAGCCTGGTAATGCAGGGGTGTGCTATGGAGCTTTGAACCAGGTCTCTGTCAATGCACAGATGTCAATGTCCTCCATTTTAAGGAGTGCCTCAAGTGAGTGCATTTTTAGGTTTAGACTTCTAGCATTGAGTAGCATTACCCTCAGATTTTGCTTGCTTGTATCTGTTACGGTGGTGAATTTGTCATTTGAACCTTGCCTAAAAAGGCACTATAGGGGTGCCAAGAGCCTTTGCCAGTAACCAGAATCCCAAGGGTGACAGGTGCAGGCCATCTCTGGCAAAGCAGTGTGGTCTTTTGATCATGTCATCCCAGGCAGACAGATACTGGATTCATTAAATTTTGATTAGAGTGTATGTGTAGAAGTTTTGAAAATACTGGTATAGATACCTGCTTGTTGATATTTACAGGTATTTTGCACATGCTTATGACTATAGCATTTATTAGTCAGATTTATACAAATATCTCCATTATCTGTAATTTTCTTCCAACAGCAGTTCATTTACTACAGTTTTATGTGTAAAGCTTTGAATATAGTTGTGATGCCCATGCCCTGGCCCAGCATTCAGGGAGCCTCAATCCTCACCACTGACACCAGAGATTGTGTCTCATATGAGAGGAAAGGATAACAAATACACACAGTAAACTGCAATTTCCCTTAAGAGCTCACAGAGATCACAGTCAGTTCTGGGCTGGTCGCTCCCTTGCTCCCCAGGTCCCCAATAAGACTCCCCACTGGCACAGCTATAGGGTCCAGATCTCAGCCTAGCTGGCAAGCTAAAATCTCCAGTACCCTCTCTGTCCAACCAGTGCTTCATGTCCCTGCCCAAGTAGCTGACACACACACACACACACACACACACACACACACACACACACACACACACACACACACACACACACACACACACACACACACACACACACACACACACTCACATTTAGAGATAAGTATTTATACAACTTCACAGACACTCCTGGGAAAGGTTGACACAGATTCTCCAGCTGTGCCCCTATACCCAGACTATATGGTAGTAATTCCTAACACCACCAGCTAATAATTATCAGCTACCCAAAGGCCCTTAAAAAGGGTGTCCAATTATTACTGTGCAATATGATTATCCAATAGTAGTGTAACTTAAGCAGTCAAGGCTTATTGGAAGGGCTTATTACAGGATCACTTATATACATGCAATGTACTCTAGAGCTTAATTTATCTTTACATAAACCAGCCACAGTTGAAAAGGGTTTAAAAATATTTAATAATAAATACTAAAAACACACGACAATACTACTACACCACAGTGCTATTCAAGAGTTCAGAGATCCCACAGAAACTTAAAATAATTCAGTAGCACAGTTCTGACATAACAGAAAAACACTTAGTCTAATCTTTATAGTCCTAGCTATTTCTACAAGAAAACAAACTTCTAAGATAACTTACTTAAGACAACAGGCAGTGCTGAGTTAGATGTCCAAGATCAAAATGCTTACAGTCTGTCTCTGAGTAATAGTTTTTAAAATCACTAACAAATATTTCTGCTGTGCCCTTCCAGATTATATCATATTTTTGACACTTAGGTTTTCCAGTATACACATTACATCATTTAGACACTTTCCTGGTTCCCAGGCCACACAGAAACTGCATTTACATTCTTTTACACTTAATGCAATAAAGAACATTCCACATGTAAATTCTGGTCATTAACTTTAGCCTTAAAACAATAGAAAGAATGTGCTAGTCGAGACATAATGACTCCGACCCCTGGTAATTTCAAAGAACAGATATGAAATGCTTGACTTACTTTTCCTTACAGCAGATGGCAATATTGCTACAATTTTGAAGTTCAACATTTTACAGTATTTTACTTTCATTTAAGAAACAAGCCTGTATTTTACATTTGTATTTACAAATGCCAGAATTATGTATCAAATTATATTTGGCTAGTCTGGCAGCCTTCACCCATCTCTACCCAATCTTCACATAGTGGATAGTTCTGCAAAATAGATGGGGAATATGACAACATTGGCACACTGAGTTTAATGTATAAGTGTGTCATTGTTTATTAAGTCCAATTCACCACCCTTCTCATTCTTACATTTAGATGGAGTGAGATGGTCAGATATACATTTTTGGCTGTAGAACAGGGAAATCCCCTGTTATCAGGGAACTTTTTTATGTATAAGTTCTAATGTGATAACAAAATCTTTGTATATATTTTCTGTCTTTCCACCTAAACTACATTTATGTGTATGTGATAAGCAGGAATTTATAGTTGTTTTTTAAGAGCAGCTATGAGTTACATGACAGTGTTCCACTGTGAGGTATGACATTTTACAGTTGTGTTTATTGTGTTCTGACCACTGTGCTGACATGCATTCAAGCTTGCTTTTTTCATAAATGGACAGCAGGTTGTACATTATTTTAGCTATCTTGAAAAGCTCAAGCCAATACCCATATTACCACTTCATCCCTGCATTCATACCTCTGATTAATTTAACTGCATTTCCTCCATGCAATCTCAGGCAAGATGTATTAGCTAGGCAGGTAGGTGTCAGGGTTATAGTGTAAACATAGGTAAGAGATGCAGGTCTGAATCTCAGGTCCTCCAATCTATGTTCATTAGTCTTCGAAATGTGTAAAAAACTGTCTGAAAAATCCAAAATTGTATATACAGATTCTGTAGTGTTATTCAATTTAAAATGTTAAAGAACATGAGGTGATGAATGCATTTCAATATTAGTTTATAACTACACAGTGGCATTCATACATGCTTTTTACTTTTTGCAGGTGATGAGGAGAGCACTAGGAATAGTGCCTTGTGCATCAAGTAGATGCATAGGCTGGAGGAACAGCTGAGGGAGAAATGTATGTTGATTACTTTTAACGTTTATACCTAGAATAGATCTAATCATTGCTAGAGGATTGCATTTTTTTGCATTACTATGCTTACTACTTCTAAAGCAGGAATACTCATCATGCCCCTGTAAGGTAGTGCAATAGTAATACAGTCCCTTGAGTACCAGTATGAATTTCATAAAAATGTATTTACATATGAGTTAGGAGCAAGCCATGTTTGCTGATGGTAATGTTTTGAATTATACGTCATAGCCTAGCTGACAGTCAGTTATGTGTAAATGTCACAGTGCTTTTGCCTGTGATGGTTCACATAGAAGTTAATAATGTTTGCCTGCTATTTGTACTGCAGGTGTTGGCACACTTGTTTGTTTGGGTGGGGTGGTCAGTGACTGATCTGTTGTGCATAGCCTGCCTATTCACATATTGAATGTGTGTCTGCTGTCTCCATGTTCACACTGTTGTTGAGAGATTATGTCTGGTATGCACTTCAGTTCAACATGGGTATTGCTTCTGCCTACAGCACCTTTGATGCTTTGGTTACAACACACTTATATCCTGTGTTTGGGAATAGTTGTGCACATAGCCATTCCTGTTTATCATTTCTGTCTGTTCCATAATCAGCATTGTGTTGTTTTCATTTTACAGGGTCATACATAGTGAGTGATAATAAGTGTTTGTAGGCACTGATATGTTAGTTGACAGACAACACTGCTTGTAGGACATTATCTATGTTTTCATATACCACAAGCTGCCACTATGTTTATGATTGTTCATTATTTATAGAGTGCTTTGTTGCATTCCAAAGATTTGATGTTGGTTCAGCTGATGACCATTTTGCCTTGCTCATTTCTTTTGTATATGGCTTTTATATTTCTCACTAGATTGTCATATCACTATATCTTCACTATACCAATATGTTAATCGTTGGTTGTTCACATGACTCATTACATACACAGATACCTGGGTTACAGCTGACATTTACACACCAATGTAAATGTGCAAGGCACACATACAAGACAGGAAACATGGAAATAGTGGTATTCTCATCGACATTCCACTGGCCAGTGTAGTGAGACATACATTAAGTATTATGCACTGTAGGGTACAGTACTTGTATTATGCTATCATTTTCACAGTGTTGTTTTGCAAGGAAGGTACATGTCAGTATTGCATGACGCAATGTCTTGGCATGCTTCTCTTCAAATATCATGATATGTAAGTGTGCTCACTGTGCGCATGTTTGTCATGCATAATGCTGTCTGATTAGTGTTCAAATAATAGTAGGATTTCTACTGGTAAGCTGTGTTATGCATACCATGCCATTGTATGGAATAACCTCTTCACATTCTGTGAGGGATACAGTGGCCTTGACATGGGCCTGTATTGATATAATCCATAAGTATAGATAATATGACATAGGACATACTGAATGTGCTGTGTGCATGAATACCCATCTAGTAGCAGTAATTATACTCCTCCTACATAATAATTTTAGGCCATATCATGTGAGAATGTGGTTTTAATGGCACCTGCAATGTATGCTGCTATACCTTTATTCTCATATGCAGATATCACATGTTGACAGTATAGTAGTTAATGTCTGTCAGATTTCTGATGTGGTCATCAGTTTGTGTTAAATGGCTGCCATGCTTTCACAGGAATGTGTGGTCTGATAGACATGTGGTTTTCATTGTTATGGTTTTGATTAATGACCTGCATCGCATATGGTGGTACACTTGACTATGGGCCTACCTATTTTAAGGTTTCATATCAACTGTTTTCTGTCTGTGAATTTGTCACAGTGGGTATGTTATATACTCCTATAATTACAGGGATGCATGTTATGTACTTTTTTTCTTGTCTTGTGATTCACCTTGACAGAGCATGGGACCCTTTGAATGCCCGCCCACCAGACGCCATAGATAAGGGCATGCCAGACCACTGCCTGAGTCCTCCAATGACGATGATGACCATGATGGAAATGATGATGACAATGAGGAAGAAGCTGGACCTGTATGTGCCTTCATCCCTCCTTCACCCTAGAGGATATGTCGCCCAGCACCATTACAAGAGGATTATCGGGAACAGATCTGAGAAGTGATGACTGATGTCTTTTGGACACAGATGAGGGACATAATGGGGAATTTATTTCAGGATATAGCATGGGCTGTGTGGGTCTCATTCCAGGAAATAGCCTAGGAAATCATTTGCGATGTTCATTCCCATCAGGGTGGGTCCTCAGGACCATAAGTATTTTCTGTGTGATCCACTTGTGTAATGCTGCCACCATAGTATTTGCCCATGGTGTTTGCCATACAAGTGATTGGACTGTACAGGCATGCTTGTGCATGCATAGCATTTTGCTGCCATGCTTTTGTGATACATGGAAAAAATACACTGCAGATGTCATGTGACAGTTTGCATTATGTTGCACCAGGTGCATAACACATTATCACATTAGACATGCAGTCATCATGCTCATGTCCGTGAGTTTCTGCACTTGATGCATATATTGCTCCATGAGGGTAGGTGTGGTACTCATATGTATATACATGTGTGTACTTCTATTCATGCAGTGCAACATGTTGGTATGGCCAATGCACTGGGGCCCTGTATGTCACAGTTGTGCATTTTGCAGTTAACATGCTAATACTGCTACAAGAGTTCCACTGTATACATGTGTGGGATTGACAGCAGCTAGCAAACATTTTGTCCATATTGCACAAATAACATTGTGGGATGAGTATGATTTGTGCTTTGCCGTGTCATGTCTGTTGAACAACAGGACGTGTCCTTGCTCATGTGCTTCGTATGACACTTGTCATGCTGTCACACTGGCATACTGGAATTGTGTGTGGCATATATTGGGAATGCTGATGCTATTATGTATCATATAAATGTGTCTGCTATATATGGGCAGTCCTACTTTAATGATTGCATAGACCAACACTGTACCATTCATGTACACACCCTAGTACTGCTGATATATACAGTAATATTAAAGTAAGTCTTCTTTGGCCTATGTTATATTTCTGCATGCATTCCTTATTCACATAAATGTGCACATTTTAGCAGATGGTGTACATATGCACTGATTTATTTAAATGTCTCTGCACGTATTCTGATCAATAGAGAAACACTATTGTACCTTGGAACTGTGAGCAGTCACTGACTTTATTATTTTGCTGTAGTGTTGTTTACAGGACTGTCCTTTGCTCAGGCATAACCAGGGTCAGTGATATCTAACCACAGATGTTTATTCCACATGTTGTTTTACATTGGCATGAAAGTATATACGTGTATGTGATATCAGTTCTTAACTTGTTTACCTATGCCTTTTGCCATTAAATGATTGCACAATACTGTGTGTGTGTGATTTATACAGGGCCATTTTTGTTAATGTCAGCAATGCAGTCTGCCCATATGCCATACAATGTAGTTTGAGTTGATGTCAACACCACTATATGTGGTATACACATGCATTTGCAATGTGGCCCTTACATAGTGTTGTCCTGGTTTATTGTTTGCCTACATAGCTTTGCTGTCATGTCCTCCTTGATTTAGGCCCATGTTAGCCACCTCCCTTCTAACTTTGTAGGTATGGCATATATCTTGCAGTTGGATTATATATGTTCATCTTCCTTGGAATTCTTGTGCATTTTAATGTAGTTGTTTTGTTAGAAGGTCAATTTTTGCCAACCTTATGGGCATTACATATATATATATATATATATATATATATATATATATATATATATATATATATATATATATATATATCAATACAGGACATATGTACCCAAGTTGCTGGCTGTGCACAACTTGATAGTTGTTATATAGAATTAGTAGTAGATTTCTGAATGTATATTATGTGCCATTGATGTATGTATGTGTATTAACATTGCTTTCTGTTAGTTTTCTGTTAGGCCAATGAAAGTCATACATGTATGTGTATACCTGTGTGTTGCATTTGGCATGGCATATATCTGAGACATATGCATTGCAGTACACATCTATATGGATGTGTGCAGCCAGTTTGCTGCTTTGCTACAGTACAGCTGTTTGGCACTGTGCTTAGTTGTTTGCTTTTCTTCACATACATGGTCAGAGGTTCTATTCTGATGGTATTCTCCAGAATTCCATGGGCTGCATTTGCTCATATGTGATGTTGTTTGGCTTACACATGCACTGCTGACAGACTACTACTTATCCAATGCGTACAGTGAGGGTCTATATCACTTCATCAAAGTTTACTTACCTCAAACAGCTATTGATCGAACTGTTACATCATTGAATGGCCCTTTATTGAACGTTCATATCAGCAAACATTTTTTTCCAGGGAAGGAAGTCACTTGGCTACCATACATAAATTTGCCCTTTTCCCCACTGTAGTACAGTGTTAGAGTTGGTATATATATATATATATATATATATATATATATATATATATATATATATATAAAAGCATGAGTGTGGGGGTGGGGTGGGGGGCATAACCCAAAACTTTGGTGGGTTTGATGTACTGTGGTGTGTATGCAGGTAGGTATACTGGCCAAGTGATTTCTTACCATGAGAAAAACATTCGCTGATGTGAACATTCAATGAAGGGCAGTTCGATGATGTTGGTTTGATGGATAGCCATTCGAGGTAAGTAAACATCTGTGAAGTGATATAGACCTGTATAGTGATCCCTATTTATTACCGTACAACACACAACTGCCATCAGCATCCAGGTATGACTACCACACAGTTTGCAACATGTCATAATGTAATAGTGCATAGGTACATATGTATTTCTGCTTTTTATCTTGGCTGGTATGCATTTCCATTCGCTGTGGCAACTTTCCATTGCCCATGTTGTGGAGTGCGTTGTCTGTGCACCTCATCTTTCCTTATTGTTTATTTCTGTCATTTGCCTGTCATATATTGTGATATTTGTTATATGGTTATATCTGCTTTGTTGCCTTCTCCTCCTCTTTCCCTGTCTTTACCTTTCTTTCTATTCTCAAAAAAAAAAAAAGCATTGTCCATGCCCCTCTGACAGTCCATCAGAATTTCCTATTCCAACATACCTCTTGTGTGTGCTTTTTCTTTAGATACCCCACCTCTGCTTTTCTATCTCCCTATTTCCTTGGGTGTGTGCATTACCTGTGTTCCTCACACATGTCCTACACCCATTGCTAGCTGCTGTTTGCTGTGGTAATGTGGGCAATATTTCCTCTTGCTTTATTCATTTTTTATTAGAAAGTTTACGGAATCTGTAATTGCAAGCAAGTATATTGTATTAGTAAATTACTTACAGAAACATCTGTAGTTGCCTCTGGACTTACTGGAGAGATTGCTGAGATATGTTTTACTTATGAATGTCATGCAGCTTACATTGCAATAGTATAAATTCCATAACTTTGTTAATGTACTTCAAGCTTTATGAGACAGTTTTCATTAATTATGGAGTGGCTGTGACTGCTAGGCAGTGTGGCAATGCTGCTGCTCAACTCTTTTATGTGCCAAGATATTTTAAATTCACTCGGGCATATTTACATATTATAGACTTATCTGCAACTTTTGCACTGATATCAGTGGAATGCACTGGATTCTGTGAACTTTACGGAATCCAGCCCCAGTTCTGGTGGCCATTACACTTGAAACTAAAATGTGTCTCAGTCTGGGTGTACTCATATCTGGGACATTGTAAAGACACACAGGGATGCTGTGGGAGTGTCACAAATGTTTGCAAGTCATATTCTGGAAAAATTCCTGGCAGCAATGTGCAGCAAGGTGGATGACTACATACACTTTCCATCTACCCACATGGACCAGAGAACTGAAATGGACCAGTTCTACAACTTTGCAAACTTCTCACATGTACTTGTTGCAATAGATTGTACTCACATCCCTATCAAGGCCCCAGTTCATCCAGAAGCAGACAGATACATTAACTGAAAGAGCTAGCCATTCCTGAACTGTCAGTTCATGTGTGCACCAGATGGTAGCATAACAATCCACATTGCAACACCCTGGAAATATCCATGATACTTCCATATGCAGGAAAAGTGGTCTGAGGGCTGCATTCCAGTAAGGGGAAATACCCAAGGGACTCCTGCTGGATAAGTATGGGAATATACCTAGGATGTAAGCCAAGGACATCCCTACCAACAATATCCATACTAACAACATGTGTGTTTACTCCCCACAACAGGTGACTGCGGTTGAGTCCTGGCTAATAACTCCATACACAGAACCAACAAACCCTAGAGAAGAAGCCCACAATAGAGTGCACATTATAAGAAATACCATAGATCGTGTGTTCAGTGTACTGAAAGCTAGATTCAGGTGTCTGGGCACATCTAAGGATGCACTACAATACAAATCTGAGAAGGCAGCACAGATGATAGCAGTGTGCATCATGTTACACAAGATGCTGACTAGACCACATGGTGGTCTTCCAGTTGCAGGTGTGGGTGAACTACCCCAAGTACCCTAGATGTCTTAAAATGACATCCTACAGGTATCAGAGTACACAGATTAAACATTGATGTTCAGGTGTTGCCCCACCACAGCAGTATAAATTGAATCTAAGGGCAATTACCCAGTAGATGTACACACTTAGCATCAGACATAACAACATAATCATAACATATAACATTATGAACATATACAAATCTGTCATTAATTCAGGGCACAGCTGACACAGGTATGCATACAGACTCATACTGGTGTATCTGTGTATGGCACACAATGAGGGACACACATCAGTGCAACATATTCCTATCTGTCTGCTATAAAAAGCTGCAAACAGGTAAACAACTCAGGACATAATGCAGAGCTGTTGTTAATATCACAAGCCAAATGTATCACTGTAAAGTTTGGATGATGTAATATAATAAATAGAGTCAGCTATGTTTAGTAAAACTGTCAGACCCCTGTGGCATCAGACTTGTCAATGAACACAGAAAGATGACATTGTCAGTATTCTGCACAACAAACATCATTGCCATGGGGTGAGAATGACACTACTGGACAGAATTGATCAACTGTCTGTGTTACTCTAATGCAATCTAGGGTGCCCATGCTGATGGCTCACACTGTGGTCTCGTCTGCCCCTACCATGTATGGAAACACTTGGCCCAGGTTGATCCGTAGAGGAGACAGATGGCGTGACACTAGCATGTGTAGGTGAAGGAGAATGACTGCAACTTGATTGTCTGGTCATGTCCGCTGGACCTACGGCAGATGGGCCATCAGTGAAAGTGTGGCACATTGGAGCACAGACATTGATGCCTGATGGGCAAGGTTGGTTCTGCTGAGAGGGAACCTGCCTCTCCCATGTGGCAATTGGCTAAGCACAGTCAGGGCATGTAGAATCCTGCTTGTACTGTGGTACTGCTGAATACTGTAGAGGCCAGGATTCTATGGACCATGCCACAGATAACATACTTTCATTTTCTGCAGCCAATGATGATATTACCTCACTATGTCTGCACTCCTGTCCTTCATGCAGCACACCCAACTGGTGTGCAACATAGTCTTTGGCACAGGCAAGTGCAAGGATGTCAGATCCATGATGATGCTGGGAACATTTATTTGCCTGTAGGAGTAGGCAGACACTCTCTGACACATGCCCATGCACACCAGATGCACTCCTAGATCTAATGTGATGGGCAGTATTAGTGTATTGTGGGGAACTGCAAACATCAGCAGCAGTCTCAACATGGATCTGTTGTCCACATTTCTCATCCTGTCCACCATCAGATGTCCCCCTATTGTCAGAATGGCTGGATACGTTTCCTTCCACATGTAAAGTTACAGTCACATCACATCACTGTCAGCATCTTGGCCGAACTATATCACCATGTCACTGCCCTTTGTGCCAGGGGCCATGCTACCATATTGAGACACATCAAATTCCACACGGTAAAAAGTGGATGGGCTAATGAATGATGCAGGCAATTGATGTGCTAAAAGAAGAGACAGATGACACAGATCAGGACAATGTGCTTACATTGCATGCTGTATATCTTTAAAGTCATATGACCTATATATGACTGAAATGTTACAGATAATACTGACTTACTTTTAGGTCTTGTCTCTATATGGGTCAAGGAATCTACATAACAGGGAGTTGACAATTATGTTACATATACAAAATACATGACATATTTGAGGACTACAACCATAGCACACATCTGAAAAGTTCTTGTTGGAAGACAGCATAGAAGGAGAAGGATGAATGTCAACTGTTGTAGGACAACTAAGTCAGCATTATTGAGTGCAAGGTTTGAGTCTCACATGGGATAATTGGCTAGGCAAGGACACTTATCCTATTACTAATCTATGGACCTCTATTATTAATCACATCATTGTCAGCATGGACCATTCCAACAACATTAAAACATACAGTAGGTTTTACATAGACATACTGCTTGTTTGTGCACTTGATGATGATGCACTCTGTTGTATGATTTATAGAAGGACACAATATTAATGGAGGACAACAACAGGAGTAACAGCAATAATATGCATGAAAGATAGTTAATAACATACCACTTACAGACGCCTGCTGTTGTGAGTTTATGTGTTGTACTGTGAATCCTGCAGTGGGAAAGTAAAGAGAAAGACAACACAGTCATATATGTAGGCAACGGAATACTGACAGAATGACATATAAGACACAGTAACAAGGGATGAAGATACTGACGTGACATACAGTGCACCTGTTGGCCAGATGTCTCTATGAGGAAAAATAGCAACATTAATGTCATGTATTACAGGTCTGCTACACATTGCTGCAACCTATGAACCTGTTGTGGTAACACAGCTTGTCTGTCTGTGCTTAGACCTGCATGGTTTGTGCCCCCAGTGGATGTAATAAGTGTACAATGTTAGGGAAATATCAATATGACAGTAAACAGCAGTGCAGTGCCATGAAATGAGGTGAGGAAATAACATGTAGTGGTCACAGTAACATTGTGTGGGGACACACTGCTGTTATCTGGTGTTATGCAGAAGAAGGTAGACCTGTGAACATTAATGCAGACAGTATTACATATGTTGGTTGCACTGATTTGTCTGTACTGCAGTTGTATGGCTACATGTCATTACATTTACGATGATTGTCATCACCCTGTGTGAATCTGTGCATGATTCAATTCCACTGCTGAAAATCCAAAATTACAATATATGAATATGCATGCAACAGCAATATGCAAGGATTTACTCTATAGTCATCCATGGCATGCAAATCAGCACTTACATGTTTAACCTGGAACTCTTGCTTCTAACCCACACCTGGGTATGTGTCACTCCCCATTCATCGTATGCAGGGATGCAAGAAGTATTATGATTTCATCAGGTGAGGTTGATGGTGGGTCACCACCGGTGGCATCCCTTGATGTCTCATTCCATCATAATCTGTTGGCTGCATGGAGGATCATGTCAGAGCACCATCAGCAACAGGCCTCATGATATCTATTGTGGCCTCCAATTGCACTGATTATGATGGTCATGTTGGCCCACACTTCATTCCTCCATAGTTTTTCCTGCTCATCCAAGGATCTCAGTCCATATTGTCACAGAACATCTATTATAATCTTATTTTCCTGTGGGGAGAAGTTATCGCCCCTAGGACTGTTTGCCACCTGAAAGACAGTGATATGCACATGTTCATATTCATGTAGAGGCCCACTTATGGAGATGATTATGTGGATGGCTTATGGCACCATAAACACTATGCATCCCTGTGCAATGCAAAAAGTCTATAAAATACTCACTGCGACATATAATGACTTGCAACAATGCCTGCATATATAACAGTTGTCATAGCAACATAACTTGTGATATCTTTAGAGCCTGTCAGTGGGATTTAAACCCCTTCAGTACATATCCATTGAATAGAGGTCCAAACACAATAGCATCAGTTAACACCAGCCACAGTCAACATGCATTTTACATTAAAATGCTAAACAAACATATGTGTACAACAGAAATGTGTGTTGCTGTAGATGTAATGCAATTGCAGCCTAAATAGATAAGTATTCAGAACCAGTCTGTCATATGACAGGTTATACATGATGACCTCAGATCAACCCAATCATTACTGAGCAGCGAATTCCAGCCACGTCAGCACAGAGTATCTATAATTATCAGTTGAACAACTTACAGAAAGTGTGAGAAAACCTCAGGCTCTGTAAGCAGGCCACAGTACAGATCCTGTTTGTATTGACCCAGTAGTTCTAAGACATGATGCTAGAACTATCAATGAATACATAATACATAAGACATCCACATCCCGACCCCCCCCAGTCAAGGAAATCAAGGTAAAAAACTTCTCTAAAGCCAACTTCACACTCCTCAAGACTGAGGTGGGAAGTTTCAAAGCTCCCAATCAAATGGAAAATGATGACCCATCGGCAGAATCCTTTACAAGTGCATTCTATGAACACCTTCAAGAATGCATGGACCGAGCCATCCCAAGTAAAACCAAGACCAACTCCTCAAAAAAGAGGAAGCCAGTCTGGTGGACCCCGGCCATAAATAAACTTTACAACAGAAGGAGGAAACTCCTGCAAGATAGAACAAAATCCCAAAATAAGAAGGCATCTCTGATTAACATCAGTAAAAAACTGTGCTCCCTCATTAAATCATCCAAGGCCAACTTTGAAAGAAAATAGCCAATGGCTCTAAGGATAACCACAAGGCCTTCTTTATCTATGTCAAGAGTCTAGGGGCAAACTCTCAGATATGCTCCAAGATAGTGCATAATGGCCATAAATACACTGAACCAACCGACATTGCCAACATCCTGGCTGACAAGTTCAGTGCAAACTTCACCCCTCCCTCTCCACCAAAGGGGCTAGCACCCATCCCAGAAGAATGTGGCACTCAAGATATCTCAGACACACAAGTAAAGACAGCCCTTGCAAAGGCCAAAAACACAGCATCAATGGGACCAGATGCTATCCCAGGTTATGTCTTACACGAGCTTCAGGATGAACTAACCCCCCATCTCAAATCACTATTCAAACTCAGCCTCTCTACAGGCTATGTACTCAAAGAATGGCATGCAGCAACAGTCGTACCACTCCACAAAGTTGGTGCCACAACTGACCCTGGGAACTATCGCCCTATAAGCTTGACTAGCTTGGTCTGCAAAGCCATGGAACGCATTATCATGGAGCTCATTAACAGGGACAATGGGAACCTCCAGACACTGGACCCCACCCAGTTTGGCTTTGTTAAAGGCAGATCTTGCCTCCTGAACTTGGATGACTTCTTCGAAACAGTCACCAAGGCCATAGATGAAGGGAAGGTGGTCCACACAGCATATCTGGACCTCGCTAAGGCGTTCGACACCATCCCACACTCGGGAATCATAGACAAACTCACCAGCTTAAATATTAACCCCTATGTCACGAGATGGGTTGCCAATTGGCTCTCAGACAGAACCCACACAGTAAGAGTGGCAGGCGCCATGTCTGACTCTAAACAGTCACAAGCGGAGTCCCACAGGGCTCAGTCCTGGGACCCCTCCTGTTTGGTATATATTTCTCCAAAGTACAGGCAAAAGCGGAGGGACTGTGGCTAACCAAGTTCACAGATGACTGTAAATTGGGTGCAATAATTGACTCTCCAGCTGACACAGACATCCTCCAAAAGGGTCTCACAGAGACAAACACCTGGTGTCAAAGTCACGGCCTCAAGCTAAATGCCAAAAAATGCATAGTAATCCCATTTGGGAAAAACAAAGTACCTACAAACTACCACATAGATGGGAATCCACTAAGTACAGAAGAAGTAATTAGGGACCTGGGTACCCAAGTAGATAGCATGCTCTCCTTTGATAACCACATAGCCAAAATGGTCAGGAAATCCTTCTATGTGGCACACCTGATCATATAGGGTTTCTCATCCAGATCCAAGGAGGTGATTGTGCCCCTTTACTCCTCACTCATTAGGCCCATAATAGAGTACAATGCCCCATTTGGGATGTACCTCACTAGACACCTGCAACAACTAGAAAGACCACAGAAGTACCTCACTAAGAGGATTAAGGGCCTTAAACAATTACCCTATGAAGCACGACTAAACAAGCTCCAGCTCTTCTCAGTCGCATACCGTCTTCTCAGAGGTGACCTATGTCTGACCTATAGGGCCATGTCAAACCCTGAACTAATGGACATGCTTCACCTCAAAAAAACGAGATCCCTCAGAATCACTCATTCTAGCGACTTGAACCTATGTACAACAATAAACAGGACATGCTGGAGGGATAGAGTCCTGTCCCAGCGACTCCCCACACTCTGGAATAGAATCCCAATACATATTCGACAGAGCTCCTCTCTGACCCTTTTCAAGAGAAATCTTGATGAGTGGATGGGTAATCGTACGTAATACCCTGGGATCACTTCAGGGGCCCTGTTGACAGAGGCCCAGGTTACTAATCTAATGGGGAGGCAAAAGCCATCACTCTGTGGCTAGACTTATAAATGCCCATGGGCAGATAGCCTAGTACTTATCTATGAACCTATGAACCTATAGGGAAACTGTCAAAATTCATATGTGTCCGTATGTATACAACAGAGTATATGGAGTCACCTGCAAGCTATATGGATAATCCATAAATCCATCATTATGTACTGTTCAATTTTGCTATTTACATCTGTCTGTACAACTGCATATGGGAAATTACTGCATGTCCTTGATGCAGATGTCAACACCTGTATGCATACAGGTAAATCACACACCACTCCAGTAAGTTACAAACATTTGTCATAATGCACACATTTTCCATAAAAGCATAAATCTAAACAGATACATTTGAGAATCAGTAATGTTAACATAGGGGTATAATGAGCTAATATTCCCCTAAACAGAAATGCTAGGGGGTGCCAATTTACCTTATCAGCTACTTGTAACTCAGGTATAACTGAAAGTAAGGACAAGTAATGTGCATCCATCGTTTAAGTACTATTTGTACCGTACACAATTAATTTTCAATGGAATATTGAAATTATTGAGATGGCTTGTTCCAGGAGTCTTTGATGTGTCCGGATGCCCAATTGGACTGAGGAGGAGACTTCCCAGATACTGACTATCTATGCTGAAGTGGAGCATTGCATGAAAGCCAGAACGTGGAACTTCATGATGATTGACATTTGGAACCGGATTGCGAGGGAGCATTGAAAAAGTACTGGGATCTACCAGACTGGAGTGCTGGTTTACCACAGCTACAATGACCTGCATTAGAGAGATGCAGAGGAGCTTCATCAAAGGGTCGCTGGGGTGCACCAGTGGATGCTTAAAGCAAGTGTCATAATACTATGTATACCTAAGCTTTCCTACAGAATTTTTAAGATATAGCCGTGTCCGAAATATATCAGATACATAGCTTTTATTACCATTAAGTAGCTGGTCTGACAATTAGCTCATCTGGTTAATTAAGAAGACATGGTGACTGTTCTCCATATACGTATGGGTTCTATTTCCATCCTGTTAACTTATTTCCTAATGTTAATAATGTGCATAATACTGAACATTGTAGATTACATCTGTTTTCCAACATATGACATCATTTCACACATCCACTATAGTCATGTATTACTGATGCCTATAGTGCCTAGGCCGCCTATGATTATGCATTTTGTAGTTATCCATAATACTTGGACAGTATTGCCTAGTCTACCTGTCTATTTGTGAAGAGTAACTCATAAATAACTTATTTCCTTCCTATTAATAAAGTGAACATTCTTATTACAGTTCCATTTATTTAAACCCATTAGGAATGTCTGTCTTACTGCTTACACATGTCTTTTCATTAATGTTCTGATTGCTGTTATTTCTTTAGATTATATAGGCCAATAGCAGTTATATGTTGGATGTTTCTGTATCATCCATTATCTGCAGGAATACCTACACACGCTGTAATTGTTTAAAAACTGCCTGACAGTTAATTAATGAACAATTACCTTAAATTCATTAATATTAATGCCTTATGAATAAATATTTAAATATTAATGTAATAAATATGATAAATTAAATAAATGAATGTTAAAAACCAGTGTTACAACTTTAGATTCTTCACTTGTGTTTCTAATGAATGGAACTTGGATATTCATCCTGTGTTAATGCCCTCTGGTGTCCATACTCTGAACTTCTTTATAATTTATTAGCTCTTAATTTGTTATGACAATGATTTCCCCATTAAAATTTATTGCATGTTTAAAAACTGTTTTATAAGAAGAAATGTTTGCTGGCTGGTAGCTTGGCTTGTAAGGAAGCAGGCTGGCAGGCCTATATTTTGGCGTGCAGTAGGTTCAACTCCACAGAGGGGAAATATATCATTATATCATTATCTTTGTGTATTTCACACTTTGACATATATTCTTCTCTACGTAACTGCTTATTGATATTAAAAGTAATTTTGTGCATGCTTACGAATAACTCATTTATTCATCAGATTTCTATAAATATCTTCATAATCAATAATGTTCTGTTAGCAGCAAATCTTTTAATATAGGGTTATATGTAAAGCTTGGAATGGTTATGTTTCTGACAAAAAGTTTTGTGGAATATGTTATCTGTAAAAGTGCTATCAAGTGTGGTTTTGTCATTCATTCATTATTACATTCACTTCACTAACCACCTCATCCTTATCTTTTGAAAGAGGCAAATGGTCATACTTAAAGTTAAAATGCAGAAAAGGGAGATACAATGATATATGCATTTGATTTATGATGTGCACTTTGCCAAGGAATATCTTTAAATGTAGTCCTACCACATACCTTACTGTGTCCCTGATGTACAACACCTTTTATGTCTCTGTTAACAGAAGCTATGTGATATATGACACTGTCCCACTGTCTGAGGGATGAAGGTTTACACTTGGTGTTACTGGTTGTACCACTGTGCTGACATGAATTCATTCTTGCAAATTATTTACCTAAATGCCCAGCACATTGTCCTTTTTGGAAATCCTAAGTCATGATCCATATTAGTAATCCATCCTTGCACATTTGTAACCCCAAGCATTTTCACTGCATTCACAACACATAGGTTCATAGGTTCATAGGTAGGTACTAGGCTATTGGCCTAGCCAAAAGGTACCCTGGCTTTCGCCACCCAAGAAAATTATTTTCCTGTGCCACTGTCGAGCAGAGCCACAGAAGTGATCCCCGGGGTGAATTTCCTATCTCCCATCCAATCGTCATTCTCAGGCAAGATGGATTAGCTAGGTAGATAGGTGTCAGGGTTAGAGTGTGGATGTAAATTAGAGTTGCAGGTTTGCATCTCAGGTCCTCCAATCTGTTCAACTCTATTCAAAGATGTAAAAGTCAGTGTGTGTAGCATTGTAAAATGTATATGGTGATTCTCTGATGTTCTTTAAAAGTAAAGTTTTTTAATACTGGTTTGAGCAATGCATATCCCTTATTTGAGACCTTACATCATTCATACTTGCTATTTTTTGCAGCTGAGGATAGGACCCAAAATAGTGCTCTGTGCATTGAGTGGGTGCACAGGCTTGAGGAACAACAGAAGGAGAAAGGTATGCTGCTTAAGTTTTTTTGTTTTGTTTAATAAAATGTATCTGATCCTTGTCACAGGCCTGAATTTTTATATTACCATGTATGTTGCTTAGAATGCTGGAATACCCATCATGCATCAGTAAGGTAAGTGCAATAATCACACTATAACTGTGTGATGTCCAGACAATATCCCACCGGACTGCCAACAAGAATGTGATGTCCCCAAGCTTCAATCCTTAATACTGATCCCCAATGTGAGACTGTCACTTAAACAGGAGTAATATTTCACAATTTTCCCCCAAGAGCACAACAGGAACATGCTCTATAACCTGGGACAGGACTGTATACTTCTGTCTATCCCAAATATAACTCCTTATTACACACTTCAGAGCAATGTGTCAAAGTTTAAGACCTCCAATACACTCACTCTTAAATAAATTAAATCTCACACATCCAAACACTTCTGGGAAAGCCAGACACAGATTTCCAGCTGTGATCCTTCCCCAAAATAATGTAGTAACATGCCACTACCAATCAGAGCACCTTCATGACCTTTTAAAGGGGTGTGCAGTTATGAAAATTAGATATTAAAATAAATGATAGCAAATGACCTAGAGCAGCTAGGCTTTCAGAGTGGCCTGGGAAGTTATCAAAGCAGGTATAAGCACTCTGAAATCACTAAAGAAAACACTGATTTACCAACCACAACTTAAGTTAATAAAAATATTTAATAATGAGCAAAATGATTAAAAATATAAAACAGTAATTTCCAATAAACAGAACCCTATCACTAGGAAAATTAAATCAATACTATAGGATAGAAATCCAACATCTAGAAAAACTCTAACTGATTAGTTATAATTTTCTTATCTGACTAAAGAACACAGTCCCTGATCTAAACTAAATTATAACAACAGAGCAAGGGCAGGCTTATAGTTCTTGGTGAGTCCTTTTGGGCATCCACTGCACAGTACAACTGTGGACAACTGCAGTGGCAACTGACAACTATAACTGACTGTTAACTGACAGCAACTGACTTCAACTGTCTTCAACAGGCTCTTTTATTGACTAGCTTAACTGTCACAACTGTTCCAGTTCTAATTTTCATTTCATATTTTGAAAATCAACCAACAGCTGTTTACTAAAATTCTTTCCTGTCTTTCAGCCTCTGGCAGTAACACATAGGAACTGTCAACATTCAGATGACATCACCTGCAGATCAACCAATTCCAAGACAGCCTGCATTTAGAATCTTCTTCACAAATATGCTCAGTTATAAATGTAAAGAAACACTGTTCAGGTCTTTAAAACATTCTGTACAAACAGATTAAAAATTAACATGTAAGAACTTATTTACAATATTATAGCTAGTTGTGCTGGCATATAATAAACATATTAATCTGAAATTATGTACAAAACCTTCAGCCAGACATGCTAGCATAAATGACAGTGTCTAATTTTTTCACAAACTGTGCTTACAAGACTGATTGAAAACAAATATGTTTAATTATCATTAGAAGACAGCCATGTTTTCTGAAGATAGTTTTTGAAATATAGGCCACAACCTAAATGACAGTTGGGTTTGTGTAACTGTCACACATATATTACAGTGAATGTTTTGCATGTAAATCTCTAGTGCTTTGATTGCTTATAATGCATGTGTTGGCCATGATTGTATGTGTGGATGTGCTGACCAGTGACCCATCTGTTGTGCATAGCCTGCCTGTTAACATGCTGAATGGGTGTCAATGTTCACATGGTTGTTGGCAGACTGTGTGGCATGCCCTTCAGTTCAAGACTGGTATTTGCATATGCCTGCAACACCTTGGGTGTCTTTGTTACAACACAGTTGTATAGTGTGTTTGTGGATACTTGTGCACAGAGGCATTTCTTTGTATCATTTCATAATCAGCAAGCATCATTAAGGTGTTTGCATGTTGCAGGTTATGGATTGCTAATAAATGTAGGTAGGATATGCATAATGTTGTAGACAGACAATATTGTTTGTACAACATATACTAGATTCTCATGTGTCACAGGCTGTGACTGCTGTATTCCTAATAATGAGTGTGGGGTCAGCTAATGAACATGCTGCCTGACTCAGATATTTGTCGTATGGCTTGCATATTTTTCATAATACTGTAATCTCTCTTTGTCTTCATTTTAGCACTGTTATTTGATGGCTGTTCAAATGAGTCATTACATGCAGAGACTGCAAACTACACACACACACACACACACACACACACACACACACACACACACACACACACACACACACACACACACACACACACACACACACCTGCTCAGGGAACACATGCAAGGGGAAAAAGAATGGAAATAATGAAATCAATGAAATCCTGTCAGACATTCAGCTGGACAGTTTACTGAGGCAGACACCATTATTAAAGAATGTAGGTCACAATAATAACAATAATCATGTTATCGTGTCATTTACAAGCTTTTATTTTGTCAAATTTAAATTCATAGGTTCATAGGTAGGTACTAGGCTATCTGTCCAAAGGCATTTATAAGCCTAGCTGGAATGTGTTGGCTTTTGCCGCCCCCTTAGATTAGTTCCATGTGTCTCTGTCCAGCAGAGCCACTGAAGTGATCCCCGGGGTAAACTTTCTGATGTTCTTCGTGTTTCACTGTTGCAGTCATTACATTTGGGTTATCTGCTTGCAGGTAGCCCTCAGTTGGCCTGATTAACAAAGTCTTGGGTCCTGCGTCAGTTGCTGTCCCTTCTTCCATGACATCAGGTTGTCAGGGATATAAAACATGCAGCCGACGCCATTACATCAGTCTTTTTTGATGTGCAGTGCCCGAAGCAGTTCAAGTGCCGGTTGGCTGACTCCTGAAATTTTCATTTTTGAGTTTCAGAACCAAAGTCTTCAACTAAAGCTAAGTACCCCATTGGGGAAACTTTTTTTTGCTCCTTACCGATGTCAGTAAAAGTTAAGAATTGCATTACTTGTGTAAAGCAAATACCTCATAAAGATTTTCATTTGTACTGCATTCCTTGCCTAGGCCCAGACCACGACGTACCTTGCTGTTGGTTTTGTGCTTTATTTAATCAGCGCACTATCCATCGTCGGTATATTTTCACCTCTAAATATTTCGGTTCTCAGTTTAATTATCCAGAAATGCCGTCAGTTAGCCATCCGACTACCGGGATTCCGAAAAAATGCAAAGATAAAGGCAGAGACAGGCCGCCAAGGTCCAAAACTGCCAATGACGCTTCTCCTAAGCTAGTTGCCAGTTCACCGGTACTCAGTGAGGTGCTTTCTCAGCCCCTGATACCTGCTACTTCTGATTCGCAGGCCTCTACTGAGACCCATTCGGAGTCCGGAATGCCACGAGATGCTTCAACTATGGAACCCATGGATGTCTCTACCTTGGATGGGTCTGGAGCCGCTGTGCATGCACCGGCTTCTGAGGGCGTATTCAGGCCTACAGACTTGCATATTAAACCGATGCCTCCTTCTTTACTTAGGCGTAAATCTCGATCCATGCCTAAAAAAACGACGCCCAGGCCACATGATCAGGCCTCTATGCCTAAAAAACAAATGACAAGAATGGCTGAAGATCTAATAACTCTAATCAGGGGTAGCCAACCCCCCCCCCCTTCTAAGAGGCCTAGGACTGAAGTTGATTATGAATCTTCTAATCAGGATTCTGTTGTTTCTGATTCTTCTGATGATCTGGATTTGCCCTTATCTACTTATGAAAATTCTGATGCAGAGGACTCCATTCCCTCTGCTTCCCCTCCTGAGGATTTTTCTTTTGGGGAAACCTTACATACTCTAAGGGAGCATTTCCACTGGGAAAGCCAGGATTTTTCTGATTCAAAAAAGAGGCTTAGGGATTTCCTTCTCCTACCTCAGCATAGGCCTTTAGCTATTCCTCCTGTACTAGACATTGTTGATGACGCTTTTACGGAATCTAGTTTGGCCCCTGATACCCTGCCTCCTGCTCCCAGAAAACCTGACAGATACTACAGAGTCCCTGATTCCCACAAGTTCTTTTTTAAAAATCCTATTGCAGATCCAGAGACTATTTCACAGGGGCCCAAGGGCATTAAGGCTTCTACTGCTAAAACTCCTATCCCTTCTGATAGAGACTCCAGGGCATTGGATAGATGGGGTAAGAAGGTTTACACTTCTGCAACCTTGGCCATTAGGGCTTTAAACTACCAGTTTCATATGTTAAAGTATCAGCAACATGTTATTGGACTGCTTAAACAGAAAATGATGTTGATTCCTGATTGTGTGGAAAAGAATTACAAGAGTTAATGCATTCTGCTGAACAAGTTGGAAAACATACTTTGCAATGTGGTTTTGATTCATTAGAGGCCTCTTGCAGGGCTGCTGTTACTGGGTCTGCGCTCAGAAGGCATGCTTGGCTTAAGGAGCAATCTTTGCCTGATCATGTTAAAGCTAAATTGTTGGATGCTCCTTTAAATCAGGACCGCCTGTTTGGCAACAAGGCTGAGGAAGTTCTTAAAAAGATGGAAGATAAAGTTAAATCTATGAAAACCGTGAAAAGATTTTTTACAAGTTCAGCCTCCTAGATTTAGTAGGCACTGGCCCTCTAAGAATTGGTCCTTTCCAGCCCCTTCCAGGTCTTCTCAAGCCAAACCCAGACACAGCAAAAAACCCAGGTTTCAGTCCCAGGGGACACACAGAACTAAGCAATGGGGGGCTTCCACTTCCAAATCTGGGAATAATAAGACTCCCCCCTATGGCAAACTGCCTCAATGACTTCCTTTTAAAAATTCCAAGCACTTATCAACTGACTGCCCCTTTGAGGGGGAAGATTGCGCTTCATCCAAAGAATTGGGAACTCATTACCCAGGACAAATGGGTTTTAAATATAGTGTCCCAGGGATACATATTTCACTTCCACAAATTGCCAACACCAAGCGGGTGACCAAACCTACCCTCAAATCAGTGGGCAGAGGCCAAAAAACAAGTACTTTCTCTCTTAAGCAAGGGGGCTATTCAACTGGTACCAGAAGAGGAAAAGGGACAAGGTTTCTACTCGAGACTTTTCCTGGTACCCAGAAAAGACAATTCATGGTGTCCTATCCTGGACCTGTCTACTCTAAACACCTTTTTGGAGATTCCAAAATTCAAGATGCTGACTCTTCACCAGTTACTTCCTATGCTAGGCAAAGATGCCTGGTTGGCAACAATAGATTTAAAAGAAGCATACCTGCACATTCCAATCAGGGAATCTTGCAGAAGATACCTACGCTTTAAAGCAGGCTACATGCACTATCAGTTCTCTGCACTGCCCTTTGGCTTATCTACTGCACCCAGGGTATGCACAAAGTGCCTAGCTCCAGTTATTGCATTTTTCAGGCAAAGAAATATTCAACAATACCCATACCTGGATGATTGTCTAATTCAGGCAGAAAGCCAGGACATACTTTTGAATCATCTGGCCTTTGTACAAAGGGTTCTAACTTGTCTGGGGTACACCATAAATGAAAAGAAATCACACCTGGTACCCTGTCAACAAATTATATTCCTGAGAGCAAGCTTGAATACAACTTCCCAGATGGCTTACCTCACACCAGAGAAACAAATTAATTTGACAACCTACTTCAAACAAGTGGCCACAAAAACCCTGCTATCTGCAAAACAAATACTGCAAGCCTTGGGGTTCATGGCCTCCTGCATTCTTCTAATTCCATATGCAAGACTGCATATCAGGAAACTACAGTGGTATCTAAAAAGCCTATGGTGTCAACATTCTCAAGACCTAGAAACAATGATTCCTATCATACCTTGCCCATGCCTAGAGTTCCTTTGGTGGGCAGAGGCCTGTCACCAAAACAAGGGACTACCTTTCACACCAACCCTGCCGCCCAAACCCTAACAACAGATGCATCAGACTATGCATGGGGGGCTCACCTGGCAGGGAAGTGCATTCAGGGCAAATGGAACCCAAGCCAAATGCACCTGCATATCAATCAAAAAGAAATGTTAGCTGTACAGAATGCTCTGACAGCCTTCAAGGACCACATTCTTCCAGGACAACTAATGGTAAAGATGGACAACTCCACTGTTATGTGGTACATAAACAAGCAGGGGGGTACACATTCTTATCCCCTCTGCAGACTAGCCATGGCATTGTGGAACACAGCCTTGAGCTACCAAGTGCAACTACAAGCTCAATTTCTGCCAGGAAAATTAAATACACTGGCTAATGGACTAAGCAGAAACCTCATGGACCCACATGAGTGGAAACTGGAACCAATGATTTTCAACATGTTGACAAGCAAATGGGGGAGCCCAGATATAGACCTGTTTGCCTCTCCCCAGAACTACCAATTGGACAAATTTTGCACAAGGACACCCCACAAACAAGCCTGGAAAGTGGATGCTCTGTCCTTCAGCTGGAAAAACCTATCAGTCTGTGCCTTCCCCCCTCTGCCTCTGCTGTCCAAAGTACTACTAAAAATCAAATAGGACAAACCAATGATGATTTTGATTGCTCCAGACTGGCTGCGATACACTGGTATCCCCTCCTGCGCAGTGTGTCTTGATTATCTCCATGGCACCTGCCTCAGACTCCTTCCCTGCTGTCTCAGCAGGAGAACCAGATTCTGCACCTTCAGCTTCTAACACTGAACCTTTCAGCCTGGCTAATTACTTAATCTCTCCTTTACCATCTCTCAGCAAACCTGTGATGGATATCATTTTAGAGGCAAGGAGGCCTAGTACTAGAAAATCTTATGCTGAAAAATGGAAAGGATTCTGTGCCTGGAACCAGTCAAGGGATGAGCACAGCAACACCCAGTTTACCTCAGATTTTACAATACTTAACTGAGATGCTTCACAAGGGCCTGTCTTTTTCCTCCATTAAAATCCATACCTCAGCAATTTCAGCTCATTATAACACAGAACCTCCCCTCTTCTCTCATCCACTGCTCAAGCAGTTCCTCAGAGGGGCCAAAAATTTGAGACCACACAGAAGAGCTCCAACCCCAGCCTGGGACCTTAACTTTGTCTTGGAGAAACTCACTCTACCTCCTTTTGAGCCAGCTGCTACTGCAGACTTAAAATGTATTTCTTGGAAAACAGCTTTTCTTTTAGCAATCACTTCAGCTAGAAGGGTATCTGAATTACAGGCCCTTATGGCAGTGGAGCTTTTCATCATCTTTCATGTGGACAGGGTGTCCCTCAGAACCAATCCATCCTTCATGCCCAAGGTGGTATCCAGTGTGGCTCTTAATCAGTCCATTCAATTGCCAACATTCTTTCCCAATCCACAGAATAAAGGGGAATGGATACTGCATTCCTTAGATGTGCACAGCCAACTTAGATTCTACTTGGACAGGACTAAACCTCAAAGGAAATCTGAACAACTGCTGGTCGCATTTGCTGCAGGGGCAGAGGGGAAGGCTATTTCAAAGCAAACCATTTCTAAATGGATAAGCCATTGCATTCATTTCTGTTATAAGCACCATGGAAAACCTTTTACCCAGGGGATCAGGCCTAACTCCACCAGGGCTGCATCTACCTGTACAGCCTTTCTCAAAGGCATCCCTAACAGGGACATCCTAGAAGCTGCTACCTGGAGTTCTATACATACTTCCACCAAGCATTATCATTTGCCAATTTTCTCAAAATCCAGAGCTGGCTTTGTCACTGCAGTCTTGCAGGGCCTTATAGCTGGCCCTAATGCTATCTAAATTCCTCCTCCCAACCATAGCCTTGGAAATCTACCCAAATGTAATGATTGCAACAGTGAAACACGAAGAACATAGTACAGTTGTGTACACTTACCATAAATGTAGATGTTCGAGTGTATTCACTGTTGCAGTCCTGGATACCCTCCCTCCAGCCCCCAACTTCTTTTGACTATACCTCTACTTTCCTTTACTATGCTTAAAAGCCTTTTTGGTGTATTTGCTTTTTTGTTGGAGGTATATCTTTGTACTTTTATATTTAATTGCTTCCCATTAGGGGGGCACCTGACATCTGGGGCAAGAATAACTGTTGTAATGGCGTCGGCAGCATGTTTTATACCCCTGACGACCTGACGTCATGGAAGAAGGGACAGCAACCAATGCAGGACCGAAGACTTTGTTAATCAGGCCAACTTAGGGCTACCTGCAAGCAGATAACCCAAATGTAATGACTGCAACAGTGAATACACTCAAACATCTACATTTATGGTAAGTGTACACAACTGTACTTTTCCTATCCACTCGTCAAGGTTTCTCTTGAAGAGTGTTAGTGAGGAGATGTGCCTAATGTAGATTGGAATCTTGTTCCAGAGCATTGGAAGTCTCTGGGACAGGAATCTACCCTCCAACATGTCCTATTTATTGTTGTGGTGAGGTTTAGATCCCTAGAGCATGTGGCTCGAGGCTATATGGTTTTCTTTAGGTGGAGCATGTCCATCAATTTTGGGTTGGACATGGCCTTGTATGTCAGGCAGAGATCACCTCTGAGTAGGCGGTATGCAATTGAGTACAGCTGGAGTTTCTACAGTAGAGCTGCATAGGACATCTGTTTGAGGCCAGTGATCCTCTTGGTGAAGTACTTCTGTGGTCTTTTCAACTGTTGCCGGTGTCTTGTTAGATACATCCCAAATGGGGCATTGTAATCTATGATGGGTCTGATGAGTGATGCATAGAGGGGCACAATTACCTCTTTTGATCTGGATGCAAACCCTTTTGTGATTAGGTGGGCCACATAGAAGGATTTTCTAACCACTTTGACAATGTGATTATCAAAGGAGAGATTACTATCTACTTGGGTCCCCAGATCCCTTATTTCGTCTTCCGTATTTGGGGGGCTACCACCTATGTGGTAGTTTGTGGGTACTTTGTTTTTTCCAAAGGGGATGACTATGCACTTTTTGGCATTTAGCTTGAGGCTATGGTTTTGACACCAGGTGTCTGTCTCAGTGAGACCCTTTTGGAGGATGTCTGTGTCAGCCGGAGAGTCAATTATAGCCCCTAGTTTGCAGTTGTCTGCGAATTTGGTCAGCCATAGTCCTCCTGTGCTTGCCTGTACCTCTGAGAAGTATATGCCGAACAGGAGGGGTCCTAGGACTGAGCCCTGGGAAATGCCACTTGTAACCAGTTTAGAGTTAGACATAGCTCCCGCAGCTCTTACCATGTGGGTTCTGTCCGTGAGCCAGTTGGCAAGGCAACCCATCTCATGATGTAGGGGTTTATGTTCAGGCTGGTGAGCTTGTCTATAATACCAGAATGGGGAATGGTGTTGAAGGCCTTTGCGAGGTCTAGGTAGGCTGTGTGGACCACCTTTCCCTCATTTATAGCCTTGGTAACTGTCTCAAAGAAGTCCACCAGGTTTAGGAGGCATGATCTGCCCTTAACAAAGCTGAACTGGGTAGGGTCTAGTGTTTGGAGGATCCCAATGTCTCTGTTAATGAGATCCATGATGATACGCCCCATAGCCTTGCAGACCAAGCTAGTCAGGCTTATAGGGTGATAGTTCCCGGGGTCTGTTGTGGCTCCACCTTTGTGGAGCGGAATAACCCACACTCTGTGGGCACGTAGCCTGTGGAGAGGCTGAGTTTGAACAGTGTGTTTAGGTGAGGGGTTACTTCATCTTTGAGCTCATGTAGGACGCAGCCTGGGACACCATCCAGTCCCATTGATGCTGTGTTTTTGGCTTTGGAGAGGGCTATTTTAACCTAAGTGTTTGTGATTTCAGGGGCACTACATTCTTCTGGTATTGTTATGGACCTTTTTGGGGGTGAGATGGGGGTGAAGTTTGCACTGAACCTGTCTGCCTGGATGTTGGCGATATCGGTCGGTTCAGTGTATTTTGTGCCATTCTGCACTAACTCCGAGCAGATCTGGGAATTGCCACTTAGATTCTTGACATAGCTAAAGAATGCCTTGTGGTTATCTTTGGAGTACTTGACAATGTTTCTTTCGAAGCTAGCCTTGGATGATTTTATGAAGGATCGTAGTTTCTGGCTGATACTGATTAGGGATGTCTTCCTCTCTTTGGATTTTACTTGTTTCTGTACTAGTTTCCTCCTTCTATTGTATAGCTTGTTTATGGCAGGGGTTCACCAGACTGGTTTCCTTTTCTTGGAGGAGTGAGTCTTCGTTTTGCTTGGGATAGCATGATCCATGCATTCTTGTAGGTGCCCGTAGAGTGCATTAGTAAAGGATTTTGCAGCTTGGGCAGCATTATCCTTTAGCATGGGGGATTTGAAACCTTCCACCTCAGTCTTAAGTAATGTGAAGTTTGCTTTTGAAAAGTTTTTCACGGTGGTTTCTTGGAATTGGGGTGGGGGTGGAATGTGGATATCCAGAGTGATTAGTTTATGGTCAGATCTAACCAGCGATGGGTTGACCTCCAGTGCTGAACACTGGTCACCCATGTTGGTGAT
The DNA here is from genome assembly GCF_019279795.1 of Protopterus annectens. Lineage (NCBI taxonomy): Eukaryota > Metazoa > Chordata > Ceratodontiformes > Protopteridae > Protopterus > Protopterus annectens. The sequence goes on along the minus strand of NC_056746.1, from coordinate 857,459,039 downwards.
GACCAGGTCCAATATGTTGTCACCTCTGGTGGGGCTGTTGACCAGTTGATCCAGGGTATTATAATTTCTAGAAAATGTTGGGCAAGGGAGTTAGAACTTGAGTAGTTCTCCCAGTTAATGTTTGGGTAATTGAAATCACCCCATATCAGGGTGTTTGGTAGAACCTTTATGTTACCCAGTGTTTCCAGAAATGCAGAATGGGGGTCCTGGCACATGGTGGGTGATCTGTAGCAAGCTACAATTTGAATTGTAGTTCTACCCATTGTTAGTTGCACGTGGATGATCTTTGAAGCATCGTGCTGTACCACTAACCTGGAGGTGCTGGTATCCTTGATGAATATGGATACGCCCCCACCTTTTGTATTTTGGTCTGGGTTTTGTGGCCAAAATGTATGGTATGAGTTATAGCCTGGTAGTGTTGGGGTGCTCTCTGGAGCCTTAAACCAGGCTTCTGTTACTGCACATATATCGATTTTCTCCATAGGGAGTTTTTATTTATGGTGCAGTTCTTAACAATGCCACTAGAGGGTGGAATAACATTGTTTTTATAACATTTGAACAAGTTTAATAGTTTTTACTTTTGTATTTTAATGAAAGTATTTAATGAATGTGAAAGTATTTATGTAATAATATGTTTTTAAGGAAGTGTTTTAACTTTATTATTTATTAACAAATAATTTTGTGTAATATGATATTTAATGTTTTTTAAAAAAAAACTTTGTATGCTGCTTTATGAGGGAAAAGGAGAGGAAGTGATTGGTTTAAACAACTTTTTATTATTTATTAGACAATGTGATTGGTTTATTTATACAGGTGAGGGAGTAAATAAATGGTAAAATTGGATTCTAGGTAATCTGATGGAGTGTTTATGAGGAGAGACGAAAACGCTGGTCCTATATGTGCGTTTATATGTGTATGTAGTTAGTAAAGTTTGTGGATTGTGCATTAAAAAAATTTTTCAAGTCACCTCGTATTTTCCATTTTCTGAGGGGACCTGCATTGTGGATTCCAGTTACATCTTGGTGCCTTGCTTCACTTTTTTCGTTTACTGTGGTAAGGATATTTTATTCAGCAAGAGTACAATATGTCATGTTTGCTGTATATTACATTTCCACATCCATTCCCTGTTCCTATAAGCTCACAACTTCTGGCAATATTTATACACATTAACTGATGATTGTCCATGACTCTGCACATAGTCCAATTCATTCTGAAACACTATTGCACCTTTGACAAGTGAGAATTCACTGACTTATTGTTGCTTTGCTGTAATGATGCTCACAGGACTGTCCTCTGCTCAGTAATGTGCAGGGTGCATGACATGCACTTATGATTTATTCCACATTGGCATGACACCATATGTGAATGTGACTGAAATTTTTGCTTGCTTACCTATGCCTGTTAATGTGACACGATTGCACTATACTGCATGTGTGTATGTACATGCTCATTTTGGTGGACATCAACAATGCAGTCTGCCCCTGTGGCATACATTTGCCACTTGCTTTAGTGTATTTTGGTTTGGCTTTGACAGCACCCTGTGTGCTGCACACTTGTGTTTACAGTGTGTAACCTCACTTTGTTGTCCAGCTTTATCATAGTCTTCCTTGATGTGGGCCTAGGTTATCCACTTTTCTTCCACCTTCATAGTTAAGTAATACATTGCGCAGATATCTTTGGCTTTGTTACAATTATTGTCAACATGTGACAACTCTATGGTCATTATACAGATGTGGGACATGTGCACACAAGTCACTGGCTACTGCTTGCAATACATCCTTGTTCTCATTATACTGGTGTGTTAACCATTGTGTGTTATTGAAATTCATGTGTACAACCTGATTTTTTTTAAGCTTTAGTGTTAGATTTGTCCAAATATTATTACACGTCATTGGTGTCTGTACGTGTATTGACATTGCTTTCATGTATAGTCCCTTTAGAACACTGACAGTCATACATATAAGCCTGCACCTGTGTATTGCCTTTGACATGGCATATGAGTGTTACATATATGCATTCCTGTACACGTTTGTTTGGGTTGGGTACAACTACTTGTGTATTTAGCAGCCATTTTGCTGCTTTAGTGCAGTACTGCTGTTTGGCAATGTGCTTGGCTCTGTGCATGGTCAAAGGTTTGGTTCTGTCCTCTGCTGGAGTTATCTACTATTATTAGACCTGCCTTTGCTCATCTGTGATGTTGCTTAGCTTACACTTGCACTGCTAACAGACTAGTTAGATATTTGTTTATTTATCCAATTTGTAGTGTGATCCTTATATATTACCCTACAAAACACATCTATCATTGGCCATACACATCCAGGTAAGACTCCGACATAGTTTGCAGCATGCCATGATGCGGCAGTGCATAGGTGGATATGTTTTTCTGCATTTCACCATGGCCCCACACTATTTGACAACTTTCCATTGCCGATGTTGTGCATTGTCCTGTCTGTGTAACTTAACTGTGCTTACTGTTTTTTCCAACCTTTGTCTGTCTTGTGTTGTGCTATTTTTTCTTTGGTTATACCTGCTGTGATGGGCAGTGCTGTGATGTAGCATTCCTGCCTCACAGCAAGAGATTCTCTGTTTTGATTCTCAGCTCAGGTGTCTTCTGTGCAGAGTCTGCATTACCTCCCTACATTTGTGTGGGTTTCCTCTGGGTACTCTGGTTTCCTCCCACATTCCAAAAACATGCAGTAGGTGAAGTGAACAATCTAAATTGGCCCTGGGTATAAGTGTGTGCATGCAAGTGTGTGTGGTGCACCCTCCAAGGAGGGTGGCTTTGGTCTAACAACCTGAGCCTGTAAAACCCGTAACTGCTACAGAAACAATGAGTGCTGAAAGGTGCTCGTTGCCCAATGTGTCACATGGTACGTAAATGGGAGAGAGAGAGAGAGAGATACCTGCTGTGATGGCCTTCTTCTTCTCTTTCCTTGTGTTTACCTTTCCTTCTGTTCTTAAAAAAGAAAAAAATGGGCCCTATTCCTTCCAAAAAAAAAAAAAAAACATTGCCCATGCCTCTGACTTTCCCTTACATTTTCCTATTCCAACATACCTCTTGTGTGTCCCTCTTCTTCATCTGTACAGGTACTCCCCTACTTACAACCTTTCAACTTACTAACTTTCATACTTATAACAAACTTGTCTGAAGTTTGACTGCCATGCAAGAAGTGGCATTAGCAGTCAGTCTTTAGCCTGTAAACAAACACTGGGTACTGTAGTTGCCTCTCTGCGAAGTGACTTGTCTCTCTGAGATGTGACTTACTACCTTGAACAGTAGTACTGTACCCCAAACTTGTCTCTGCGCTGTGGTTATTTTTACAACCTTAATTCAGTAGTACCCCAACATGCCTCCAAAGCATGAGAGATAAGCCAATAGTAGTGGTGGTGAATGCAAGAAGTGCCACAATATTATCATGGAAACTAAGGTAGATACTATGAAACGACTCAAGTGAGAAAACTGCAAACATAGCAAGTTCACTTGGGATAAATTGTTCAACTGTTTCAACAATTGTAAAAGACAAAGAATGCATTATGCAACATGTTAAAGGTTCTGTACCAATACATTCCACAATAATTAGTAAGAGGCGAAGTGTGGTGAGGGAAGAAATGGAAAAATGATTGAGTGTATTTATAGGTTCATAGGTAGGTGCTAGGCTATTGGCCCGAGGGCCTACGTAAGCCTAGCCAACAAGGTTCCCTGGCTTACGCCACCCAAGAAAGTTATTTTCCTGTGCCACTGTCGAGCAGAGACACAGAGGCACAGGAAAATAACTTTCTTGGGTGGCGTAAGCCAGGGAACCTTGTTGGCTAGGCCCTCAGGCTGATAGCCTAGTACCTACCTATGAACCTATGAACCTATGAACAGACTCAATAATTTTTCCATTTAGACCAGTATCAGTGCTACATACCTATAAATCTTAACTTAATTCAGCCGTGAGACTGAAGATTTAAAGAAAAAATGTGGCGACAGTGAGAGTGTTTGTGAAGAACATTTACAGCTAGCCATGGCTGCTTCCATAGATTTAAGGCTCGCTCAGACTTGCACAACATAAAGGTGGGTGGAGAGGCTGCCAGTGTGGACATGGTAGCAGCAAAGGAGTTTCCCAAGGTAATGTCAGCAATTATTGACAATAGAGGTTACTTACCAGAGCAGATTTTCAATGTCAATAAGACAGGGTTATACTGGAAGAAGATGCCTGAACATACATACATTGTGAAAGAAGAGAAGTCAATACCTGGGTTTAAAGCATCAAAGGATGGATTTACACTCCTGTTAGATGGAAATGCTGCTGGTGACTGCAAAATTAAACCTGTGTTAATCTATCATTCTGAAAACCCCAGGGCCCTCAAGGGTGTTGTCAAAACTTCACTTCTATTTTGTGGAAGTATAACCATAAAGCATGGATGACAAAACCTCTCTTTGAAGATTGTTTTTTCCATTCCTTTTCACCTGAAATGGAAAAGTACTGCCACAACAAAAACCTGCCCTTCAAAATCCTGCTTGCCCTAGACAATGCCTCAGGTCATCCAACATTCCTGGACAATTTTCAGAACAACATCAAGGTGGTGTGCCTGCCTCTCAATACCACCTTTGTCCTTCAGCTGATGGATCAAGGTGCCATAGTAACTTTTAATGATTATTATCTGTGCAGAACTTTCACATAAGCTGTGAAGGAGACAAGAAGGGGACAGTGGAGTGATACTGAGAGAGTTCTGGAAGAACTACATCTATAAGGCAATTAAGAGCACTGATGCTTTTTGGGGTGAGGTAAAGACTGCCACCATGAATGGTGTTTGGAAGAAGCTCTGCCCACAGTTTACAAATAGCTTGAATAGAATTATAGAGACAGTGACTTCAGTGGTCAATGAGATGATGTAACTGGGCAGGTAACTGCAATTAGGAATTGAAGAACAAGATATCCATGAAGTGCTGGAATGTCACAGTAAGCTCAGCAATGAGGATTTGATGGCGCTAGAGTTGGAAAGGGCCCGGGAGAAAGTCACGGTGGAGGAACACAAAGCTGGGAATGCAAGAAATATGTCTGTAATCAGCCAGCTGAAGATTTCAACATAATTCGCCAATCCATGTGGCAAAATAATGTGTTTAAAACATGAAATAGTATTGCACAAGAACTAGATAGATGGAAACTATTAAAACTATCCATAATGTCAAAGGCAGTAATCATAACAATTAATATCTTACCAAAATTATTATATCACTTTAATGCTACAATGTCAATGATACCAAGCAATTTCTTTCATAAAATAAAGAAAGAATTAACCAAATTCATATGGTTTCCCAAAACAGTCCAAATCAACTATACAAAGTTAATGTACCCTAAAGAAAAAGGAGGACTGGACCTGCCAGACCCTCAGCTCTACTATAAAATTACGAATGTGACTTATTTCGATATCAAACTTCTTGAAAAATAATGATCAGTGGATGCCAGCATGGGTAAAGCTCTGGAACCAATATGTGCTTAGCAGGAAAGTCAACCCTAAATCCATTCCGTACATAACCTCACCAAATATCAAGAACCTCAAACTAAATGAGAATCTAACAGCTAGCGTAAAGAACTTTCAGGGCTGGATGAAAACCCTTAATCTTGAGAAGGCCTTATCCCTTATTCAACCTATACACCTGAATCCAAATATTAGAATTAATAATAAGATGTTAAATTTAGTGGACTACCCACTAATCAAAGATTGTATGGTGTGGGACATCTGTAAATATAAAGGCAAAGCACTACAGGAACTACGAGAGACTTTAAAGGTTAGAAAGAAATATGTTTTCATATTAAGGCAAATTAGGAAGATTCTTACAGTAATAGTCAATGATCCATCTGTAGACAGAAAAGACTTGATGAAACTTTCAGAAAATTTGGAAAGCCTCATAAATAAAAAGAAAGCAATTTCAAATACATACAAACTTGTGAATTCTTTTATTTATGAAGACACATTACTATTTTCCATTCATTGGGATAACAAGGGAAATATAACCTCAAAAGAACAGAAACTTAAAGCTGTTAATCATACTATCAATTATTCTCCATTTAAACAGCTAATAGGTACACAGTTGATGATTAATAATAAATGTGTACCTCACCCCCTTGAATGTAAATAAATGTAACTCTAATTCTCCCTCGACATGCAAATGCTGCTCTTATCCACAGGCAGACCTGCTCCATGTCTTGTGGTTTTGTAAGTATTAAAAAAATTTATGGGATTCTTAAGATACGTCTGCAAAAAATGGGCCATCACAATTCAACCCTATGTTGGGAATTAACAATTCTGCATATTACAGACCTAAAACTCACTAAAATACAGATTCATGCTTTAATCACTATATGCTCACTGGTTAAATTATACATAACAAAAAACTGGATTGATCGTACTAAATTGACTTGGAAAGGCTTCCAATCTATGGCTATAAATTATATTTTATCTCAAAAATTAATCATTCTGAATCCCAAGAAATGTATTTATTACCAGAAATTATGGAAGCTACTGTTTGAAAATATCTTGCTTATCTGCAAATGGTTTAATGTTAGATTGGAGACACACTGACTATTAGAATCTGGTCATGACAGATAAACCTCTTCATCAAAATGAATACGGAACTAACAGTTTAAGTCTACTACATCGCAGATACACATATAAGAAATGATAGATGTATTGTTTTTCTCACTTTCCCATGTTTAGCTTATCAGCAGTATTGTAAATAATGTACATACTTTTTAGATGATGTTTTGTGTAGTAGTATGGAATGATTTGTTACTATAATAACTAAATTCTTGTGTAATCAATAATGTATCTTATTACATGTATGCTATTGTTTTGTATCTCTGCTCTATTACACAAGTCAAATAAAATGTTATTGATAAAAAAAAAAGATTTCAACATATAATTGAGAAGGCACTTGTTTCTTTTGAGTCTCAAGACCCAAACACTGAAAAGTTTACAAAAGTGTGTGCAGTTATTCATGAAGCTATTGCCTGCTACTGGAAGATTTATGAGGATAAGAAAAAATTATTTGTGCAGACATCTTTTGATAGATATCTCAAGAGAACTGACATGGGAAACAATACACAAGTAATAACGACCAACAGCAATGCACAAGTTATTTGACAAACCAAGTAAAACAGGAATGCAGGATAAAATTTATTCCGGTACCTCGGCCCCAACAGCCTTCAAAGGAATAACACACAAACTTCCAAATGCAGTATATATACTAATACTGCCAATTAGACATAATTACATATAATTGAAAATGATTAATTAAGACAACATCCGGATTTAAAGAGACAATACACAATTCATACTGTTTCTGTTAACTCTATGACAATAAATACCTATCAAAATGACTTAGAATATTAATTAAACATTTAAATTAACTTCTAAGTTTAACCCTCGAGGTTTTAATGTTCCATATTTTAAGATAAATCTACTTTCTAAATTCAATAGACTTTTTAAATAATTACCTCCAAAAGAAGCATTAGGTTTTGCTAAAGCACTAAAAAATAATGAATCTGCAGACCCTTTGTGTGTATTTTGAAAATGTTCAAATATAGGACTGCTCATTCTAGCATTACGTACATCCCCAATATGTTCTAATATACGACTTTTGAGTTGTCGCTTAGTCTGACCTATATAATATTTTGGTACTAAACAGTCACAACCAATGATGTAAACTACACCACAAGAGCAGCAATTAAATTTGTGTTCAGCAAAATATTTAACCCCATTTATAGCACTGCCTGATAGGTTCTTAACCCTCCTACATATCTTACATTTGCCACATTGAAACATGCCAACTTGTTTTTCCGAATATGACATATTTTTGTCATTCCCAAACTGTCTAAATTTCAATATTTCTTTTAAATTACAATATCTACCATATGAAAAAGAAACATGTTTTGGAAAGAGATGCCCAATATCTTCATTACTACAAACTAGAGGCCACAAGAAATTAACAATATCAGACAAAATATCAGAAAATAAAGAAAATTTTGTGACAAAAAATATCCTATTTTCCTTATTTATGTCCCTCTGAATAATGTTAATATTAGATGTCTTAATAGTATGATGTTTTTGATCATACTCAAACTTAGCACGATTTTTCTTTAGCGAAGCTTCCAAATAGCCTCTGTTTAATAGCCTTTCACAAACTAAATCAAATTCCAAACTCAAAAGGTTAGATTCAGAGGTATGTTCATACATTCTTTTAAATTCCCCATAAGGGAGTGCTTCAATTAGGTGCCTAGGATGTGCACTTGACGCACCAAATTTATTTTTATGCAAATCTAACATAAACTTGTCAAACTCCAAGACATCCCCTCTACAAATAAAAATAAGGTCGTCTATAAATCTAAAATAAGAGATAACATTATTTTTAAAGAATGTCATGGAATACAAAAAATTGTTTTCAAAAATTGACATGAACAAAATAGCGTAAGATGGAGCAAAACTTGCTCCCATTGCAGTGCCATCTTTAAAAATAATGTTATCTCTTATTTTAGATTTATAGACGACCTTATTTTTATTTGTAGAGGGGATGTCTTGGAGTTTGACAAGTTTATGTTAGATTTGCATAAAAATAAATTTGGTTTAGAATTACATACAGTACTAACAAACAGAAAGTTCAGTTCTTAGATATTCTGCTTTATGTGGATAAACAGGGGTTTGTCCAATTTAAACCATTTAGAAAAGAGGTAGCTGCTAATAATTTTCTTCATAAATAAGGAAAATAGGATATTTTTTGTCACAAAATTTTCTTTATTTTCTGATATTTTGTCTGATATTGTTAATTTCTTGTGGCCTCTAGTTTGTAGTAATGAAGATATTGGGCATCTCTTTCCAAAACATGTTTCTTTTTCATATGGTAGATATTGTAATTTAAAAGAAATATTGAAATTTAGACAGTTTGGGAATGACAAAAATATGTCATATTCGGAAAAACAAGTTGGCATGTTTCAATGTGGCAAATGTAAGATATGTAGGAGGGTTAAGAACCTATCAGGCAGTGCTATAAATGGGGTTAAATATTTTGCTGAACACAAATTTAATTGCTGCTCTTGTGGTGTAGTTTACATCATTGGTTGTGACTGTTTAGTACCAAAATATTATATAGGTCAGACTAAGCGACAACTCAAAAGTCGTATATTAGAACATATTGGGGATGTACGTAATGCTAGAATGAGCAGTCCTATATTTGAACATTTTCAAAATACACACAAAGGGTCTGCAGATTCATTATTTTTTAGTGCTTTAGCAAAACCTAATGCTTCTTTTGGAGGTAATTATTTAAAAAGTCTATTGAATTTAGAAAGTAGATTTATCTTAAAATATGGAACATTAAAACCTCGAGGGTTAAACTTAGAAGTTAATTTAAATGTTTAATTAATATTCTAAGTCATTTTGATAGGTATTTATTGTCATAGAGTTAACAGAAACAGTATGAATTGTGTATTGTCTCTTTAAATCTGGATGTTGTCTTAATTAATCATTTTCAATTATATGTAATTATGTCTAATTGGCAGTATTAGTATATATACTGCATTTGGAAGTTTGTGTGTTATTCCTTTGAAGGCTGTTGGGGCCGAGGTACCGGAATAAATTTTATCCTGCATTCCTGTTTTACTTGGTTTGTCAAATAAAAAACAATACACAAGAACAACCAGAAGAAGAACCAATAGGATCTACATGAACAGGCGGTACTTTGAATATTCCCATTTCCTGATGGCATTCCATCTGCACACTCATTACCATTCTTCATCTAAGTATTGCGTACAGTATTATGCTATTATATATTAAAGTACTGTCTAAGGTTGGTAAAAAATACATTACCGTCAAAAAATATAGTACTGCTGCCAAGTATTAATGATGCTTAATTAAAGACTCCACTAATGAGCTTTGTAGTACAGTGTGATTATTTCTGTTTTTCATAACAGTACAGTATTTTATCTTCATCATGCATATTTGTGCTTTTTGGTGGTTATTGGTACAATTTTGGTGCTTTGTTGGTGGTTATTGGTAGTTATTGCTAGAATTTTGAGCACATTCCATTAATTGTCAAAGGTGTGTTGGACTTATGAACATTTATGACTTACAATAACCCCCCCAGGAACATAACCTTCTTGCAAGTAGGGGAGCACCTGTACTCCATGTCTTCTTTTCTATCCACCAATTTCCTTGAGTGTGTGCATTACCTGTGTTTCCCACACAATTTCCAGAACCAATTGTTAGGTAATGGTAGCTGTGGCAATGTGGCCATTATTGTCCTTCACCTTTATACATTTTTTTGTGAGAAAATGTATGGATTCCATCAGAATCCTTAACTGATAGCTAGCATATTTTAATAATAACTGAATTATGGTGATATTTTGTAATTGTCTTTAAGCTTACTGGAGAGATCCTGTTATAGATATGTATTTATGACTGTCAGACTACATAGATTGTGAGAGTCTTTCCATAACTTTTTTAATGTACATCATGCTATGACAGTGATTTCTCATTGCTTACAGATTACTTGCAAGCAAAATGTAGTTTGCCACTACTACTGAGATACTCCATAATGTGCTGAGATATTTGGATTTCACTTTGGCATACTTATGTATTATATTGTTGTCCAAAACGTTGCTGCTGATATCGATGTAATGCACTGGATTCTGTGAACTTTACAGAATCCAACCCTTTGATTCCCATTATTTCAAGGCTTTAAACAGAATTCTTCAGCAAAGATATTGAAAACTAGAAGAGCTGTAGCTTCTCTACTCACTGGTCATATCACTTCCTCTCCATCACTTGAATAATGCTGCTGGCTTTCCTCTGGATTTTTTTTTCAGTGGCCTGATGTCTTTTTTTCTAGTGTAGCCTTCAAAACTGCACAAACTGCTTCATATGTAGTCTTACCAGGTTTTGGCATAGCTCAAAACTTCTTACCACATGAATTCTAGGCAAAGCCAAAAATAATGGGGGGCAAAGACCCCAAATCAGAGACACATTTTAAATACTGCTCTTGTAAATTTGAAAGTTAGTAGAATAACAAACTTTGCATTAGTATGCATCTTTTAAAGGATATGGAGTCTAAAACTGAAATGCTTCTCATTATTTAGTGAATTCAACTGCCAATAATTTGCCAGAAAAATACAAATTTTATCGTAGGATCATAGGATCATAGGAGATTACTGGGCTATCGACCTGGAGGTCATTTTAAGCCTAGCTGTTTCAACCCAATGTAATACTGTAGAAGTACTAGTCAATACCCAAGATTGCATTTATTGATAACTGCCCATGTCCAGGAGGGTTGTGGGCACTATCCCCTGAAAGAATTTACTTTGCCCCATCCACTCATCCAGGTTCCTCTTAAACAGTGTCATAGAGGTGCTCTTTTTGACATGAATTGGTAGGCTGTTCCAAAGACGTGGCAGTCACTGGGAGATAAACCTGTCCCTCCACCATGTCCTATTTAACTCGCAGGCCATATTTAAGTCCCTGAAATGGGTAGCTCTAGACCCATTTTATTTATGGATATGCAGTAAGTTCATTAGGCTTGGTTCTTGGACTGCTCTGCAGGCCAGGCATGTCTCTCCTAAGAAGTCTATACAATATGGAGTATAGTGACAGGGACTTTAGTCGGTCTGTGTAAGGCACATGCTGGAGGCCCTTGATCTTCTTTGTTAGAAACCTCTGAGGTCTCTCTAATTGCTGCAGGTGCTTAGCATGGTACATACCGAATGGGGCGTTATACTCGATTATGGCCCAGATAAGTGGCAAGTATAGGGGGATTATAACTTCTTTTGCTCTAGAGGCGATGCCTTTACTAATCAAGTGAGCTATGTGGAAAGCTTTCCTTACAACGGTGGACACATGGTGGTCAAAGTTAAGGTCACGGTCAACCTGTGATCCCAGGTCCCTTATCACTTCATGGCTACTTAGGGTATTGTTGTTGATTTGATAGTGTGAAGGCACATTGTTTGTGCTGAAGGGAATGATGATGCATTTCTTTGCATTCAATTTGAGACTGTGACTAGTACACCAGTTGTTGGTCTCTGTGAGATCCTCCTGGAGTATACTGACATCATTTGGGGATTCAGTGATTGCACCTAGTTTGCAGTCATCTGCAAACTTGGTCAGCCACAACCCTTTAGTTTTGACCTGAATTTCTGAGAAGTACAAACCAAACAGTAGGGGGCCCCAGCACTGACCCCTGTATCACCCCACTGGTAACAGGTCTCCTATTTGATGTGGAGTCACCCACTTTGATAGTGTTTGTCTGGTTTGTGAGCCAGTTGGCAACCCATCTTACAATGAAGGCATTTACATTCAGTTTGCTAAGTTTATTGGTAATGCCTGAATGTGGGATTGTGTCAAAAGCCTTTGCCAGGTTGAGGTGTGCTGTATGCACAGATTTGCCCTTGTCAATGGTCTTAGTCACTCTTTCAAAGAAATCCACCAGATTTAACAGGCAGAATCTGCCCTTTATGAAGCCGAATTGGGTAGGATCCAGGGTTTGGAGGTCACCTACGTCTTTATTTATGAGGTCCATAATAATATGTTCCATAGACTTACAGGTGAGGCTGATCAGGCTTATGGGTCTATAATTCCTCGGGTCTGTTGCTAGGCCACCTCTGTGGAGGGGAATAACTAGTTCTTCTTCATTCTGTAGGAACAAAGCCTGTGGTTAGGCTGTGGTTGAAAAGGGTACTTAGTGGTCATACTAGTTCATGTTTTAGCCTGTTTAGAAGACAGCCTAGGATGACATCTGGTCCCATAAAGGCTGTGTTCATTGCCTTGGACAGGGCTTTGAGGACATGTTCTTCAGTTATGTAAGGTGGGGGGAGTTTGGGGGAGGTTTTGTTGTAAGTTAGGAGGGGATAAGGGAGTGAAATTCTCACCAAACCTATCTGCTAGCAGGTTCGCTATATCTGTATGGTCAGTGTGTGTGTGATACTGTTGACCACCAGTTCTACACATGCTTAGGTCCTACCCTTTAGGTTATGTACATAGCTGTAAAAGGCTTTATGGTTATCCTTGACAGTACTTGCTAGGTTTTTCTCAAAGGAGCTCCTGGATAATTTGGTCTTATTTGCCTGTTAAGGCTGAGGAGGATGTTTTTTTCATTGTTGAGCCCTTGTCTTTGTTTTCTTGGACAGCAAGATTTTGCATTTGTTGTAGAGTCTTTTGATGCTGGAAGTCCACCATGGCAGCTTGATTGTACTTGGGGCTCTGGCTTTGCTTCTGTCTGGTACAGCTGAGTATATACACTTATCAAAGTGATTGTACAGGGCATTAGTGTAAGCTTCGGCGTGGTTACCACTTTCCGCTTGGGGTGGCGCTTGGAATGCATTTATACCTTCACCTAGGAGGGTATAGTTTGCCTTGGTGAAATTTTTTAGTCTGATTTCACCCTTTTTGAGTTCTGGTGTTAGTGTCAGTTCGAAGGTGACTGATTTTTGGTCAGTTTTAACTAATGAGGGTCCAACAGTTGCAGCAGTGCACCTGTCTGACATGTTGGTGAGGACCAAATCTAGAATGTTTGTGCCTCTTGTTGTGGTATGGACAATTTTCTCCAAGGCATTTGAATTCACAAAGTCAAGGAACTTTTGTGCTAGCAAGCTTGGGGTAGAGTATGTTTCCCAGTTGATGGTGGGATAATTGAAATCCCCCATAACCAGTGTGTTTGGTAAAATTTGGATTGTCTTCATTTTGGTTAAGTAGGCTTCATGGGTGTCATGGCCCATGGAGGGGGATCTATAACTGGTTAGGACCTGAATGGGCTCTTACCCACCATAACCTGGACCTGGAGTAACTCCATGGAGTTGTCCAGTCTAACTAGATGGGAGGTGAATTTATCTTTAATATTGATTGAAACACTGCCTCCTTTGGTTTTCACAGGTTCATTTTTGGTATAAAGGTGTGGAAGGTATTGTAACCTTGCAGGGCCAGGGTATTCTTTGAGGTCTTAAACCAGGTTTCTGTGATTGCACAGACATCTACATCTTCTAGTGATAGAAGTGCTTCCTTGGAGTGCAGTTTTTGGTTTAAGCTCTTAGCATTTAGCAGCATGACCCTTATTTTGTTCTGATTGGTTAATTTCATATCAGTAATGTTGTTTTTGAGACCTTGCCTAAAAAGGCACTATGGGGGAGGCAAGAGCCTTTGGCAGCAGCCGAAAGCCTAGGTTGCAAGGTGCAAACCATCTCTGGCAAAGCAGTGAGGTTTGTCGACCATGGCTACCCAGGCCAACAGGAACTGGATCCCCTTGGAATGACACCAAATACTAGCCCAATTATTGAAATCAGTCATTTTTTGTTTATACTATGGCATCATTCTAGGTGAGGGCAGTATACAGAACAGATCAAAAATATGAAACAAAATATCTGTGTATTTTGTGAAATTCTGGATGGTTGAGAGATATGAATCCTGGTTCAATGGAAGCATTATGTCCTTATTTTTGAACGCAATGCTTTTAGGCTATACCCAGGCATTGTGCTTGCTACTGCTGCTGCCACTACTCTCTCAGTCTGCTCTTGATGGCCAAGTCCAAGTTAGATCAACACACATAAATCTTATTCCTGCTCCACTGCCATCAACTCCACATCTAGATAATGCTTTGCACTAAGATTGCTTTGGCCCAAATGTATAATTTGCATTTGTTTGCACTGAACCTCAGTTGCCACCCTTCTGCCCACTTTGTCAGCCTTCCCAAGTCCTTCCCTAATGTTTCCCTTTATCCTCTCCTGCTGCACCTATCTTGTGTCACCATCAAAGAGACTGTTCTTGTTCTTTGTTCCCTCAGATATGTTTGTGAAGAAGGTCTGAGAAGTAGTGGCTACAGGAAAGACTCTTGTGGCACTCCACGTATCACTTTGCTTATTGTTGACATCTTTCTTGTCACCACAGCCCAGTATGTGTCCTATCCTTCAACCTTGTAGCAGTTGAGTTCCTCAGTGTTGCGCTGACTCCACAATCCTTCAGTTATCTTGTGAGTCTGTTGTATGAGAATCTGTCAGAGGCCTTGTTGACATCCATGTAAGCCACGTCTACTGGAATTTTCCAGTCAAGTTCACATGAACCCCACTGTAAAACTAGATCAGGTTTGACTGACAACCCCTCTCTGGCCATGAAACCATGTTGATTGCTACTCTGGAAGTTGTTGTCCTCTAGAATGGCACCAGTCTTGCCATCAGAATTTTCTCCATGACTGCCTTGGCTACTCTTGTTAAACTAGCAAGCATTTAATTGTATGGAGCTTTCTTACCCCCAGTACAAAGTTACAACACTTGCTAAGTCCTTAGCCATTTCTTATGTGTCAGGGGCTATGCAAGCTCACAAGCCAGATTTCTGAAGATTCTGGGAGGTAAGTCATCTTGCCCTTGCATTCTCTTTAAGGGCAACTGGTCTGATGTCAACCTCCTTACTCTCTAACCTGGTGTTCAACATTCTGTGGAGTTTGCACTGATTGCTGATTCATTCACATATTAACTTTGTGTTTTTTTGTTTTTTCCAGATGTTTTTGGCTCAGCATAATATGGGCCATTCTTATTTGAATGAACACATGGTTCCAATCAACTTTACTTGATTCTTAAACTCTGCTCCCTCGGGTTGTTAAATGTTCCAAGACTAACTTAGAATTGTTGGGTGTACACTCCTTTTGCTGTCAAACATGTTGCCTCAAGAAGCTTCTCCCCCATGGGTGAGATACTCTTCAATGCAAGCCAGTTTTACCATTTTACTAAAAACTTACCTTTTATGCTAGCTTGTGATCTATCTTAAATATTTGAGATTTTATTTGAGTATTAATTGTAGTTTTATATTGTAGTGCTGAAACAATACAGTTTTTATTATAGTTGCACTTGGTAACCAGGATTTTCAAATTTATACTCACAGCTCCCAGACTGCTGTCCAACAAGCCACATCCACATTAACACTGCTGACCAAGCCACACCCCCCATTCGTATTGCTGATCTCTGAAAAGGTCACTGGCAGGTATAAGCCTGGGAAGTAATTGCTCACATGATGAAGCAGCATGAAAATTTCATTCCAATAGTGCATCTTCCTTGAGTCAAAAAACAAACCACCCTTCCATTTGCACTTGGCTAGAGCGACCAATTTGCACCTCAAGATTCTTCTTCTTCCCCTTTGCAGCTCCTAACCCCTGTAGTAGGTCATTAGAGCTCCAATAGTGTTACCGAATAAAGGAAAGGGAGCCTCCAGGCAGCACATGCTCCGCAGTGTTGTGGTCTGTAGGTACAACATATAGTGCTCCCCCCCCCTAGGTAACACCCAAGCTGTGAGGCACAATTTCTACGGCCTATACTCACACTAAGCCTTTTGGAATTGTAAACCTTACATTCCTAACAACAAATACATTTTGGCTGGGCTCAGTCACCACTAACAATAAATAAAGAAGTGTATCCATGGGAGTCAAGTGCAAACTAAAGCTGTTGAAAGTTACACTCTTACTACCTTACTTACATTCTATGATTCTCAAGCCTTTGCTGAAGGGAAATTGGTTAAAGCAAGATAACGTGCCTAAGTCTCAGAAACAATGGGACTGTACATGCTGTAAGGCACACTTTTTTGGAACATTTTCCAGTCTTATGATTCAGTGATAGTCTAAACAAACTTATTGGAAAGGAAAGAAATGCAGTCTTATACCCACACACAAAGTATTTTTTTATTTTTTTATTAAATTTCTTATTTTAGATTTTTGGCTTCTGTCTCCCCAACACCATCAAATTCTCATCCTCTATAGGACCATTTTTTCCCACATCACCTTGCATCTGGGGATTGTGGGAGACAGGGCAAAAACTGGGAAATGTGGTCATCATCCAGTAGGGGTTACACCATTTTCTGATTGCTCTTTAAACCAGTCTTATTGTTAGGAAAACATGTTGCAGTGTCCAGGAAAGCAAGCTGTAGTGTCCAAGAAAGCATGTTGCAATGATCAGAAAACATGCTGCAATGATCATAAAACATGCTGCAGTGTTCATAAAACATGCTGCAATGTTCAAAAAAGCATGCTGCAGTGTCATAAAACATACTGCAATGATCAGAAAACATGCTGCAGTGTTCATAAAACATGTTGCAATATTCATAAAATATGCCGCAGTGTTCAAGAAAGCATGCTGCAATGTTCATAAAACATGCTGCAATGATCAGAAAACATGCTGCAGTGTTCATAAAACATGTTGCAATATTCATAAAACATGCTGCAATGTTCAAGAAAGCATGCTGCAATGCCCACTAGTCTTGGGTCAGTGCAATAAGACAGCTGTGTACAGCTGCAGACCTCAGCTCGAGTGTTATACACTCTTTGGCAGTCTCACACTTCTGAATTACAAGTGTAGAAGTTACATTTCAACACCCTTTACAGAATGGCACTCCTGTGGTGGGTCTGCACCAATAGTCTGACCTAGAATAGCAAACTTGTGTTGAACACTCTTTCCCATCCTTCATCAGCTGGGTCTTTCAGGTCATTGAATGGTAAACTATCTTGGGATATCTTAGACATGGACAAAATGTCTATGCTGCAAACCCAGTCTGACCATTTGAATTAATTTCACCCGCCCTAATGCCCATCAGCTTGTTTCAGTCACAGAGACTGTGTGTGTGAAGCACTTCTGCCCCCCACTTCACTATGTATCATTTTCTTACTTTTTGCATTATTTTTCTTTCTTCTTTTCCTTCTCACACTCACAGTACAACGAGGGCACCCACATACACAGAACACCTACCCATTGCAGGTAGTGTACCACTGTTATTTTTAAAATTCAGTATCTTTTTCCAACATTATTCTGCTGACTTCCTGTTGCATTTATTGCTTTAGGCGTTTGTAATGACATACTGTTCCATTATGTTTTTCTACCCCTCTCATATTCACCAAATGCTGACTGGTACCTTCACAAACGTTGGCACTTCTGGAAAGCTGTCACAACCCTGTAATAACATTTTTGAAAACAAAGCCACCTTCGTCCTGCTTACATTTGTTTAACTTTCACCATTTTTGTTCTGTAGGAAGGTACTGGACATCAGTGGGCATTTCAGTTTTCAAATTAGCACAAGTCTGACAGCAATGACAACAATGTGCTCCTCCAGGGGAAATTTTGTAACTCAGCCAGGTACAACTCGTCCCTCTTTAGCCATATTTCTGACCTTCAGAACAGTAGCCTGACTTTACTGCAAGGGTAAAACATCCACACACCCAAAACACAACTTTACATTGTATATGTGTGCACAATATATACACACACATACACACACACACATATATATATATATATATATATATATATATACACACACATACACCAGCACACATTTATATCTATGTCTACATATATACCTATATCAATATCTTTATATCTCCATTTACATATATAGATAGATAACAGATATATTTATTGCATTACATTTCTCTAGCTATTGTAAGTGTGATTGCTCATTACATATGCGTATCAATTTAAGAAAGACTATCTCATTTCCAGCATCAACATATATTATGTTACTAGACAATGAAAGTTATTATTACCATTGTAACACTGCAAGATTTTAGTTTGTTCCAAATACCTCAGCTTGGACAGAAAACAAAATATGATGCCCACTGTTTGTTGTATATTATTAAATAGTTACTCGCAGGCATACCATGCTGTGTTTGATTTAATGTTCCATGTGTATCATTTGATCTTTATCACTCATTACCAAACACAATGCAAAAAGCATTATTCAAACCAAAAACCCAGAAGAAACAACACTGGTTGCTGCTCCCCAAACTGCATGGAGTTCAAAAATACCCTGCTCCTGAGTTATTTATAGCAATTGTACTAATGCTAAAAATGCAATTCTAGACATAACACTTAAAACACAATTTTATTTATCCAGGCTTGAGTACTTTCATCCACTGAGTGGACTTCATCATAATCAAATAAACTTTAAAACCTTCAAATATATATGACATGGTAATTAAAGACTATTAAACAATTAGCTTATAGGAAACTGCCACAAAATATATATCACTTAATCCATATGACTTGACAGCCAATCAACTTGTGTAAATCAAACACAAAATGAATATTCAAATTGTTAAAAAAATAAGGTCCCCTTCTCATTTAAATGCACTACAGTTCCATTGGAACCTCCATCAAAACTTCCTTTTAAATGTCTCCCCACTTTATAAGTAAACAAGGGCCCTGATCCTAAAATCTGATAAATAGCTGGATTGATTTTCAAAATGTTCCAGTTTCTCCTTATGATTTGAGTGATCCCATTGTCCTGCGATGAATAACGAATCATGATTGCCCTTTCATACTGCTTATCTTTAGTAGGTGTAATCTCTTTCTCCATGTTTATTCCTAAAAGAGGCTTGTATATTTTACCCCACTCTTTTTCTACATAACCCCTCACTTCCTTTACCATATTAGGGGGATAACCTCTGGCCAAAGACACATTACTAATTTTCTCCAGTTCTCGGGGAATTCCTCCATTTGGGAGGTCATTCTTGCTGCCCAAATATATTGACCTTTTAAAATAATTTTCTTTTGCTTAAAAGGGTGGCAACTTGTGTAATCCAGGTACATGTTACTGAATGTAGGCTTCCTATATATATTAGATTTAAATCCCTGCTCGGCATGTGAAATTTCTGTATCAAGATAATTAATTTTGTAATCAAATTTAAAAATAAATTTTTAAAAATGTGATGAATTATTTAAATAATCAACAAAGTTGTTAATAAATAATGCTGGCCCTTTCCATAAAATGAGATTTCATCCAAGAATCTTACATAAAATGTTATGTATTTTCAATACTCCAAGGGGAATATAATTTCGGTTTCCCAGTCTAACATAACCAGATTAGCATAACAAGGGGTGCAGGAAGCACCCATGGCTACCCCTTTTATTTGCTTAAAATATTCCCCCTCAAAGAAAATAAAATTATAATCCAGGACTAAACGCATAAGTTCAACCAAAATGGAAATTCTATCATTAGAAAAGTTGCTATACTTCTTAAGACTTCTAGGAAAATGTTCTAGTCCTTCATCTCTAGGAATACTACTAAACAGGTCCACTATATCTACTGTTAAAAAAACTAAGTCCCTCGACCATAACTCCTGCTTCAATCTTGAGAAAAAGTCCCATGAATCCTTTATCAAATGTACAATACCCTGTTGGACCAGTTTTAGCCATCTATCTATAGCGACACCTATAGAATAAGTTTTTGACCCCCTTGCTGCCTCTATGGGTCTAAATAGCAGGTTTAATGTAGATTTGTGGATCTTTGGGATTACAGAAATGGTGGGGACTACTGGATGAACAACTTTAGCAAAATTATAAGTGCCCCCTGTAATTCTTTGTTCTAATAAATATTCTTCTAAGAGGGAGTCGGTCATATGGTAGCCAATGTGAATTTCATTAATGGAAACAGTTACATAGGTGGAGGTGTCCAATAAAATATCAAGCAGCACCCTGTTATAATCAATAGTATTAAAAAACACCACCCATCCCCTTTATCGGTTTTCATAATACGAATGAACTTATTATTACATAAAGAATAAAAGAACTCTCTTTCAGTTACCTTCAAATTAGGAATATGTTTATTATACCTCTTAAGATGATAACTTTATTCTGCAACCACCTTTTCCAAAACACTTAAAAAAGGGTGCAGCTGAGGATTAAATGTACTTCTCTTTTTCATTAATCCCTTTTCCCCAGGGGTGTACCTATTACTCTCATGTTCTGCATGAAAAAATATAGCTAAATTTAACTTCCTCATAAAAAGTTTCAATTCAGAGATAGTATCAACAATGTTGATGTTCTTACGGAGTATACAGTTCAATCCTTTTTGAAATAGGGAAAAGTACACATCATTTATACACTGATTAGTATAACTGTAAATACTAAACCCATTTTTGGTTCATAGGTTCATAGGTTCATATTAGGCTATCTGCCCTAGGGCATTTATAAGCCTAGCCAGAATGTGTTTGGCTTTCGCCACCCATTTTAAATTTATTTTGCTATGCCCTTTTTCAAGGTTAGTATACTGTGCCTCTGTCTAACAGTGACACAGAAGTGATACCCGGGGTAAACCTACGATCTCCCATCCACTCATCAAGATTCCTCTTGAAGAGAGTCAATGAGGGACTCTGCCTAACCTGGACTGGGATTTTATTCCAGAGTGAAGGGAGCCTCTGGGTTATGAATCTGTCCCTCCAGCATGTCCTATTTATTTCAGTGCTGAGGTTCAAGTCTCTCGAGCGCGTAGCTCAATGGGATTTGGATTTTCTGAGGTGCAGCATGTCCATTAATTCCGGGTTGGACATGGCTTTATACGTCAGGCACAGATCGCCTCTGAACAGGTGGTATGCCACTGAGTAGAGCTGGAGTTTCTTTAACCGGGCAGCATATGGCATCTGTTTGAGCCCTTTGATCCTCTTGGTGAGGTACTTTTCGGGTCTTTCCAGTTGCTGCAGGTGTCTGGTAAGGTACATCCCAAAAGGGGCATTGTACTCAATTATGGGCCTGATGAGGGATGAGTAAAGAGGCACGATGACCTCCGCTGATCTAGATGTGAATCCCTTCATGATTAGGTGGGCTATATAAAATGTTTTTCTAACCACTTTGGCCACGTGGTTGTCAAATGAGAGATTGCTATCAACTTGGGTCCCCAGGTCCCTAATTACTTCTTCTGTACTTAATGGATTATCACCTATGTGGTAATTTGTGGGCACTTTGTTTTTGCCAAAGGGGATGACTATACACTTTTTGGCATTTAGCTTGAGGCCATGGCTCTGGCACCAGTTGTCTGTTTCTATGAGGCCCTTTTGGAGGATGCTTGTGTCGGCTGGAGACTCGATTATGGTGCCCAGTTTGCAGTCATCTGCAAACTTGGTCAGCCACAGTCCTTCCGTGTTGGCCTGTACCTCCGAGAAATATATACCGAACAAGAGAGGTCCCAGGACTGAGCCTTGTGGGACACCACTTGTAACTGGTTTGGAGTCTGACATGGCTTCAGCAATTCTAACCATGTGGGTTCTGTCCTTGAGCCAGTTTGCAATCCATCTAGTGACATAGGGGTTTATATTTAAGCTGGTGAGCTTATCTATAATGCCCGAGTGGGGTATTGTACCGAAGGCTTTTGCGAGGTCCAGGTAGGCTGTGTGGACCACCTTCCCCTCGTCAATGGCCTTGGTGACTGTTTCAAAGAAATCAACCAGGTTTAAGAGGCAGGATCTGCCCTTAACAAAGCCGAACTGGGTAGGATCCAGTGTCTGTAGGTCCCCAATATCTTTATTTATGAGGTCCATGATGATCCTTTCCATAGCTTTGCAGACCAAGCTAGTCAGGCTTATGGGGCGATAGTTTCCAGGATCCGTTGAGGCACCACCTTTATGGAGAGGGACCACTGTTGCTGTACGCCACTCTTTGGGCACATATCCTGTAGTAAGGCTGAGATTGAACAGTAGTTTTATGTTTGGGTTTAGCTCTTCTTGGAGTTCATGTAAGACGCAGCCCGGGACACCGTCTGGTCCCATTGATGCTGTGTTTTTTGCTTTGGAGAGGGCGGCTCTTACCTGAGCATCTGAGATGTCAGGGGGGCAGCACTCTGCTGGGATAGGTATTTGCCCTTTTGGTGGGAAGTGGGGGGAGAAGTTTGCGCTGAACCTGTCAGGTAGGATGTTGGCAATGTCTGTGGGTTCAGTGTATTTTTTGTCATTTTGGACTAATTCTGAGCATATCTGGGAATTACCACCCAGGTTCCTAACATAACTAAAGAAAGCCTTGTGATTATCCTTAGTGTCCTGTGCAATTTTTCTCTCGAAGCTGGCCTTAGACAATTTTATGAGTGCCCGTAGTTTTTTGCTAATACTGATCAGTGATGCCTTCCCTTTTTGGGATTTTGCTCTATCATTTAGTAGCTTCCTCTTTCTATTGTATAGTTTGTTTATGGCTGGGGTCCACCAGACAGGACGTCTGCCTTTGGGGGATTGGGTCTTGGTTTTATTTGGGATCGCATGATCCATGCATTCCTGAAGGTGTTCATATAATGCATTTATAAAGGATTCTGCGGTCTGGGCCGTATTTTCCACAGGCCCGGGGGCTTTGAAGGATTCCACCTCGGTTTTGAGGAGTGTGAAATTTGCTTTAGAGAAGTTTTTCACTGTGGTTTTCTGGGCAGGGGGTGGGGTCGGGATGTGAATATCCAGTGAGATTAGTTTATGGTCTGATCTTACCAGTGAGGGATACACTTCTGGTCTGGAGTATAGAGTCCCCATGTTGGTGATGATCAGGTCCAGTATGTTTTCCCCTCTTGAGGGAGTGGTAACAAGTTGTTCCATAGCATTTGAGTTTATAAATTCTAGGAACCTTTGGGCTAGGGTGTTGGAGCTAGAGTAATGCTCCCAGTCTATGTTTGGGTAGTTGAAGTCGCCCAATATAATGGTGTTTGGAGAGACCTTCATATTTTCCAGTGTTCTCAGGAAGGCCGAGTGGGGTTCCTGTGTTTGGGAGGGTGGTCTGTAGCAGGCTATAAACTGGGAGACAGTTTTACCCACTGTTAGTTGCACATGGATAGTCTCTGATGCTTCGTGCTTTGCCACCAACCTGGAGGTGTGGGTATCTTTGATGAATATCGATACTCCCCCTCCTTTTGTGGTTCGGTCCAAGTTTTGGGGCCGAAAAGCATGGTATGAGGTATAACCTGGTAGTGCTGGGGTGCTCTCGGGAGCCCTGAACCAGGTTTCTGTTACTGCACAGATATCGATGTTCTCCATGCTAAGGAGAGTTTCGAGTGCGTGCATCTTGAGGTTTAGACTTCTGGCGTTGAGTAGCATTACTCTTAGTTTCTTATCCCTTGTGATACCTATGGAGGTGGGTTTGTCTTTTGAGCCTTGCCTAAAAAAGGCACTACGGAGGTAGCAAGAGCCTTTGCCAATATCTGAAAGCCCAGGGGTGACAGGTGCAAGCCGTCCCTAGCGAAGCATTGTGGCTTGTCGAGCATATCATCCCAAGCTGACAGGCATTGGATCCCCTTTGAATGACACCAGTACTTAAGCCAATTGTTGAAATTGATCATCTTGTCTTCATATTGTGGCATCATTCTTGGTGAGGGTAAGATGCTACTCAAGGTCAGGGTCATACCGGCCTGGGCTACATGCTCAGAGAGCTCCTTTATGTCTCTTTTCATGTAGTCCAGGGAGGTACGTCTCAGGTCATTCACACCAGCATGGACAATGACTGAGTCATATTTGTACTTGCCTTGGAGTGACCTGAGTGCTTGTGTTATGTGGTGGATCCTAGCGCCCGACAGGCTGCTCACCGTGACCCTCTCCTTGTTCAGCCTGGTGAGTGGGACGTCAGTGTGCCTGATGATAGAGTCACCTATTACAAGTGTATCAGGTGTGTTGTTTAGTCTTAAGGGCTGTGACTGTTCGGCACACTGGCTTTGTGAGATATGCGTTGCACGTGTTTTGTTTTGGGGTAGCGGTTACTTGGGTGTCTGCTTTCGAGGTCTCTGCTACTTAGGCAGATCTTTATTTAGAGCCTCCGAGTATGTTTTTGTGTGATTATGTGTTTGGTTTGCTGTCGTGGTAGAGTTACTGCATATATTTAATAACTGTATTTTCCCTTTCCCTTCAATTGGATCACATGGTATCCCTCCTGAGCAAAGTCCCTGTAATCACTCCTGTGTCCCTTCTGCCTCTTTGGGGGATAATAACGGTGAAAATCCTGTGACCTACCTGTTGGTGCTTTGAGTACCTAATGAATCCCATCCTTCCTATAATATTGTCTGACATCTTGTTTCTGTCTGAAATGTTGAACTTTCTGATCTGTCAAAGGGTTGGCGTCATTTTTGTCATACTGCTTAATGTCTCTGTCCAATTTCTTGCTTTTCTTATCGAATATTTTACTACATTTCCTATCTATATAGGACAATATTTTATTATAATATTGCTGCCATTGTTCAAAAATTAAATCATTAGTAATCTCAGAATTTAGTTTATCCAAATCCTGAAATAAACTACTAATTATAATTTCATTAAATTTTATAATCTTTTCCATCAATTCACAACCATGTTGGTTAAATGTCTGTACAAAATTCTGATACATCAAATCATTATATGCCAACCCAAAAGGAAATTTAAAAACATAAAGTCCCTGTGGGACTATATTTAATTCAAGGCATTTATGTAAATAATTGTTTTCAATTAGTAATGCCTTAATTTTTTTCTAATAATTTCCTCAAACGATTAATCATATCTTTCAAGGATTGTCCACTACCATTATCTCTATTTAGACCATTATTAGAATGTCTGTCACCAAAATTAAACACATACACATTGTCCATAATCCTCTTAAATAAATCCACTTGACAATCAACATTGGGAGAAACACTGTTCATATCATTTGAAATAGGTTTAGTTAAACATTTGTTCCCAGTTTCTTGAAAAGTCACTTCTGTGGGAAAAAGCTTGTTTTTAGAACACGGGGTATCCATAACCCGAATCTGATGTAAATTAGTTAAAAGATTCCCCCCTGCTTCCAGCCCTTTAGAACCAATCGAGTAGTATCCAAGGAATTTCAACCAATAGCAGCATATGTATGCTTAGGCACAGTACCTGATGTATTTTGTCTTTGTATTCCTTTGGTTTTTGTAA